>NC_087178.1:12484750-12554750 GCF_035594125.1 Scylla paramamosain
GGATGACCAAGACTCAGTAAGGAAAGCCAGAAGATCATCAGTAGAGCGGCCTTGACGGAACCCATACTGGTGATCAGATAGAAGGTTGTGAAGTGATAGATGTTTAAGAATCTTCCTGTTGAGAATAGATTCAAAAACTTTAGATAGGCAGGAAATTAAAGCAATAGGACGGTAGTTTGAGGGATTAGAACAGTCACCCTTCTTAGGAACAGGCTGATTGTAGGCAAACTTCCAGCAAGAAGGAAAGGTAGATGTTGACAGACAGAGCTGAAAGAGTTTGACTAGGCAAGGTGCAAGCACTGAGGCACAGTTTCGGAGAACAAGAGGGACCCCATTAGGTCCATAAGCCTTCCGAGGGTTTAGGCCAGCGAGGGCATGGAAAACATCATTGCGAAGAATTTTAATAGGTAGGATGAAGTAGTCAGAGGGTGGAGGAGAGGGAGGAACAAGCCCAGAATCGTCCAAGGCAGAGTTTTTAGCAAAGGTTTGGGCGAAGAGTTAGAAACAGCTTTAGAAATAGATATGATAGCAGTGGTGCCATCTGGCTGAAATAAAGGAGGGAAAGATGAAGAAGCAAAGTTATAGGAGATATTTTTTGGCTAGATGCCAGAAGTCACGAGGAGAGTTAGATCTTGAGAGGTTTTGACACTTTCTGTTAATGAAGGAGTTTTTGGCTAGTTGGAGAACAGACTTGGCAAGGTTCCGGGCAGAAATATAAAGTGGGCCACCTCTCTATCATGTTCCTCGCTATTATTGACTCTAACATTTTACTTACAACTGAAGTATAGACCTGTCTGCTTAACTTCAGACAGGTCAATGTTAGAGTCAATAATAGCGAGGAACATTAGGGAACATTTAGACAAACATAACTTGATAAATCAGTCACAGCATGGCTTCACGAAGGGGAAATCTTGCCTGACAAATTTGTTAAGTTTTTACAGCAAGGTGTACGAGGCAGTAGATAATGGTGATAGTTATGATATCTTATATCTGGACTTTAGTAAAGCATTTGACAAGGTACCCCATCAAAGGGCACATGGGATAGATGGGAAGGTGTTAGGCTGGATAGGGTCATGGCTTAGTGACAGGCGACAGAGAGTGATAATAAACGGCTCGAAATCCGAGTGGAGTCATGTAATTAGTGGGGTGCCACAGGGATCAGTATTAGGGCCATTGTTATTTCTAATATATATCAATGACTTGGATAGTGGAATTAGTAGTGATGTTAGTAAATTTGCGGATGACACAAAGATAGGTAGAGTAATTAGGTCAGAATCGGATGCCATCGCCTTGCAGGCAGATTTAGATAGAATGAATGAATGGACGGATAGATGGCAAATGCAATTTAATATCAATAAATGCAAAGTGCTTAGCGTAGGTAGAGGAAACCCACACAATAGGTACACATTAAACAATCAAACTCTGGTAGGTACAGGGTACGAGAAAGATTTAGGAGTTATAGTTAGCTCTGAACTCCGTCTAGGGAAACAATGCATAGAAGCCAGAAACAGGGCAAATAGGGTACTAGGATTCATTTTGAGGAGTGTTAAAAGTAGAAGGCCGGAAGTAGTATTAAAGTTATACTTGGCGCTGGTCAGACCTCATCTAGACCACGCTGTGAAGTTCTGGTCCCCACATTACAGGAAAGATATAGGTCTATTAGAATCAGTACAGAAGAGAATGACTAAAAGGATACAAGGGATGAGGAGTATTTCTTACGAGGCGAGGTTGAAGCTGTTAAATTTACATTCTTTAGAGAGACGTAGGTTAAGAGGGGACCTGATAGAAGTCTTTAAGTGGTATAAGGGTTAAAACAAGACGGATGTAGGCAAAATTCTTAGGATCAGCAACCAGGGTAGAACAAGAAATAACGGGTTCAAGCTTGAAAAATTTAGGTTTAGGAAGGAGATAGGAAAAAATTGGTTCTCAAATAGAGTGATAGATGAGTGGAACGGACTCAGTAATCATGTTGTTAGTGCTAGGACACTAGAGAGCTTTAAGAGAAGATTAGACAAGTTTATGGATGGGGATAATAGATGGAAATAGGTAGGTATATTTCATACAGGGACTGCCACGTGTAAGCCTGGTCGCTTCTTGCAGCTTCCCTTATTTCTTATGTTCTTATGTTCTTATGTATAGCACGAGAACAAGCTGTGTTAAACCAAGGTTTGAAAGGTTTAGGTCGAGAAAAAGAGTAAGGAATGTACGCCTCCATGCCAGACACTATCACCTCTGTTATGCGTTCAGCACACAAAGATGAGTCTCTGACACGGACGCAGTAGTCATTCCAAGGAAAATCAACAAAATACCTCTTCAGGTCCCCCCAACTAGCAGAGGCAAAACGCCAGAGGCACCTTCGCTTAGCGGGGTCCTGAGGAGGGCCTGGAGTAATAGAACAAGATACAGATGCGAGATTGTGATCGGGGGAGCCCATCGGAGAAGAAAGGGTGACAGCATAAGCAGAAGGATTAGGGGTCAGGAAAAGGTCAAGAATGTTGGGCGTATCTCCAAGACGGTCAGGAATACGAGTAGGGTGTTGCACCAATTGCTCTAGGTCGTGGAGGATAGCAAAGTTGAAGACTAGATCACCAGGATGGTCAGTGAAGGGAGAGGAAAGCCAAAGTTGGTGGTGAACATTGAAGTCTCCAAGAATGGAGATCTCTGCAAAAGGGAAGAGGGTCAGAATGTGCTCCACTTTGGAAGTTAAGTAGTCAAAGAATTTCTTATAGTTGGAGGAGTTAGGTGAGAGGTATAAAGCACAGATAAATTTAGTTTTGAGAGTGACTCTGTAGTCGTAGCTAGATGGTGGAAAACTCGGAAGATTCAAGGCACGAGAGCAGGTTACGTCATTGGGCACATAAACGCAACATCCAGCTTTGGATCGAAAATGAGGATAGAGAAAGTAGGAAGGAACAGAAAAGGGGCTACTGTCAGTTCCCTCAGACACCTGAGTTTCAGTGAGGAAAAGAAGATGAGGTTTAGAAGAGGAGAGGTGGTGTTCTGCAGATTGAAAATTAGATCTTAGACCGCGAATGTTGCAGAAGTTAATGAAGAAAAAGTTGAGGGGGGTGTCAAGACACTTAGGGTCGTCGACAGAAAGGCAGTTCGACCTGGGGACATTTATGGTCCCCTCCCCAGATGGGGACTCCGAGACTGGTGTAGGAGTCGCCATGATAATTTTGAAATTTTTGAGTGAAGGGTGTGTGTGTTATTAGGTGCTTGTAGTTTTGTGTGGAGGAAGAGAGTTGTCTTTAGAAGGCAGGCTGTGACTGTCCCGTTGTGTTGTGAGACACAAAAGGAAACGTTCAGTGAGGTCACATCTGGGTTTAATGATAAGTTCATAGCACCCCCTGAACAGTGCTTTAGACCTCACTGGGAGTAATTATCGTTTCGGCAGGTGTCTACTGCCTCCTCCTGTGATATATGTATATATATATATATATATATATATATATATATATATATATATATATATATATATATATATATATATATATATATATATATATATATATATATATATATATATATATAAAATACAAAAAGTTATAAATAATTTAACTCTTCAGTTATCCATGTGAAAGATGTACAGTACATCAGAATGCAGAAACTGACCAAAAAACATAAGGGGTACTAATGATCCCCAACTCTAAGGCTTCTTTTACCCTCGTTGAAGAAATATAAACTGAACCGTTTTCTATCAATCCGGGACTGACGCCCGTTTCCTCCTCCAGGCGACGAAGCATATTGAGTGTTGTATTCCGAAGAGAGTAGTCCGTCTCGCTTCTTCCCATGGTGGACATTAATCCCGCGGTGTGCCATGTTGTTCCTGTGGAGGTGAGGTATATTTAAGGCAAGTGCATGCGCACTTCTCTCTCGTCTCTTGTTCTCCTAGCTCATCCATCTCCCATATCAGGGTGCTTCTTCCGCTCTACACAGCTTTTCTTTTTTTTTGTCATTCTACAATAATACAGCTTTTGTTCTGTCAAAATTAAGATGGAGCTTAAAGAGAAGATTAGACAGATTTATAGATGAGGATGATATGTGAAAATAGCTAGGTATATTTCATACAGAGACTGCCACATGTAAATCTGATGGCTTCTTGCAGCTTCCCTTATTTTTTTATGTTCTTATGCTCTTATGCTTATTTAAAATGATTTTTAGATAACCATATGCACAAATTGAAAGCAGTAACAATAATATCTTGAAGCAGCAAACGAAGTCACAAGGATTCTTTCCACTGTTTTTAGTAATTTACTATATATTATATATGCAGTAATTCTCCACGACTGCCGTGCTGCACTAAATGACAGTGACGACGAAAACGCAATGATATAAATGTTGTAAGTAAAGATACGCTAAGGACTTACTAACATTAATTTGGCGTGTCACTCACCTGCCGTCAACTCGTGAGCCTCCAGCAGGATGGTGTTGGTGACGCCTAGTTTGGCCAGATGGTACAGGGAACTGCAGCCCAGCACTCCTCCCCCCACCACCACCACATCAACCTCGCCTGGCAGGCCCCCGACATCCTGATTCGCACCTCCTTGATTTTTTTTAGCCTAAAGGCAGACCCAGGCTCCTTTATCATCTACGTCTTGTACGAAACGAAACAAAAAACTATCATCCATATACTAAATCTAAATGAGAGAAAAGATTCCAAGAAGACACAATGTGAAGTGTGCCATGAAAGTAATGAGAAGTTGTGCGGTGGTGCCAAGCGTAAAGAAAACTCTGAAATGACAGTAGCTGTATGCAGAACATAACTGAATACTTCATTTTTAACAATGCAAAAACTGAAAAAGCAAAATACATTATTATTTTTGGCAGGAAAGAGAAAGGAAGGAAATAAAACAAAAGAAGGAAATGCTGAGGCAATAGGAAGCAAAAGAGCTAAAGATCACGTTGAAAAGTAATGTTCCACAGGCAAGACTCTCGCAACACAACGCTACTGATGACTTTTTTTTTTTACGTTGACTTAAGTCCTATAAGCTTTCTAGACTTTAGTAATATATTATTCTGGCGATGCCTCATGTCTTCACTTCATCTGATTATTATAATAACATTAGATTTACCAGAAAGTGAATAACTCATGAGGGACGCACCTGACCCATAAAGGTGGTGAAGGTAGGATGAGATGCCGGCAGAAAACTGGTGGTCCTCGCCGGCAGATGCAGCAGGAGACTGCCGTGCAGCATAGCGCGCCTCCACATGGTACCACGGCTCACAGAGCAGATCCTTCCAGCTAAAAAATAAAAAAAAGAAAAAAGAAATAAATAAAATAATTATGAAAAATAAAAGAAGAGATAAATATACGAGTAGGTACTGTATACATAAATTTCAACACGTTAATGAAAACAAGAGTGATAAGCATGAACTTTTCCATAACTGTATTCTAATCTATTATATGATTGCATAGTTTAAAAGGAAACTTATTCCTTCAATTCCTCTTCACGATTTATATTATGTACGTATGTGTATGAGTGTACACACACACACACACACACACACACACACACACACACACACACATATATATATATATATATATATATATATATATATATATATATATATATATATATATATATATATATATATATATATATATATATATATATATATATATATATATATATATATATATATATATATATATATATATATATATATATATATATGTGTGTGTGTGTGTGTGTGTGTGTGTGTGTGGTGTTCCATGTGTGCCCACATAGCCAGCCAGTCTGATCTATTTTTAACCTTTCTCCTTCCTCTCTCCTTTTCAAGGGAATATCACACCTCCCCTACATTCCTACCAGTCCTTAGGGAAAACAACTGCATTCGCTTCTAGTCTTCCTTCCTGGTCATTGGTCAATTCACCCCATTTCCAAGCATCTCATTGATCATTCTTCATCCCAGAAGTTGTATTTCTAATCCGTTTCTCCCACATAAATAGAGCACGTACGCGTAGCTAGGCATTCAGTCTGTTGAGAGAGTCAGTCTTGAGAGAGTCTTCCGAGAGTGTTCGGGTCACATCAATCTGCTCAGTTCATCATCAATTCACGACCAGTCCAGTTCGTATCAGCTCAGAGAGAGAATACATCAATATCGTCACGTCTGTAATTAAATCGCTGTCCTAAACCCTACGAAGGCTTATGGACCTGATGGTGTCCCTCCTATTGTTCTCCGAAACTGCGCCTCCATGATTGCACTTTGCCTAGTCAAACTCTTTCAGCTCTGTCTGTCCACCTCTCTAACGCAAGAGTTAACCAGTATTCTCAATCATTCATCCCCTTTCTCTGGTAAACTCTGGAACTCCCTGCCTGCTTCCGTATTTCCAGCATTCTATGACTTGAATTACTTCAAGAGGGAGGTTTCAAGACACTTATTCATCAATTTTTGACCACTGCTTTGACCCTCTTATGGGACTGGCATTTCAGTGGGTATTTTTTTTTTATTGGATTTTTGTTGCCCTTGGCCAGTGTCCTTCCTACATAAAGAAAAAAAAATCATCTCAACAGACTCGGCAAGTATTTCATCAATCTAAAACAGTCTGGTCAAGATCAGCATCATCTAGAGACAGTTGTGGCAAGGGAAACCAAGACTCTTTCTCCCCATATATATATATATATATATATATATATATATATATATATATATATATATATATATATATATATATATATATATATATATATATATATATATATATATATATATAGGATATTAGTGCCGTCTCAATATATCTGCGTCTAAGCTCTACGTAGTGACTGGGAAAGTGCGCCACACACTCTCCCACTCGGTTACCAGGCGGTGTGTATAAGAGATGGGATGGGACGGTGACATACATACATACTCGTACATACATCCACCCACATAATTGCGCGTCGCACTGTCTGCTCCTCGCGCTGTCTTACACGAACAAAACACTTTACTTCTGAAAATTCTAATGATCAAACTAGGGAGACTAGATGAATACTGCTTACTTTGTCAAGAGCAACTCTTCTACTTAATACTGGATGAGACTGAGATTGAATGGACAAAGGGAAGTAAGGAAATTTACGTGGAAAGTAAGAGTGACTGCGCGAATAAATATTATACCATAAGCATAGGAGCTTCAGGCTGGGAATCCAGGACGCGTCCAAGCCTTGCCCCCAGCCTCTCTCTCTCTCTCTCTCTCTCTCTCTCTCTCTCTCTCTCTCTCTCTCTCTCTCTCTCTCTCTCTCTCTCTCTCTCTCTCTCTCATTTTTCTTTTCTCATTCGCTCTTATTCCTTCGTTTTACATCGCGTTATCTCGCTCCACACAACACGCTTCCTCGTAAACAAAAATTTTCGGAAGATAAACACAAGCTTACAAAAATTTCAGGAACAACAAATTCAAAATCAACACATAACTAATCGGGCGTATACTCATCATAGAATATCAAAGACTACTATAGTATACACATAATTGATTACTATAGCAACTGAAAACAACAGGGCTCCCACTTCATCCTCCAAACTTAGACTGCCGCTTTTTCTCTCTCTTCCTCCTACTCCTCCTGCCAGATCCTTCTCTGGTTCTACGCCAGGACCTGTGGTTTCCTCTGCTACACTGGCGTGCAAGCTTTCTTCTGCAAGGCATCATATTAAGATCTCTCTTCTAACAGCCATAGCTGCGCCAACTCTGCCTGTGACTCCGGTCACTCCTCCGTCTCCGTCGTCTCCTCGGTCTCTGCCTTCACTACTCTCCAACGCCAATTCTCACCTCTCCTCTTCTCTCTACTACACAACGTACTCCCTCTGTATCTTCTCTACACCATACAAACTTCAGTCACCATGCAACAGTGACATCCCTGCCTCCTTGCAACACACAATGAGCCCACCAGGGACCGTAGTCTTCTGGTGCATCATCATCACGGCAGGGCCAGGCAAAATATCTCCCAGCCAAACAAAACTCTCCCTCAGGCCTTTACTGTGTCCACAATGTCACTCCCGCTTGCTCGCTCGTGGCTCCGTGGGATCTTGTGCAAGGGAGCTGAGCTAACACATGTGGTAAAGTCCAAATCCAGGGATAACAGCAAACACTGCGTAAAATTTCTCCCAGTATAATAACAAACAGCCAAGTAAAGAACAGACCTCAACGGTCCAGAGGAAAGCATCATCAGTGTAATGAAATGAAACTTTTTTTTTAAGAAAAACTTTCATATTTGTATGTAATTGAAAATAACTATTCATATTCTAGACATAAGCTATACCTCATGGCTTATAACATTACTCAGAGTCAGAATGTGAGGTGTTACTGTATAGTTCTTTGGCTGTCAAGAAAGAATACATATCATTTGTCGGGTTAGTTTTTAAAGCATGATCCAGTAGACTTCATACATTCTGTTGCTAGCAGTGCTCCATTTACAGTTGCTGTCTTCAACCTATTTCTTATCTTAGTTCTGAAAAGGTTAATTTTACTAAAAACTCTGACATTCTGCATTCGAATGGGGTAGGCTAAGAACAGAGAGTGCAAACTGTGACAGGCCTGTTAAGTTTGGTTTATCTTTTAATGATGCAGCCCAAAACTTATCACTGTCCTTTATATTCACGGCTGGGTTGTCACACTCCAGTGGCAATATTCGTCATTGATCATCCAGTCTTTGCAATAATGAGCTGTCTTCTGGAGATACAAGAAGGGGAAATGCACTTCCTAAAATTCAATGATAAAGCATTAGTTGGACTCAGACAATTCAGTTTTGAGATGACAATGTCGCTGAAATCATACCTCTTTTTAATTTCACAGCAAGCCACAGACATAAAGTTGTGGCAACGTTGGAACAAATCCTGCAACTCAGATTTTCTTGCTGTTACACGGGAATCTTGCAGTTCCTGTAACACTTTTAGACCTAGATACATTTCTGTGCGTCTGAGATGCTTATCGTTTCTATTTTGGATCTATCAAACAAAGTTCTGTTTTCATTACATATTCTCTCTCCATGAATGAAAGGAGAATATCTTTAAAAAGAACACTTACTTTTTCATGGAGCACTGTTACCACTGGCTTATCTGACTGAAAGTCAGATAAGTAGTAGTACAACTTAATGAAAGGGTCATGTGGAGAATTGAAAATTAGCTCAGCAGCAACTAGCTTCCCAGATAACCACATGTCTGAGAAAAACAACCGAAGAGCTTCCCATTGTTCCAAGAGCCTCTGAACAACAGCAGCCATTGACAATCACCTCGTCTGTGATGGATGTAGCATCTTGTGGGGCTTCAAGTGAATAAAAGACTGAAATTGTACAAACTCACTCTGGTGCTTGCTATTACACTTAAAGAGATTGTACACCTCTCTTGCTAAATCCTCACACCTTCTAGGTAAAGTCTTACAAGCCTCACTGGCACAGAGGTGAGCAGAATGGCAAACACATTTGAGTACAAAAAGACCAGGCATTCATTACGGAAGCGACTTGCAACTGAATTGTGAGCTCCCGTCATTACACTACACCCATCAGCCCCAAAACCTATCATTTGTGTAACTGGGATTTCATGTTTCTCAAATGTTTTCATCATTTCCTCATGGAGATTGCTAGCACTGGCTCTTTTTCCAACATTTTCAGGGTTGGCTGTATTGTAAATTTCACACAGCTCCCAGAATTTACTTTCAACACTCTCAGTATCATGATCAAAGATTCTTATTAGAAAACAAGATGTTTTTTTATGGAACCAACGTCAGTAGACTCGTCCGTAAGTAAGCTTAATTTTGTTTCTCTTAGTTTGTGAGCAAGTTGTTCTTTGTAGGACTTTCTTATGACATTAGTTACAACTGCAGTTGCTTTAGTTCTTTTCATAGCAAATTCCAGTGCTATCTTGGAGTCATTGAAAATATCTCTCAAGATCTCTGACAAGTGATCCATTACCTTAAAAGGCACATTATGTGTAGCTATAACACCTGCCAGCTTTATTTCTGCCCTAGCCAAAGGATCTTTTGTGTTTTTTTTTTTTTTTTCTTAAAGAAGGTTGATACTGGTACCTGCTTGTCCGTTGTATCCTTGAAATATGAAGTGTCTTTTGCCTTTTGCATGATTTTTTAGCAATGTTAGCTCTGTAGTCATGGTAACGTTACAAATTTTACTCAGGTGTTTCCTGTAGCCACGGCTTGAAAGCAGGGTCTATTTCCCATTCCTTCCTATATCGTTGCTGACGACAAGACTGAGAGTCTGAAGTAGATACCTCAGCCTGTCTAGAAGGGCCAGCAGGTGCCTGCGTAGAGTACTAAACACATATGACATATTTCACTGCTTGAACTCACGATGCTACACATTTGCCTCTTTTACATGAACACTAAGTTATCACTTACTTTAATAATCTTAAATAGCCACGATGATATTTAACATTTCTGTCTGATGTAACATAACATTGGGTGGTGGATATTATAACATACTCATAAACTTGCCTCTTCTCATTAACTACACAGAAACAGAAGTAAGGCTATTCAGTTATTCTGTAACTAATTGCCTGTAAGATGCATAGGTTAAGAAAGCATCACAAATAGCTCATCTTTCTCTTTTTGGATCCTGAAGATGAGTCTATACTGAATGAAGGTTCTTCTGATCTACTTAGGCCTACCAGACCCGCGAGTCCGCGACGTGTGCTTCACAGGTTCTGAACGCGTGAATTTCTCGTCTCTCTAACAGTAATATGAAACCTCCCAGTCCCGCTGTTTATTTTTCCAGACACTTTATGAAACTAAGGAACAGTTACTGTTTTTTTTTTTTTTCAACTCTCGCAATACTCTATACAACTATTTAGTAAACATCGAAAATTATCGTACAAATCGTACGAAATACAGAAAATCATGGTACAAACTGTACGATAATGAGGAACACTATCGTACATCGTACAGAGGGATAAATAATTGTACATGTACATTAATTAGCCAGCCAACGTGCCACTGGGCCAGCCTCACCGGTCCCAGCAACTGCTCCCGCGTACATACACTTATCACAGATACCTTGTCGCTTCGAGGAAGCCGACATCCATCAACACATACATCTCGGGCCCAGCACCTGACAATCATCAACAACAACTTGGCCACAGGCAGCCCTCAACAACACTGAAGGTTCCCCATGAGCGGCAAGCAACAAAATATCGCAGGCAGTCTTACACAGCGCTGCCTCTCGACGCGGAGCCGTAACGCTTGCGTCAATAACAACGTCACAACTCGGGCTCGGGAAGTAACATTACAAACAATCCCCATACTAAGGGGAACAAAACTAGCCATAGCACAACAGAGAGGCCCCAGACAAGAGGTCATCAGGCTAACCTGACCCGCGCGATTACGCCCAACAAAATTGGGCACACCTGATAATTAAAACCGCGTCAAACGCTCCCAACTCAACCGGACTCCAAAACGGCATAGCACCGGGCACTCGTGCCTCCTTAAATGCGGATGGCACATCAAAATGGAGCTCCAAACTTCTATCCTCCTCTCTCCGCCGGCTATTCACAATATTGTTGCTCTCAACACACGCTACCGACCCTCTGCTTTCTTGCCATCCACTCCTGCCCTGGCAAGCAGTGGGGCAACACATACTCGAGGGACAGAACCTTCCTTAACTACACTGACAGTTGTAGAAGCAGCTGCCAGCACGGGTGGCTCACCACGTAAGCAAACGCCCCGGCAAACTGGTCCCCATCAGGGGAGCCGTCTGCTCCCCGCCTCCGGTGCACCCCACAGGGGAGGAAACTCCCGCCTCCCCAGCAGAGTCAGGAATCTTCCCGCCCTCAGCAGTGACCTGTGACACACCAGACTGGGCTGAGGCCCAGACTGAGTACCGACGCCCACAGCCTCAAGACCAGGTGACAACTCAGCCTGAGCATCACCTCCGAGAGGCTCTGCAGTGAGGTAAGCCATCAAACAAACAACCCAAACTCATCACCCCAGCCTCACCCTTGGCAACACTCTCTACAAAGTTAGATGCTTTCTGTGGTGGTTCTGTGCTTCTGCAGTCAGCCCCTGCACTCTGAATCAAAGACGAGTTTGATTCTGAGTCGTCCAAACCCTGGCCAGCAGCGGGACAGGCCTCTGGGCACTCTGCTCCACTGCGGCCCCAATACAAATACTGCACTCCTTTTGCGGTGGCCCTGCCTTATTGCAGTCGACCCCTGGAGACACAGATCCCGCGAACGTCCGAGGCTGGGGTGCTTGCCTCGCCTCAGAACGAGTAGCACAACAAACAGTTAGCAACATCAGCAGCCTCCACATCCGGGTCGGCGTCCGCGGATGGGGACTGCACCCAGACTCATCCTCTTGCCAGGTTATTCCATGAAGGAAATAGGCCCCCGACACTGGCAGGTTCTCCGTTAGTGACACCCGCGCCTCCGCGGTCACTAGCGGGCATGACAGCCTAATCTCTGCTGTAGCGATGCTCTCTCCTCGACGCCAATTCCCCGGCACCACACTGGTTGATCGGAGGCAACTCTCCTCACAGTAACATTCCTGCACAGCGACTGCTCTGCAGCTGTATCTCTTAAAACAGTTACTGGGTATTCAACCCCATCAATTTCATCAGTGCCCCAACAAAAGAAAGGGCGGCACCAGCCCAACTCAGACCTCACAGGGGACGGTGACGTATCAACAAATGAGGAGGCGGCCACACCAGCCTCTCCACCCTCCCAATTAAACACACTCAGGATTTCATCACTCTCTTGGTCACGGCCAAATATCAGCTGTGGATGAGGATGTCAGATTATGACATCCACATAGATGCGGGTGCGGATGTGTTCGGGATTTTGTTACAAAATCAATATATTGCATCAATTATTGCCAGACAGCCGCTCCTATAAGAGCTCAGCGCTGACAGTTCATATTTTTCAATCTTATTTTTGTATAATTACACAATATAAAGTTAAGGACGAAACACTAAAATCTTTCTCGTGAACTTTAAGAGGGAGTATGGTCTACATGCAGTCATGCAGTTATGCATAATGCATATGTATATATATATATATATATATATATATATATATATATATATATATATATATATATATATATATATATATATATATATATATATATATATATTGTTTACATAGACAAATACGTACACACACACACACACACACACACACACACACACACACACACACACACACACACACACACACACACACACACACACACACACACACACACACATACACACACACACACACACACGTCCTTCAGTGTAGAAATTACTTTTGGCAGTCTGTAAACATGAACGCAAAATCATGATGTGAAATTCTTCCTACGTTGTCTGAATTGCTTCTCAGAAGAGACCAATTAGAAAGTTACAACCGAAATAATTATGACTGAAAATTCTTCAAGAACACGAAGAGAACAAGTCGGTGAGCGTGGCTCCCTTGTATTCATTCACTTGTCTGGTGTGGGGCCTTGCAACTCCTCATCCAGGTAACGGATGTGCCCAATACTCGACCTTCATCCGTTAACTGTTTGAATGCCTTGGGATCACTAAATCAGATTGATAGTCATGATATATTTACGCCACCTTCCACTAAGCGACTCATCAAAAAGCGCACGTGTTATATTAATATATCTATCTTATGTTGGAATACTTTATGATTTCACTAGCAAAATTTCCAAAGGTACCATGAGTAGAAACGAACGTCTTCCATATATCGTTATGTGAACAAAAGCTACCAAATATGTTACATCACTTTTGCAACAGTACCGTGGCAGGCACAACTCGTTCCGTCATTCTGTACTGAACTCCCAACCACCCAACACTGCACTTGCCAGCACCATACTGGTGTAGCCGCTAGTACGAGTACAAAGCGTAATTTTTTTCATGTGTGTATTTAACTGAAGTAAACACAACCTGATCTCACCCAAGTGAATAAGCAGACTGACTTTACTCTTTCCACATATACCCGTAACGAAGCTCAAAATAACGGTGAGCAGCACTTTGCTATCGACAAGCCGCAGCTGATATTATGTTTTGAAACACATGCTCCACCTCCCTGCCACGTTATCACGAGCAGTCCATGCTTACTGACATAAGTTCCACCTCAAGTGGAGGTTAGCTCAAGGGCATTTGTCATAGAAAAGTGTTACGGTAGTAATAGTATCAGTAGCAGTAGTAGTAGTGGTAATAGTAGTAGTAGTAGTAGTAGTAGTAGTAGTAGTAGTAGTAGTAGTAGTAGTAGTAGTAGTAGTAGTAGTAGTAGTAGCAGTAATGATAGTAGTAGTAGTAGTAGTAGTAGTAGTAGTAGTAGTAGTAGTAGTAGTAGTAGTAGTAGTAGTAGTAGTAGTAGTAGTAGTAGTAGTAGTAGTAGTAGCAGTAATAGTAGTAGTAATAGTAATAGTAGTAGTAGTAATAGTAGTTAAAGTAGTAGTAGTAGTAGTAGTAGTAGTAGTAGTAGTAGTAGTAGTAGTAGTAGTAGTAGTAGTAGTAGTAGTAGTAGTTGTTGTTGTTATTGTTGTTGTTGTTGTTGTTGTTGTTGTCGTTGTTGTTGTTGTTGTATTGGTAGTTGTAGTAGTAGTAGTAATAGTAGTAGTAGTAGTAGTAGTAGTAGTAGTAGTAGTAGTAGTAGTAGTAGTAGTAGTAGTAGTAGTAGTGGTAGGAGAAGAAGTAGTTGTAATAAGAATAATAATAATAATAGTAGTAGTAATAGTAGTGGTAGTAGTAGTAGTAGTAGTAGTAGTAGTAGTAGTAGTAGTAGTAGTAGTAGTAGTAGTAGTAGTAGTAGTAGTTGTTGTTGTTGTTGTTGTTGTTGTTGTTGTTGTTGTTATTGTTGTTGTTGTTTTGTTGTGGTAAGCTGCTGCTGCTTCTACACTGTACCACCACCACCACCATCACCACCACCACCACTACTACTACTACTACTACTACTACTACTACTACTACTTCTACTACTACTACTACTACTCCTACTACTACTACTGCTGCTGCTGCTGCTGCTGCTTCTACACTGTACCACCACCACCACCACCACTACAATTACTACTACTACTACTACCGCTACTACTACTACTACTACTGGGTACAACTTGCCATGAAGGCAGGAGCTCCACCTCTGGGACCTACCATAAAATAGGCTCCAACTGCAGTCCACTGTGATGATTGGCTGATGAGGTGAGGTAACAACGCGCGCGCGCACACACACACACACACACACATTTATTATAAAAATCAGTTAAGTTGTTCATTCTGCGTCTGTGTTACTCGCAAATTGTCGCCATACAAGCTCTCACCCCCATACATTTTTCTTGGTTATCTTATTTGACTGCTTAAACCGTCTTACTCCGATTAAAAAAGCGCCTTAAAATATGTTCGGAGAGTTATATTGCTTGTGTGATAAGGGAATTAAGATCTCTTCTAATGGTCATCAGTTACTTGTTTCACCAGAAACATACAAACAAATGGGGGAAGGAGAAACACGTAGGGATACACACATATCAAGACAATAAAAATGTGCAGCATGCCATAGGTGTTGTCATCATAACTGGTATAAAAATGTGAATATTGTTGACTTCTAGACGGTAGTGATATATTAGTAGTTACATGTAGATTGAGCCACAGCACGGAACACAGGTGCTAGAGAATTGTATAGACGATGGTAAGGATAAAATTTCATTTTAAAAACACTTAATCCCACAAATGGCAGATTCTGTTTCATACCAGAAATTTAGTTGCTCAGAGACGTAAGGAGAGGATTTATTAAGCAAAAATTTAGAGAGAGAAGCAAGTGCGGGAAGACGATAAATTTAATGGAGTAAACATACGAGCCGAAAAATTAACAATATATAGGTAGTAGCTTTGATACAAAGTGAGCGACAGAAATAATGTTGAAATTTTCTGAAGGGTGATGCAGGCTTGTGTCATCATGATTCAAAAAAAAAAAAAAAACGATAGAAAAGAGTTGCCCTCACAGCTGATGTGAGTACTTGACTTGGAGAAATTGATAGTATATGAAAATTACCGTTGCTTGATATTTAGGAAATCGATAGTGGCAATGTTCAGTGATAATTGTAATGCAAGAAATATGTGAATTATATTGTATCAGTCTCAACAATTACTATTATTATAAATATGTATATTCACTATTTCATATATTCATCCCACGTATACTATAGCCAACTGGGCCTTCATTCCTGGTTCTTCTTCACCTCTCAAGGGAATTTCACACCCACTTCTAGTCCTTAGGGATAACACCTGCATACTTATGTTCGTCTTCCTTCCTGGTCATTTCTCCTCCTTGTCTATCTCGAGGGAATTTCACACCCACTTCCAGTCCTTAGGGATAACACCTGTGTTCATTCCCCTTTCTCTACCTCTCAAGAGAATTTCACATTCACTTCCAGTCCTTAGGGATAACTATCTACGATCCACCTAGCTCAGATAAATACAGCCGCATGGTAGCGAGCTCTCAGTTCATTCGGTAGTTCAGTCCCAGTCAGAGACACAGTCAGTCAGTCACCCAGTCACGAGCAGTCAGTCTCGATCTCTCACCCAGTTCCGCTTAGTCACAGTCAGCTTGAGAGATGTTGCTCACTTATCAATCATATCACATTAAAGAGATAGAGAAAACAATCAATTGTCACATTACAATTTCGTCTCAAATCCATTGTGTACAAACTATCTACTATTAAATCTAGAGGAACTCTCATCATCGTGTCTTTTACTCGCACACATATCATCTATATCAACCAACTACCCACGACCTCCAAGCTACCAGAATCACCACCTTACTCTGGTCCTCCACGCTACCAACACACCAAGCATCATCAATCAACTGGGCAAGCAACAATGATCAACTCAGAACAGAGGTGACAATCACTCCAGAACAAGAGGTGGATAACAAATCTGATACACTGGTGACGCACAAATCTAGAGCAGTGGTGGCAAAGCGGTGTTGTGCGATCGAAGACACACGAAGACTCATAAGTACACACTGAGACAAGAATATCACGCCTTATCGAGGCAAGTGCAACGCTGATACGACACGTGTTCTCTCTCTCTCTCTCTCTCTCTCTCTCTCTCTCTCTCTCTCTCTCTCTCTCTCTCTCTCTCTCTCTCTCTCTCTCTCTCTCTCTCTATCCTGGCCGCTCCCACGTTACTCGTGACTCGTCCCTGCAGACGTGCTGGTCTTGATCTTGATCTTGGTCGTCGTTCCTGCTTTCCTCCCGAGAAGTGGGTGTCCTTTGGCTCCTCCCAGTGCTCACGGACTTGGGTCCTTTCCCGAGCAACCCCCACCCACCACCCACCCACCAGTGCTCACGGCCATCCCTTATCATCGGACGACCTTCCTGGGACGTTTACGCGCAGCCGTCATCACCACCTTCTCCCTGCCGGACCGTCCAAGGTCATCTTCTCACGTCTGCCCAGCCGTGCTCCTCCAGTCATCTGCTGTCACCTCCTTACGAACATTTAAGTATCAAATCCGATCCAGATTATCCTTGTCTTTCATTCTTCCTTCTTCTGCTCTTCAGTGGTGCCTATCTGTCCATTTATCTAATTCTTCTGTCTGTCTGCCTCCCTTTCTGTCTCCTGCCGTCTGTCTGTCTGTCTGTCTGCCTATCAGTGTTTATATCATTCCCTTCTGTCTTTCATTATTATTGTTATTGGCTGTTATTATTTTGTGCATTATTCTGTGTTATATTGTGTGCTGTTATCATATCGTGTGTTTTTTATATTTCTGTGCCTATTGTTTCCTAATTATCTATACACTTCACGTCGCTCATGCAAACACGCTCACAGTCTGCACTCTCTCCTTCATTACCTGCCATAATGTCTACTGAAGCCACCGCTACTCCTCATATCACCTTCATACACGAATCTCACAAACATCGTCGGAAAACTCTTCGCGCCTTTCTCTGACCAATCCACCATAATATCGCCTATCCTTTAAGTCTTCTCCTTACTATGTACCTAAACATCGTACAAAACAAAAGGTAAGCTTCGCACATCCTCCTAACTCAGCACTTCCTACAATTAACATACGATATGCTGGATTATTCAATGGTATTATGATATGTTACGTGTCACTTTCACACAAAGCTTTCTTTGACATGGGTGCTGCAGTTAACCTTATCAAAATGTATGTATTTCGGAAACTCTCTTCCTCTTCTCAGGATCTCATCACTACATTACCTTCTGATGTCAGTCTCAATGGTATATCTGGAAAAATTATCCTACCTCATGAGAAAGTACTCTCATCAATGTCTTTATCACACCAGGAACCAGACATAAGTGATTATTTTTATATTGTATCTGATGTATCTTTCAATGCTGATCTTCTCATAGGCTTCAACACCATGTGCAGTCTTTTCCCTGCCATCAATTGAATCACTCTATGGAATATTTATATTCCTACTGTTCTTCCCTCTGATATTTCCTCCCTTGCTGGTGTAGTGACATCTGTTGCAACTCTTCCTTCTACTAGCGATCAGATGTTATCTACACGGGATTCTTGTGTTATGTCACCTAATTTGCCTGTCTCACAACCTCATCCTCAACCAACTTCCCAGTCAGACCAGTGTGTAATTCCTTGTAAACATATTTTGCTAGTAGATCCGGTAACGGTTAAATCTCCTGTATCAGGCACTGATATCTTCTGTTATGCACAACAATCTCCAAAGGTGTTGAGTTAAAATCCGTTCTTACCACAATCGATGAAAATGAATTCTGCAAAATCGGGCTGAAAAATGTTATATTTACGCCTGTCAAGCTCAAAGCAGGTGTGCTACTCAGAGAAGCCTTGCCCTACTCTGAGAAAGTTGTAATCTTGAATGATTTACCTTCTTCTATCAATAATGTATCTACATCAGACAGCCATGACATGTCTTCTCTCCCGCCTATCATGGATGATCACATATCTACACTTGATTTCCCAGAATTTCAACATGAATTACTCGCTCTGCTAATTCTTTCAGGAACGTTGTCTCGCTCCCTGGTGAACCTCTCGGCCACACAGACGTCATCACTCACGCTATTCATTTAACGCCTGGGTCCAGATCATCTTACACCCCCAGTTATAGGATGTCACACAGTCGTCGTGTTCTGCTTGATGAAGCTGTGCGAGGTATGTTACTTCAGGATGCAGTGGAACCTGCCTGTTCACCTCATAACGCTCCCTTATTACTCGTTCCAAAGAAACAAGGCGATTGTCGTGTCGTTGTCGACTTCAGAAAACTCAACGCATTTACCATTCCTGGTCGTTATCCAATGCCGAAAATAAGTGATCTTCAATCTCTCGGAGATTCAAATGCGGTATTTTTTCCCTAGACTTACACTCAGGATTCTTCCAAGTTGGATTAGAGGAAACTTCACGGCCATACACTGCTTTCACTACCTCCTCTGGGCAATTTATGTTCAAGCACATGTCCCAAGGTCTACGTAACTCGCCTCTAACGTTTCAGAGACTGATGAATTCTGTTCCTTCAGGCTTTATCGGAAAGTGTATTCTGCTTCCTTGATGATGTTATCATTGCATCAAAGTCTTTACAGGATCATTTTCACACGCTGTCTCTCGTTCTGTCACACTTTCATGTTGCTGGATTAAAGATCAAACTCAGGAAATGTTCGTTTCTCAAACAGTAAGTCAAATTCCTTGGTCACAAAGTCGACAGAGATGGTGTTCACACTTTAGATGACAATGTAAATGCTGTGAAAATTTCCTTCTTCCTACTAATATCGATCAGATCAGGCAATCCATCGGTCTTGCTGGATTTTATCGCCAGTTAATAAAAGATTTCAGCCTTATCGCTCAACCTCTTACTCATTTGCTCGAGAAAAATGTTGCATTCATCTGGTCTGAAAAGGAACAAGATGCCTTTGATCCTCACAAAACTACCTTGTGTCAAGCACCAGTTCTTGCTTTCCAAAATTTTGAGAAAGATTCCATCTTATACACTGATGCTTCTGGCTTTGGAATTAGGTGCTGTTCTCATGCAGAAAGATTCACTCGGTAAACATCGCGTATTAGCTTATGCTAGCAGACTTCTCAACAAGGCAGAGCAAAATTATGACGTCACAAAGCATGTAAGTCTCGCCGTGATCTGGGCGTTACGTCATTTCCGTGAACTCATCTAAGGCTGTAATATTCATGTCCACACTGATCATTATGCTGTCACAGAGACCTTCAAAGGCAACAGCTTCACAGGTCAGTTTGCTCGCTGGCATCTCACGATTCAAGAATTTAATCCTACAATTTCATATATTCCTGGTATGGCAAACTCATTGGCAGATGCACTATCACGCAATGTTGCTATTACCTTCGTCATGACAAAAAATCCTGCCATGCCAATCATGGATGAAATAAGGAAACATCAACGTTCAGATGCATTCTGTTCTAGTGTTGCATATTACCTTGAATCAGGTGATGAGACAAATCTTCCTAAGTTGCAAGTGAGTGCTGATACGTTTTTCATGCAAGACGATCTCTTATATAAGTCGAGTGATGTCTACTGACAATTCTAGTGAGCGTTTATCTCAGCTCGTGATACCTCAGTCGCTAGTGAGTATCATACTTCACCACGTTCAGGACTCACCCCACGCAGGACATCCAGGTCGGGACAGATGGCTCGCGCAGGCTAAACTATCATATTTCTGGCCGACTATGAGGAAAGATATCTTTCAACACTGTGCGCTCTGTCCTCAGTGTGCTTCACACCGCCCATCACTAGCAAACGAGAGTCCATCGCTTCCATACCCCATCGCTTCCGCTCCTTGGGATTCAGTTTTTGTTAATCTGCTCAAACTCCCACTTACAGAAAACGGTTATCAGTATCTTCTAGTTTGTGTGGATAGTTTCACTCGTTTCACCATTCTTGTTATTCTCAAGGACAGAACTGCTACTTCTGTTGGTCGCATGATCATCGACAACATAATTTGTCCTTATAACTCTCCTCATGTCATCTTATCTGACAATGGCGCTGAATTCAATAACTCTGTCTTGCAGGAGATTTGTAAAGAATTTCACATCAAGAAATGTAACATCGTTCCTCACCCACCCAGTTCAAACAGAAAAGTAGAGCGTTGTAATAAACGTATCCTTGACGTTCTGCGTTACAAAACGGAAGCAAACCACTCCTGGGATGAATGGCTTCCCCAGATAGTCTGTCCTATCAACTCAGCAATCCACTCCACCATCAACGAGACCCCACATTTCGTATTGCTTGGTACCGACAAGCGTCTTCCATATGAATTTCTCCACAGTGCGCCGCGTCCTGTCTACAACATGAATGATTACGTCAATTGTCGTCTTTCCAATTTCCAGTTCGCTCATAAGCTCATTCACGATCGCCTCACTGCATCGCAAGCTGAGATACTGCGATACAACATCGTAGAGTGACAGATTCTTCCATTGAAGTCGGCGATGTAGTCTTTATCAGAGTTCTTTGGGCCACACCGTGTAATCGAATCTCTCCATGGCCACAAAGTAAAAATTCTAGATCTCAAAACAATAGGGGAACAGATCGTCCATGTCGATCATTTGAAGCGTGTGAACAAGGGATTCGATGATGAGTGTGTACATCAGGTATCATTAAGTCCTGATTTAACAGATCCTTCAAGCGACTCAAGCTTAACCCCACTCACACCTTACAGACTGAAACTTTGTTCCCATTCCAAAGTTTAATCATCCAATTTCAATATCATGTATATATGTGTATATTTCTCTTTACTTATATGTGTTCTACATGTATCATATCATCATGTCTGTATGTTATCATTAAGGTTCTCGTTCCGTACTCTCTCTCTGATGTCATGTATTATCTGTTAATTGCTTCCATTTTACTGCTCTGTTGTTATATCCAAATGCAAGGGCGCATTTTTCGTGGGGGAAGGCATCAACAATTACTATTATTATACTCGTATATATGTATATTCACTGTTTCATATATTCATCCCACATGTACCATGGCCAGCCAGTTTATTCTTTACCTCTCAAGGGAATTTCACACCCACTTCCAGTCCTTAGGGATAACATCTGCGATCCATTTAGCTCAGATAAATACAGCCCGCATGGTAGCGAGCTCTCAGTTCAATCACAGCACAGTCCCAGTCAGAGTTCAGTCCCAGTCCCAGTCAGAGTTCACACGAAAGTCGCAGCTCAGTCAGAGTTGGAGTCAGTCAGTCACCCAATCACGAGCAGTCAGTCTTGGTCTCTCGCTCAGTTCCGCTCAATCACAGCTTTGAGAGACGCTGCTCAGCCATCATATATTTCACTTCAGAGAGAGAGAACAATCAATCGTCACGTTAAAGATTCTTCTCGAATCAAGTGGATACTATCTACTATTAAAATCAAGAAGACCTCTCATCTTTGTGTCTTTTATTCGCACATATCAACTATATCAGCCAACTACCCACGACCTCCAAGCTACCAGGATCCCCGCCTCACTACCAGTCCTCCACGCTACCAAGCACAATCAACCGACTGGGCAAGTAACATTATCAGTATCAGAACAACAGCAGAGTTAAGCAATAAGTCAACCCGAAACAGAGCTGGATCATCAACTTAGAACACTGCTACTACTACTACTACTACTACTACTACTACTACTATTTTTTATACTATTACTATTTGTACTATTACTATTACTACTACTACTACTACTATTTCTTATACTATCACTATTTATACTACTACTACTGTTTATACTGCTATTACTTCTACCACCTACTGCTCACACTAATAATACTTTACCACTACTTTTACTAGCACTTCTTTTATTACCACTGCTTACACTACTATTACTACTATTGCTACCACTACTGCTACTACCGCTGTTACTACTTCTTTATTATCTCACCATTTCTATAAATTTCAACTTTTTTTTTCGACATTACTACTACTGCAAGAACTATTACCAATACTACTACAAATACGACAACTAGTGCTACTACTCCTGCTACAACAACAACAACAACAACAACAACAACAACAACAACAACAACAACAACAATAACAACAGCAACAACAATAGCAACAACAACAACAATAACAACAATAACAACAACAACAGCAACAGCAACTATTACTACTACTACTAGTACTACTACTACTACTACTAATAATAATAATAATAATAATAATAATAATAATAATAATAATAATAATAATAATAATAATAATAATAATAATACACTACTACTACTACTACTACTACTACTGCTAGTTTTATTCCATTAATCGATTCTAATATTTCCGTTTTCCCCTCTCTTAATAATGAGAACTTATTGATTGTTTTAGCTTATATAATGTGCAAAGACAAGAACATTATGATTTTTTTGACCCATTTAATGTACAAGATATATTATAATGACGACCTCGATGTTAGTCAGTTTCATATACTATCAAGAAATATAAATTTCCCTAAATGTGAATATACTTTTTTCTAGAATGCTTTCCTTTATCTATTACTAATACAGTAATCAGCTTATTAACATTGAATGTCAGATCAATATCTATCAATCTTCAGTACTTTGTTGACACTGTCCTTTCATGTCATTATGTACTTTGATGTATTGGATCTTACAGAAACTCGAAGGGATTCAGATATTTTATCACTGTATACCCTGCCAGAATACATGTTCACTAATAATAGAAACAGGTACGGTGGGGGAGTGGCCATTTATATCTTAAGTAGGTACATATCTTTTAAAATTATAGAATTTTCTCTACTAGAAGCTTTCATTGAAAGTTTGGGAATTGAAGCGAAATTTAACGGAAAACATATTTATTTATTTGTATTTACAGATCTCCTCAAAGTAATATAAATAATTATCTTAATGCACTTAATGAAACTTTAAACCTGATAAAAGATAAAAATTATTAAAAAATATTTATTTTTGGAGATTTCAATTTAGATCTATTACAACATAATGACAATCCGTAAGAATTTGTTAACATTATGTATAGTTACCTTTTATTTCCTCTAACAACCTTGTCAGCACGAGTAATTGCCACCTCAGCCACACTTATAGAACACATTTGGTCATCACAAGTAGAGAATAATGTATCATATTAAATAATCACAACAGATATAACTGACCACTATCCTGTAATCTCTACATTTAAGGATGACGAATATTTTCACTCCAGTCTCACCTATAATACAAAAAAAAATTTAATCAGGGCTTCCTCGAAAAATTTTGTAATATTATCTCCCATACTAACTGCTCAGACATAGCCAATTGTACTTGTCCTAATAATGTCTATAATTGATTTAATTTATAGTTTAAAAATTGCTTTGATCAGTATTTTCCAGAAAATTCATTAAATTAAATAGTAAAGAGAACGTAGTTCACACATTACACAAGCTTTGAAAAATAGCATCAGAGAAAAAACAGACTTGAAAAATTAGCAATCAAATGGCCTTTAACATTCAGAGGACATTAAGGAATGTACAGAAACAGATTAACGTCACTTTTGAAAGTAAAAAATAAATATAACCAAGACCAATTAGTTAGTAACCAGGGTAATCCAAAATCAAATTAGAAATCTATAAATCATATTCTTGATAGATCCTCAGAAACGAAAAATTTCATATTTTAATCAAAACCTCTTTGTCATGACATTCGTGATAAATCTAATGACCATTTTTTAAGGTTGGTGGAACAGGACCAAGACACTGTAGGAAATGCATTTATGAAATATTTATATAAATCGCCTAATTATTATTATTATTATTTATTCACATGTTACTAATATAGAAATTGAAAACTACCTAAAGGCGGGTTTACACGACGTTGTTTTCCCACCCGGCTGATTCTAACTATCCAGAGCAGCCAGCAGGTTCCAGCCGAAAGCATTCACGCGGTCGAGAGGAGCCGCTAGCCCGCTGGCCCGCTGCATCAAAAAATAAACAATCAAGATGGAGTCCTCCGACGACGAACTGGTTGCTATAGTTGCGATTTTGCTGTGCTGGAAGAAAAAACAAAGGAAGAAATGATTGTGGACTCGTTCCTGGTCTATATAGACGTGCAGGCTGTTGTGCTCATGATGCCTTCTGGTACACACATGTTCGGCCGCTGGCTTCTTCAGAGACGATGTAAATAAACCAATCCTGCGTCAATTTTTATTTATTTATTTATTTATTTATTTTTTTTTTTTTTTATTTATTTATTTTATTTTTTTTTTGTAAATTATATAAAAATATTTTATTTATTTACTGTATTTAATGGTACAGTCAATGGTTATTACAAAAACATTTTCTAACAATATTCCTCCTATTTTCAATTTTATATCGATACCTGTTCCCATTTGACCCTGGGAAAATGCCGGGAAGGCAGCCAATCAGACCAGCGGAGCGGTTTCCCGTCTTGTCTGGCAATTCAGCAAATCCCGGCTACATTTCGCTCCCGTCTGCATAATCACGGCTACAATTGCCTCGTGTAAACCCGTTTAAAGTCATTAAGAACATCCTCTTCTGGTTATGACAAAATACCTCCTACTCTTTTAAAACACACAGCTAATCTAATATTATTGTCATTAACTCACACAGTAAATCTCTCTTTATTTATCTTTTTTTATCTATTTATTTATATCTTATTTATTTATATAAATTTTTATTTTATTTTTTTTCTGGATGAATTTAAGAAATCCAAAGTAGTCCCTCTATATAAATCGGGTAATAGAAAAGACATCAACAATTACAGGCCCATATCAGTTCTTTCTGCCTTTAGTAATGTTTTTTTTTTTTTCAAAAGGTTATCTACTCTTGTTAATTATAATAAAAAAAAAAAAAT
This sequence comes from Scylla paramamosain, assembly GCF_035594125.1. Classification (NCBI taxonomy): domain Eukaryota; kingdom Metazoa; phylum Arthropoda; class Malacostraca; order Decapoda; family Portunidae; genus Scylla; species Scylla paramamosain. The sequence goes on from NC_087178.1 coordinate 12,510,475, forward strand.
TACTTTCTGATTGTCACCATGGTTTTAGATCAAGTTGTTCTACTGAATCTGCCATTTCACAATTTTGTTCAAATATTTATAAATACCTTGAAAGGAAGCATTACATATTTGAAATTTTTCTAAATTTTCCCAAGACTTTTGATTCTCTAAATCATAAAATTCTTTAGAATAAACTTAGTCATTTTGGAATTAAGGGCGTTCCTTTAAAATTGTTTGAAAGTTACATCTCAAAGAGATACCAAGCTGTTTTCTGTAATCCATACTATTCTTCTTTCAAAGCAGTTAATAAGAGTGTACCACAAGGATCTATCTTATAACCAATACTTTTTCTTAACTACATCAACGACATCATTAATGCAAGTGCTAAATTTAAATATACCATTTTTTTGCTGATGATGACACTAATTCATTATTAGAAGAAGAGAATATTAATAATTCACAGACAAATCTAAATACTAAACTAGATGTTATCAATAAATGGATTAAAAATAACAATCTAAGCCTGAATCTTAGAAAATTTAATTATATATATATATATATATATATATATATATATATATATATATATATATATATATATATATATATATATATATATATATATATATATATATATATATATATATATATATATATATATATATATATTCTTTTTTTTCAAAATCGGTCAGTTACAATTAATATGCCACCTGTAATAGACATGCTTTGAACATAACAGATAGGTAATAGAATTAGAAATAGGTAGAAGGGAGAAGGAAGTGGAGGCTTAAACATGACGGTTCAGACGTAAACATTACCTCAGCATGAACGCTGGTAAGCTCGTTAAACAAGTCGTAAACCCTTGCTCTAACTCCAAACAGGAAATTGCTGTATGCACTGGTCGGCTTGTTAAATAACTCATTCCCATTGGTCACATAACATTAACCGCACCTTAAACCACGTGGAGTGAATTACAAGTGCATTGCTATTGTAAAAAATACAAGTAGTGACGTCACGGTTTCAACCTCAGAGATTTCTATCCTTCATTTGAGCAGTAAGTCAAGCATCGGCACTTGACCTATTTAGACGTTGCCTTCGTAATAGTCAGAGACAGAGACAGCAGCGTGTGTGTGTCATGTGATTGCTCTGTCCCGAATTTTGTTATTCTCTAATTAAAGAAAGAAAAGAAGAATAGACTTCTCATTGATCAGTTGGCCACACACCATCAGTTGTAGACACATCACAAAAGGAACGCCACACAGTCTTTAAGTCTAGTGGTAAGCAGAGGAAAGAGAAACACTAATACAAACAAACTCTCAGTGTTGATCAACATCACAACTGCAAACTTTCAATCATTGAGGGAACACTATTGGAACGAGTCAGCTCTATTAAATGCATGAGCGCGTTTATAGATGAAAATATGAACTGGAAATATCAAATTAACTCTGTTGTGACTAAACTGTCTTGGATTTGTGGTATTTTATATAGAATAAGAAACAAATTTAAATAAGAAGCATTTATCATCATTTATTACATTCTCTGTTATCCTCATTTGATATATTGTGTATCAATATAGACGTGCACATAGCCCTCCTTTCTTAGAAAATTGCAGATAGCTCAAAATAAAATATTTAGGTGTATTTCCTACATGAACAAATTCAATTCTACACATAATCTAATTTCTATACACAAACTTCTTAATTTCGGAAATATTTATAAATACCTTCTATTACTATTTATCTATAAATGCCTTACACATTTACAAGGAACTCAACCTTTCCAAATGGTACACACATCACACAACACTCGCAGCAATAATGTTAACCTTACTTGTCTTCAGTTCAGGACAATACTTTTTAGGAATAGTGCGTTTTGCTGAGGACCTCATAATTAGGATTCTCTGCCATTAGAAATAAAGAACCTTGTAAACAGTGGCTATTTGCCTGGATTTAAAAATCACTTAGAAAATATATTTACATTGCAAAATAATAAAAGTCTATAAAGTATTAAAGGCTATTTCAGTATAAGAGTAATTAATTTATATACTTATTCTATTTTTTTATATGAATATTTCCTTTTGTACTGTCATCAATTATTGCTGCAATTATTATTATTATTATTGCTTATTGTTATTATTAGTTTTATCATTATTGAAAAAGCAAAAGAGATTCAAACTGGAAAACCTCAAGGACGAAGAGAAGAAGCAAGCACTGCGGCAACTGGTAACATTACGAAAACCAACCGAACTGGAATTGGAAGAAATGAACATAGAAGAACAATGGAATAAATTCAAGAACACTGTGTATGGGGCAGCTGAGGAGATAGTTGGTATTAAAATCAAATATGGAACCAAAAAGAAAAGTACTGCATGGTGGATTTATGATGTTAAGGAAGCAGTCAAAGAAAAAACGAGATCTTTCAGAAAATGGATGAAAACAAGAAACATTGAAGATAGAGAAGATTACGTAGATAAACGAAACAGTGCAGAAGCAACCAAAAGAGCAGCCAAGGAGGACATGTGGATCAAGATTGGTCAAGATCTAGAGAGAGACGTAGAAGGAACAAGAAAATTATTGTATAGCATGGCTAAGAACTATAGGAAAGGAAATAACGAATCAACATATGCAATAATGAACAAAACAGGAGAACTACTAACAAAACCACAGGAAATTGAAGAAAGATGGAGAGAATACTTCCAAGAACTTCTAAATGTGGAGGATGTGGAAGTGGATGAAGAGCGGAATCTAGATATACAGGAAGAACAAGGAGAGAACCCAAATGAGATCAGTATAGAGGAAGTGAAGGAGGCACTAAAGAAGATGAGAAGCGGCAAAGCCCCAGGGGACGACGAGCTCCCTATATAGCTATTTAAAGCTGCTGGGGAAGAATGTGTAGAGTGGATGAAGTACATTTTCAGTAATGCGTGGAAAGAGGAGAAAGTGCCCCATGACTGGCACAAAGCAATAGTATGTCCAATATATAAGAAAGCCAGTAAAACAGATTGTGCAAATTATAGAGATATATCCCTGTTATCTCATGTTGGAAAATTGTATGAAGGAATAGTTGAGAAAAGATTAAGAACCTGTGTCGAGGAGAAACTAGGAATATGGCAGTATGGTTTCAGGCCCAATAGGAGCACGACAGATCTAGTGTTCACTTTAAAGATGATAATGGAGAAGAGTTGGGAGTGGAGCATTGATAAATATGTGGCTTTTATAGATCTGGAAAAAGCCTTTGATAGAATTAGAAGAGATTGCTTGTGGAGAGTCTTACAACATCAAGACTACGGCATAAACTCTAAACTGATACGAGTAATTAAGAGTATATATAAGAACACGGAGAGCAAAGTCAAGAACAGAGAGCTGGAGAGTGAATGGTTTAGCATTAAGACAGGAGTGAGACAAGGGGGAGTGCTCTCTCCTTTGCTATTCATTATATACATGGACAGATGCCTGAAGGAAGTGTGTGTAAGGAAGGATAAAGAGATCATGCTGGCCTATGCAGACGATGTCGCTGTCGTGACAGGAAGCCAACAAGATCTTCAAGAGGCCATGACAAGATGGAATGATGTCTTAAATAGGGAAGGAATGAGAATGAACAAACAAAAAACAGAAATAATGAAAGTTGGCAGAATAAAGGAGGAATGTAATATTTACATAGAAAACGTTAAACTGAAGCAGACCGACAAATTTTGTTATCTGGGAGTACTTTTCGACGAGGAAAACAGACAGAATATAGAAATTTTAAATAGAATACAGAAGTACAATGCAAATGTCAGCGCATTGTATCCCATACTTAAAGATAAGAATATTCCAACAAAAGCTAAAACCATAATATTTACAACAATACTAAGACCAGTACTTCTATATGGGTCAGAAACTTGGACACTGACAACAAGAACATCTTCACAAATACAAGCAGCAGAAATGAGAGTTCTGAGAATGATCCGAGGTGTGACCAGACTTGATAGAATTAGAAATGAAGAAACCAGAGAGAGATTAGGGATAACATCTGTACTGAAGATAATTGAAAAGAACAAATTGAGATGGTATGGACATGTCCGAAGAATGGAAGATACAAGATACGCAAGGAAGTTTCTGGAATGGGTTCCTCTAGGCAGGAGGCCGGTGGGACGACCTAGGAAGCGATGGATGCAGGGAGTTGAAGAAGCTACTGAACGAAGAGGAAGAAATCTACAAGAAATAACCAGAGATGAGGATTTCATGGATAGAGACCTTTGGAGAAGATTCGTAGAGGCCGGACACTGACAGGCATTGCCTACCTTGCGTCTGGTGAGAAAAATCATTATTGCTATCAACAATCTATGCTATCAGATTATCATTATTCGTTATTATTATAGCTATCAGTATATTGTTGTTATGTTATTGTTATTATTATTATTATTGTGATAACTATTACTATTGCAAATTAGTTTTTTTTCATTTTTGGGTTAGGTTGCGACCTTAAATAGGTATAAAAAAAAAAGTATGTCGGGAATCTCCGCTTTGTTTGTTAAATAATGGCAATAAACATAAACTTACTTAGTTATTTACTTACAAACACACACACACACACACACACACACACACACACACACACACACACACACACACACACACATACATGCTCAGTTTGATAGTGAAGACTGACATCACCGAGGTGCGTGACCAACACGTGTTGATACCGAGCATGGAATGAATTGTGAAAGTGACTAAGGGTTTATCTTACGAGTCATCAGAAAAGTAGCCAGGTGACAAATCCTTTTTGCGCAATGAATTCACATTATACCTATTCTCATCTTGAAATAATCTTAGAGACCGAGTGTCACCTGACAGAAAGGCGTGGCTATCTGTGTTCATGACTCTTAAAAACATTGATTCTGACATGCAAATGTAAATAAATGTGGAATAAAAGTGAAGCAAATAGAATCAAACAAGTTTTTAGATATTCCTTTCTTTTGAACACGAAATCTCATAAAATCTGTCGCCACAGTGCAGAAGCTAAACTAATTTCTTACCTCGCCGACAGAAAGCGACGTTACACTAATTGAATAATTTGCCTCCAGAGAGTAGTGCAGTCGATAAACTTGTTCTAAAGTTTGCTTATAGGTAGCGGTTTTGTCTATTTCAACAACATTTACTGCAATTACTAGGTAACGGAAATACCTCTCAGATGTCTAAACACACACACACACACACACACACACCAAGACCATCAGAGTGTTACATTCCACCCGAGATCAAGGTCACCGTGCGAGGAAGAGCGAACCAGGGGAAGTTGTCATGCATTGCCTACGTACATAATATCTGAGTGGATCGCTTATCTTGTGCCCACTTGTTGACGTGATCGCCGTTAGCAAGTGGGTACGAGATAAGCGATAACATTTACTAAAATCAAGTGGGTGAGTGGTGTTTATTACCAGTGTTTATTGCTATTAACCTTACAGGTGTTTGAATAAATAAATAATGATACAGAAAAATCTATAAAAGAGTTGTTTTTTTACCCAAAGGTTTCAGAGTCGACAACAAGGATAATGCTTGGACAACATTTACCGCCAGGACTAATATGCTGAGCGATACACATACAACTGATTGATGAAATGTAGATAACATACAACCAATGATAAGAATTAGGAAAATAGAGTCAGGTGTGATATGAGAAAAATTACCCAAACATAAACTCAGGAGTACAACAACACTTAACAACATCGTCTTAAGAATTGTTTTTAAAAAGCTCTGGTCACGCTTTTGAGAACTTTATCCGCAGTTTCTTCTATCACATAAAACCATGACAAAATACTCCATTTGCAGATTAATTCCAACCTATCGAGAGAGGTATTGTGTTGTTGCAATGGCAACCAAAGTAGGAGAAAACTCGTGAATTTTTTTTTTTTTTTATCTTAAACTGAGAGACTGTGGATATTTTCAAAGCGGAGATGATCATTCATCGCCTTGTAAACTGAACCGCGGCCAGTGAAGATGGAAAAACACCACCTGACGAACATTTACACGGTTTTGTGGAAGCAAAGAACAGGGTGAAGCTGTTCATAATATGTAACAATATTAGGAAGTTAAAGTATGTGGAAGTCAACAGAATACTTGACACCATAGACATAAATAAAGATAGAATATTTATGGTCACACTACACCGCCAAATGTGGCAAACACGGAGAAAAAAAGTGTGTGTGTGTGTGTGTGTGTGTGTGTGTGTGTATGTGTGACGCGCACACACACGCACACACACAACTTCAATCAACAAAGATTTTTTTTTTTCCAGAGACAGAAATAACGTTTGACACCCCAAACTGGAACAAGATCAAGAAAAAATAAAAAAAAAAGAAAATTTACGAGCTTGAGATCCGTGACGTGCGAGAGTAAACACTTGTTCGTTTTGGAAAACCTTCACATCAGTAACCTGAGAAGCAAGCCACTGAACGTTATTGTCACCTTGTCACCAGGTCCCAATGAACGTGCTTTCGTGCATACATTTCATACCACATTACAAACATGAATTAAAGCATATATGAATGTTTGTGTCATAACCGTTCAATAATACAGTACGCTGATCATTCTGGCGTAAGGATGGAAGGTAAGTATTGCATCTTAGACAATGAATGTAGTCACCTAATGACCCTGCGAGGCTCAATTTTTCTTGCCACGGGTCGTTGTGATTCCATCTCTCTTGCTCTAAACACAACACACAAAGCTTCTCCACAAAGTGGAGAACAGAAGGTAACAACGCATCATCTTGCCTCTGGCAGGGAAAGTGTCACCGGGATGTACGAGTATATACTGTTCCCTCTCCGCACTTGCGTGCCCCAGTGACTCCTTCGCCGCCAACTCGACATGAAGGCTGCCATGGCCAAAGCAACACTGAACACAGGAACTCCTTCAGAGGCTCATCAACACTGCATATAGGATGGTCGTGTAGTATTATCTGTAAAATCACCAAGGGGCTTTAGAAGATGCATAATATGAATATTATTAGGATGTAAGGCACGGATACAAAATTATCACTGAGGTGCAAGAGAAAAAAATGGAAACTGGAAATTCAATAGTACTTAGGTGAGGCATATGAAATATAGCCAAATTCACCTGTAGAGGAGGTCACACTGCAATGGGTACATCATAATTACTTTACAACATAAGATTATGAAAAACTGCAGTAAAACACACACACACACACACACACACACACACGCATACATATATATATATATATATATATATATATATATATATATATATATATATATATATATATATATATATATATATATATATATATATATATATATATATATATATATATATATATATATATATATATATATATATATATATATATATATATACGAGTATATATATATATATATATATATATATATATATATATATATATATATATATATATATATATATATATATATATATATATATATATATATATATATATATATATATATATATATATATATATATATATATATATATATATATATATATATATATATATATATATATATATATATATATATATATATATATATATATATATATATATATATATATATATATATATATATATATATATATATATATATATATATATATATATATATATATATATATATATATATATATATATATATATATATATATATATATATATATATATAGTGGAATTAGTAGTGATGTTACTAAATTTCCGGATGACACAAAGATTAATTAGGTCAGAATCGGATGCCATCGTCTTGCAGGTAGATTTAGATAGGATGAATGAATGGACGGACAGATGACAAATGCAATTTAATATCAACAAATGCAAAGTACTTAGCGTAGGTAGAGGAAACCCACACAATAGGTATACATTAAACAACCAAACTCTGGTGGGTACAGGGTACGAGAAAGATTTAGGAGTTATAGTTAGCTCTGAACTCCGCCTAGGAAAGCAATGCATAGAGGCCAGAAACAGGGCAAATAGGGTACTAGGATTCATTTTTAGGAGTGTTAAAAGTAGAAGGCCCTAAGTAATATTAAAGTTATACTTGGCGCTGGTCAGACCTCATCTAGACAACGCTGCGCAGTTCTGGTCCCCACATTACAAGAAAGATATAGGTCTTTTAGAATCAGTACAGAGGAGAATGACTAAAAGGATACAAGGGATGAGGAGTATTCCTTACGAGGCGAGACTGAAGCTGTTAAATTTACATTCTTTATAGAGACGTAGGTTAAGAGGAGACCTGATATAAGTCTTTAAGTGGTATAAGGGTTATAACAAGGGTGATGTAAGCAAAATTCTTAGGATCAGCAGATAGAACACGAAATAACGGGTTCAAGCTTGAAAAATGTAGGTTTAGGTAGGAGACAGGAAGAAATTGGTTCTCAAATAGAGTGGTAGATGAGTGGAACGGACTCAGTAATCATGTTGTTAGTGCTAGAACATTAAGGAGCTTTAAGAGAAGATTAGACGGGTTTATGGATGGGGATAATAGATGGATGGAAATAGGTAGGTATATTTCATACAGGGAGTGCCATGTGCAGCTTCCCTTATTTCTTATGTTCTTATGTTCTTATGTTCTTCCACTCAGGTGTTCATCCTCATTTACGAGATAGTGTATGTACACAAAGGTGTTCATCCTCATTTACGAGATGGTGTATGTACACAAGTGTTCCGGCCCAACGGCCCAGCGGGATACAGCTGTGAGTGCTTCCCGTGTTAGTGATAAAACGCACCTTCAACTTGTCTTTTTTTTTTTTTAACAGCATGCAACAAGCTGTACGTTACTTTTCTTTTTCGTATCAAACACTTTTGTTAGATACATATTAATTTTCGCAAAAAAAAAAATAAATAAATAAATATATATGCAAATTAATAAATAAAACAAAAAAAAAACAATACCACGTTATTTTGGAAGGAGTTATTGTCTCCTCCCTTATTATGGAGTGCAGAGAACTGCTTACATATATACTTGCTGCCTGAAAATCTGATCTTTTTAGTTAACGCAGCAGCAAAGCAGAAGGGAAACAGTGGAACAGGAAGATTCAACAAAGATCACACCGTTACTAAGTCTTTGAAATATAATCATTCTCACTTACAACAGGGAAATAATTTTGTTAAACTTTTTTTTTTATGTACAGTGTTGTGATGAGTAAGTGTTGCTATTGTGTTTTTATACATATAGAATTCTCCATTACTTTAATTTGATTTTCTTGCATGTGGATCTCCCAGATTATTAACTGCAAGTGAATTCTTCAAATAACTGGTCATATTACGATCTGCGTCTTTTGGCGCTCATGATCTAATCCAGTTTAATTTCTAGCATTTCATGTGATGATTGGCCATGAAAATCTCTACGCTTTACCGATAAAATGATATCTCTCCATCGTAAGTCCACCTGATGCAGCCATTGGCCGAACAAGCAGGCATAATGGCAAAATGTTGAGGTGTATGGATGTTGGGCTTATCAGTAGCTGAACAATGTTCTCGGCTTCCGAGAAGGGGTGGAGCTTAGCAGCTTCACTTGTGACGTCAAGGTCACACGCCTCTTATTCTTCCTCCAAGAGGAAGATGGTTTTGATTTTACTTGCCATCCTGAATCCTGACGCTTCTCCCATTGGAACATAAAACACGACTTTTTAATGCCCCGAGGGATATCCAAGAAGTTAAATCCCTCATGAATGTGTACAAGATAAAAATCGGAATTCCTGGATTAAGCTTAAGTAAGGAAATTAAAGCGTAATGATAGCAAGCTTGCTGTCAACAGGATACTGTTAAGGAACATGGCCATTATGTACATGAGTGTGCCATTGATATTGTATGGTGTGAGTAGTAGGAAGACAGGATGTGGTGATGAGGTATGGAGTGGTGATGAATGTTAGGAAAATATAGATTGCGATGGTATGGACACGTCAGAAGAGATGACAGCCATATAATGTACTCAGCAATGTTAAACAGCGGTCAATGGGAAGACATCGACGCGATACGGTCTACGACCAAAAAAAAAAAAAAAAAAACTCACAAGATGTACAACTTAGTCAGCGAAATTATAGTAATGATGTAGATAACCAGGTGACCTGATGATGATAACCAAGGTATCAAGGATAAAAAAAAACTGACATCTTTCTAAAATCCTGCATCTCCCTCACTGCTCTAAGTTACTTCATGGGGCTCAAACGTACAAATATATACTTCACAAACTTTAATACTGGAATCAAGAACAATTGGAGTCCATAGTATTTTAAGACAGAAAAGATAGCTTGCTGGAGGAAAAGCTCCCTTCACCATGACTGCCACCCTCAATCCTCACTCACTCTACATTTCTTTCAAAATAACAATAAATATAGATGCCTTTCACAAGCTTATGTCATGCAAAGTGTGGGTTGGTGAAATGACATTATTAATGTCAAGTTGTATTCCAATCATTCCCTTCCATTCTCAATGACAGATGCTGCCTCAGTGCTTGCATAGCTTGGTAAAGGAGTGAGGAGAGGGCCTGATGCTTAGCCGTCAGATTTCTTCCAGTCCCTGATGGAAGAACCCCTTACTCCTTCAACCTTGCTACATTGCCCTTCCTATAACCCTTACCTGCACCCAGAAACCTGTATGGAAAGAGAACTGTGTCTGTGCATGTGAGTGTTAATTTCTTATTGCAATGAAACATGACTGAGGAGCGAGAAGAGGGTCAAGTTTTAGTAGCCGTCATATTCTTCAGTACCAGAGGGTACAAACTCCTTACTCCTTCAGTCCTGCTACATAGCATTCCTAGAACTATGATCTGCACTGGTGATTGTGTGTGCATGTGTGTGTATGTTTATGTGAGCAGGACCAGAGTGGCAGTCTTCAAGCACAATGACTTAACACAGCTGTTATGCAACTTTCATCATAACTACCGTAAGCCTCCCTCAAAGTACTTTGTCCATAGTTGTCTTCCATACAATTTTTAGAGGTCATTTATTAAATTTCTGAGTTTTACAAAATCAGAATCAAAATTGATAGAGCTAAACAAAGCCAAGCTAAGATTGAAACATCCAGTAGCAGTCCCATTACTAGACCAACAATCTAAGTGGAGAGCTGCCCAAGACTAAATGTTATACATTTTCTCGGATTTCTCTGTGCACAACAGGATAGGTGCCAGAAATCACGAGGAGAGTTTGATCTTAAAAAAGAATTTGTCATTTTCTACTGATGAATGAATTCTTGGTTAGTTAGAGAAAAGCCTTGCCATGATTCTGGGCAAAAATATAAAGTGTATGAGACTCAGGTGATGGAAGGCTCACGTACCTTTTGTGGGCCACCTCTCTATCTGTGTGTTGCCTTTGTTATATTATGTTTTAATAATTTCTTTATCACGTTCTTCATCATCAGTGTTTCGTATAGCTATCCTTGTCATAACTAAGGTTTGAGTTGTCTGTAATCGGCCGTATCTCATCAGTCTTTAATGTGAAAATTAAGTGTTAATTTATTTATATATTTGTCTTTTACTTTTTTTTAATCGTCTTAAGTACAAAAAAAATCTGATTTACGCAGTTAAGATAATGTGCGTTTATATATATATATATATATATATATATATATATATATATATATATATATATATATATATATATATATATATATATATATATATATATATATATATATATATTTTATTTTATTTTTTTTTCTTTTTTTTTTCTTTTTTTCTATTAATTTCCTCTAAATTAGAAAAGAAAAATATATAAGCTACACAGACTGTTCAGAAAGTGTGTTTATTTATTAGATCATTATCTTTTTACTGATATCCTTTAACGTTTGTTTATGAAAGTGACGAAATATGACAAAACCAACGAACTGTTATGATTCATAGATACGGTTGTTCTTGTTTTTTTTTTTCTTAATGTTATTAGGACATTATTGTGAATTATAGAATGTCGGAGAGAGAGAGAGAGAGAGAGAGAGAGAGAGAGAGAGAGAGAGAGAGAGAGAGAGAGAGAGAGAGAGAGAGAGAGAGAGAGAGAGAGAGAGAGAGAGAGAGAGAGAGAGAGAGAGTTGTTGCTATAAATGACTCTGTGTTTTCAATATGTGGAGATTTATCTGCATTCTGATTACACTATGGTGTTCACGAGAGTTTTTCTACGTAATGAAATAATATATTTCATTATCAACTAATTAACTGTTGAAAATAGCGAACATAAGACAAACATTTTAATTTTTTTTTTTTTTAACATCACAGTTCAAATCGTTGTAATACCAGTTTCATTTTTGATTTCTCAAATTTTTACAATACATCTCAATTTTACAGTCACTAATGAGTCTGATAGTGTCAACCAAAACTGGCTATCCCGTAAATGAAGTGAGTTATGGCATATAATAGAGAAACATTTCTCACTCGAGTATACATAGTGTGGGTTGACGCGAATGCTAGCCAGAGAACGGTGCAGCCAAACAGATACGAGCCTAGAAACCCGCTTAGGCGACAAGAATCTAGTTTAAGTGAACGGACTGCAGTGATGCTGTTTCAATTCACCATATAGGGTGTTTTGGATGCGTTATAGCGTTTTGGTATCTAAGAAGCTCAAAAACACTCAAAAGACACATTTTTGGTCATGATGTTCTGTTTCTCTGTATAGAATGCTTTTAGTGCGTTTTAGCATTTTGGTACCTAATAAGCTCAAAAACACTGAAAACACACGTTTTTGGTAATATATATATATATATATATATATATATATATATATATATATATATATATATATATATATATATATATATATATATATATATATATATATATATATATATTTTTTTTTTTTCTATTTCTCCATATCGATACGTTTTAAGCGTTTTAGCGTTCTGTTAAAAATAAGCTCAAAAATACTCAAATGACACTTTTTTTTTTTTTTATGATGCTGTTCTGTTTCTTCATATACAATACATTTCAAGCGTTTAGCGTTTTGGTATCTATCAAGTAGAAAACATTCAAGATCCGTTTTTGGTAATGTTGTTGTTTCTTCATATAGGGTGTTTTGGTATCTAACAAGCTCAAAAACACTCAAAAGACACGATTTTGGTAATGTTGTTTTGTTTTCCCATATAGGGTGCCTTACATGGATTTTAGCGTTTTGGTGCCTAAATCGCTCAAAAACACCCAAATGACAAGTTTGTAGCAATGATGTTCCTTTCCGCCATATTGGGTGCTTTGTATGCCTTTTAGCGCTTGGTACCTAATAGGCTCAAAAATGCTCAAAAGACGCGTTTTTGATAATGATGTTATGTTTCTTCATATGATTTTTACTGTTTTAGTACCTAAGAAGCTCAACAGAGTCAATAGACTCAATAAACTCGTTTTTAGTGGTTGTGGTATGTTTCTTCATTTAGGGTGCTTTTAATGCATTTTAGCGTTTTGGTAACTAATAAGCTCAAAAAACACGTAAAAGACACGTTTTTGGTAATGTTCTGTTTTTTTTCATATATATTGTACATTTCATGCGTTTTAGCGTTTTGGTACCTATCAAAACGAAAACACTCAAAAGATACGTTTAAGGTAATGTTTTGTTTTCCCGTATAGGGTGCATATCATGCATTTTAGCGTTTTGGTGCCTAAAATGCTCAAAAACACCTAAATGAGACGTTTCTAGTAATGTCGTTTCTTTTCACCATATAGAGTGTTTTGCACCAATTGCTCTAGATCGTGGAAGATAGCAAAGTTGAAGGTTAGTTCACCAGGATGGTCAGTGAAGGGAGAGGAAAGTCAAAGTTGGTGGTGAACACTGAAGTCTCCAAGAATGGAAATCTCCATAAAAGGAAAGAGAGTTAAAATGTGCTCCACTTTGGAAGTTAAGCAGTCAAAGAATTTCTTATAGTCAGAGGAGTTAGGTGAGAGGCATACAGCACAGATAAATTTAGTTTAAGACTGACTCTGTAGTCGTAGGCAGATGGTGGAAAACTCGAAAGATTCAAGAGCGTGGGCACGAGAGCAGGTTAAGTCGTTGCGCACATAAACGCAACATCCAGCTTTGGAAAATGGAAAATGAGGATAGAGAAAGTATGAGGGAACAGTAAAGGGGCTACTGTTGTTTGCCTCAGATATCTGTGTTTCAGTGAAGAAAAGAAGATGAGGCTTAATAAAGGAGTTGGTGTTCAGTGGTGTTTCAGTTAGTGATTCAGTGAGGAAAAGAAGATGAGGTTTAGTAAAGGAGTGGTGTTCTACAGATTGAAAATTAGATCTAAGACTGCGAATGTTGCAGAAATTAATGAAAAAAAAGTTGAGGGGGATGTCAGGACACTTAGGGTAGATACCAGAAGAGCAGTCCGACCTGGAGACGTTTGTGGTTCCCTCCCCAGATGGTGTCTCCGAGGCTGGTGTAGTTGTCATGATAATTTTGAATTTTGAGTGAATGGTGTGTGTGTAATTAGGTGCTTGTAGTTTTGTGTGAAGGAAGAGAGTTGTCTTTAGAGGGCAGGCTGTGACTCAACCCCTTGTATTGTGAGACACAAAGGGAAACATTCAGCGAGGTCACAATTGGGTTTAATGATGAGTTCACAGCACCTCCTGATCCATTGCTTTAGACCTCACTGGGAGTAATTATTGTTTCGGCAGGTGCCTATTGCCTCCTCCAGTTATACCACATACAAGTATTCACGGTGTCTTTCACAACCACTCATCGTAATAGTTGCCACATATATTGCCATTTCTGTTCTGGATTTTGATTATACCTTGCTTATATAATATTGGCAAATTTTGATTCCCGTGTTGCGATGATTTCTTACATATGTCCATTGTGGAAAAAATTATATATGACTGGAAGAAATTATGAACTATAGCCAAAACAGACGGGTGAAGATCCTTTACACTTTCAAAATGTATTGAGATTGGAATAAGTTATAATGTGGATTTATCGTTTTTTGCCTGGATGTTCAGTTGGAATAGTCATTTTCTGGTTAATGAATACTTATATAACTTTTTAGAGCTGCGTTTATGGCATACCCCATTCATACACATGGCCTATCACTCGGTACTTTGAACTGAGTAACGAGAGTGGAGTAGCAGTACTTGGTGAATAGAAAGACTTGGCAGCTCTACCGTAACTAATAAATAGTGAGAACCTGGGTTTCAACAGATTAACAACAACGTTAATTTTCTATATTTAGAAGTAAACTTACAATAACTTCTTTTAAGAGATAAAGTAGACCAAACGTTTATTGTAGCCTAAGAAACACCAAAGAAAAGATGAAATACATAAGACAAAGGAAGAATATGAGTTGACTTCTCCAAACCGTAGCTTGCTTATTGGCCGCCATAGATGCCCTTCACCCGAAGGTTTTGAGGATCAAATGGAGGCTTCAAATGAAGGGACGCAGGGAGCCGTTTACCCATAACCTCAAGCTGCCACGTGCCGCTGCTTAAGAATTCCTTAGTGACACGGCCACCCTCAGGCCGTCGCACATAACCATATGCGATTGCACGGCCCAGACTGAAGGCATATTCAGCTCGACGGACGTAGCCCAGCACCTCACCGTCTCGCACGATGGCCTCCAGCCCCCATAGCGGCCGCGATCCGTCTTCCAGCGTCAGTGTCACTAACTTTTTGGAAATTCCCTCCTTTCGTTGACACTCTAGAGCAGCGCGGCCCTTGAAGTTAGTCTGTGTATTCAGCTTACAGGTAAAAGCGAGGCCAGCCTCTAGGGGTGTGTCGTCGGGACGGACGTCGCCATGCCAGTGGCGGTAACCCTTCTCGCAAGACAGGGAGTCAATGGCACGGAAACCAGCATTGGTAATGCCCCATGATTTGCCGACGTCCATCAGCGAGCGATAGACAGCCAGGGCGGAGTCGCGTGGCACGTGTAGCTCCCATCCTGCAGAACGAAACTGTCAGCGACTGTCCTCTGCACCACCTCCTTCCCACTCCATGAACTGAGACATCCTTATTACATTCAGCATCAACTTACTAGAAACAATAAATAAATAGATAAAAACTCACCGAGTTCTCCCACAAAAGAGAGTCTCAGGGCGCGAAGGGAGTGACCAGCCAGAGTTATAGTCTTGTGAGAGGAGAAAGGGAAGGAAGAGTCTGCAAGGTCTTCGTGCGTCAGCTGCTGCAGGATGTCCCGGCTATGTGGTCCCTGTACGGAAATCAGAGCTAGGTCTTCCGTGCGGTCTTCCAGATCCACGAGCCATCCTTGACTCCTTGCCTCCTTCAAGATGTGCTTCGCGCAGTAACGACCGGTACTTCCTCCAGTCGTGATGTAAAACCCGCGACCCTCGAAGGAAGGGTCACATGCTGTCCCTTCACCGCCCTCACACACACTCTGTTGACAAGTACGTTATGAAATTTTACCAGTTGTTCTTAAACATCAGCATAAACCTTGACGATTCTTAGACCAGCGTAACAAACAGTTAAGCATTCGCACTCACCACAGTGAGATCCGCTTCCACTCCGCCCCGTTCATTCAACATACAGGTGTAAATAGTGGAACCCGCTGGACCGGTCATGTTTGCTGAAAAGACCCAATCGGCTGTTCTCTGGGCGTCAGGCCCGGTTAGGTAATACTTCCCGAAAGAGGTCATGTCAAAGACGGCCGCCCGTTCCCTGCAAGCTATACACTCCTGCTGGATCTGGTGGGAAGAGGCATTAATATTTTGTGCTAGGCAAAAACAGTATTGTCAATCAAGTAGGTAACCACATCTATACATGCATCTACGGCCCCTGTGCACGCAACGCAACACCCACCACATCATGATGGACGGGAAAGTCAAACGTGTTATCTTGAGTAAGCAGACTGTAGTAAGGGTGGTCAGCGTGGGCAGGAGTATGGTCATAGGCACCAAAGTAGTCGTAGGGGAGGACAGGCACTGGGCTGGAATGGAACCAACCCGGTCGCTCCCACCCATTCCGCTCCTGGAACACACTCCCCGCCGCCTCCAGCTCCTGTAATAAGGCACGAGTACATTTTTACGAACATACGTTTCATGATCTTAACACTTCTTGCACAAGCTACGGCCATTACTGTTTCTCCCTTATTACCCTCTACACTACAGCACAGTTTTACTGATCTTTTCCAGCCATCGTTTCCTTTTCATGTCCTTGGCCTTCACCGCGATGTTGCGGCGCCATAACCCAAATCAATCAATCAATCAAATCCCCGGCCTTTAACGCCATTCTCATTCATTTTCTGTCCTCATAACATTTTTTCCAGTGTTCATTCTTTTCTTTTTATCTAGCCTTCATTTACCTTTCTTAATATATCGCATCAAACCATCTCCCACCTCAAATCACCCTTCTGAACACCCATATCACTATACACCATCTCCAGTCATGAATCAGCTGCCCTCATTCTTCGCGCAATTTACCTGATGTAGTGGGGAAAGCCTCTGTCCCCGGCCAGCTAGAGGTTCGTCATGGGGAAAAACGATGCTGTAATTGGAAGACAAACATTCTTGGGAACGAGCCAACACCCAGCTCTTGTTCTTAATCAATGGCGGGTGGAAGCGTCGAACATCAAAACCGAAGAGGTCAAGCTCCGGTTCACCCCGGATCACCCACTTAGCTAGCTGGTCCCCACATCCCCCTGAGTACTGCATTCCGTGACTATTAAAACCACAGCAGTGAAAGAACCCTTGCACGTTTGGATCCTCTCCTGAAAAGGTAAGAAGGAAAATAAAGGAGAAAGTGTAACAACTTTGTAAAATCAACTTTAAGATAAACAGGAAAAGAAAAAAAATATGAAGATCGGCGAAGAATACATATAGGAAACAACTGTAGGAAGTACTTGTTCCAATGGAGAGAGAGAGAGAGAGAGAGAGAGAGAGAGAGAGAGAGAGAGAGAGAGAGAGAGAGAGAGAGAGAGAGAGAGAGAGAGAGAGAGAGAGAGATCGTTGCTCATTGTAGTAATAGATGACCAAGGGATGACTGTACTTATCATTTGCAATGAGTTGTTAATGAGTGCTTAACGAAGTGATTTTACACCTTGGTGGGCTATCGTGTGGCCACTTCACCAAATCAGCCATCCATGCCAGGTGTGTATGTGGGTGTGTGTGTTTATTGCCTTTATTGTACTGTTATGGGATTCCATGGTTGTTTATGGTTACAAATCGATTACTTTACTTTGTTCCAGAGTATCAGTGTTTGCATGATTCACATCAATTTTATTAGACACAATCTATGGAGCGATGTCTGAGGCCAGAGAGGTTTAATAGTGATCCTGGGCTGCCGTCAGCGTCGTTAGAGTTGAAACACTGGTTCAAGACCTTCGAGAACTTCCTTTCAGCATTACCAGAGGAGGTTCTCGACAAACTTGGAGTTCTCATCAACTATGTATCACATAAAGTGTACGAGACTATTGAGTGTATGCGCACGCTATCAGTATTTTGAAGAGTCAATACGTCAAGGCGCCTAATGAAGTGTTTGCGCGATATCTCTTGGCCGCTCGACGTCAACAAGACGGTGAAACTTTAGACGATTATCTCAGATCTCTGCGGGTGCTGAGCCGAGACTGTAACTTCAAGGCTGTGTCGGCTGTGCAACACTGCGAGGAATCTATTAGGGATTCTTTTATCAGTGGTTTACGTTCGCCCTCGACACGGCAAAGGTTGCTAGAAAATAAAACACTGGATCTGTCATCAATGTTCGAGAAGGCCAGGGCCTTGGAATCGACGCAGGAAAATTCTGCATGTTATTATGGTGACTCTTCCTGTGCTGTAGGTGAAACTTATGTCGGTAATGAGACAATTACCGACGAAGTGCCTGTGGTGGCGGCGACCGGTACGAGAGTGTTGAGGTGTTTCTTTTGTGGGTCAGTAAGACACCCTCGTTCAAAGTGTCCGGCGCGCGAGGCAGTTTGTCACAAGTGCCGCAAACCGGGGCATTTTGCCAGAGTGTGCCGTGGTACTGTTAATAGTGCATCAATGACTTCGGGCGATAGTATTATGCTGGCAGCTGTGTCTTGTGCTGTTACCCCAAATAGTTTATCTAAAAGCCATTGTTAAGATTGCTATCGGTGGAACAGAATTCGATGGGTTAATTTTGATTTAGTCTCACAGTGGTCACTGCATGTTGAGCCAGCAAAAAGTAACGTGGACCTGGCGTCCACTATACACTGTACACCTACTATGGGACGTTGTAGCGTAAATCTGAAAGTGAACGGTCGTGACTATCAAAAGGTGCGACTAGCAGTGCTACCAAACCTGTGTTCTAATGTGATTCTGGGTCAGGATTTCCAAAGATTACATGACAGTGTGATGTTCAGGTACGGAGGAGAGTTGCCTCAATTACTGGTCTGTGGAATGAGTGTAATGAGTGTTGAACCCTCCTTGACTGATAAGTCAAGGTCCATCTAGGCACGCAAGAGCGACCCACTGGTGGATAAGGTGGAATTAATTCAAGCCAACCCACAGTATGCTCATGTTCGATACCCCGACGGGAGGGAAGACAGTGTCTATCAAACACTTGCCTCCTACAGGGGGTGACTCTGATCTCCAAGTCGGGAGGGCCACTCAGACACTGCTGGATGCAGACCCACTACATGGAAAAGGAACGAATATTAGCGGTCGTGGGCCTGACTCTACTACCTCGGAGAGAGACTGCCATGAGTCGGAAATACCACCTTCGCCTCAGCCATCAGGGACACCGGCCACTCCATATCGTTCTGAAACCAGCGGCGAACCAACAGAGTTGAGACGATCCAGTCGCATAAGGCGGCCACCTATTCGTTTTGCACCATCATAGTATATGTTATTTTTCTATAAAAAGGGATGATTGTGGTAATAGATGATCAAGGGATGACTGTACTTATCATTTGTAATGAATTGTTAATGAGTGCATAACGAAGCAATTTCACACCCTGGTGGGCTATCGTGCGGCCACTTCCACCAAATCAGCCATCCAGGCCTGGTGTGTATGTGGGTATGTGTGTTTGTTGCCTTTACATTGTATTGTACTGTTACGGGATTCTATGGTTGTTCATGGTTGTAAATCGATTACTTTATTTTGTTCCAGAGTACCAGTTTTTGTGTTTTAATAAAAGCCTACTGAAACGGCCTGGTGTGTTTGCATGATTCACATCACTCACCCATAATTGCCCGACCATCGGGAGTGAAAGACTCTGGACCCACGATGGTTGACTTTATGCCAACGTTTTCGAGAATAGGGATTCGCTGTATGATTTGTTCGTGTATTGGTCCATATATATCCCAGTTCATTTCGTAGAGTCCAAATGGGAAATTACGTCTGATCTGGAAAGAGATTGGACCATGAGTACTGTAATTATTGCCACATCTTTTCTTTTTCAGCTTGAGTAGATACGTTTTCAGTGCATTCTTTCCACCATGGAGTGGTTCATAAACATTACTTAATGTTAATTACCATCTTTAAAAAAAAGAATACACAAACGAGCAAGGTCTCTTTAAACCCCCCCCCCACCACACACACACAGAGAGAGAGAGAGAGAGAGAGAGAGAGAGAGAGAGAGAGAGAGAGAGAGAGAGAGAGAGAGAGAGAGAGAGAGGGAAACATAAGAACATAAGAAAAAAAAGGAAGCTGCAAGAAGCGACCAGGCTTACACGTGGCAGTCCCTGTATGAAATATACCTACCTATTTCCATCCATAAACTTGTCTAATCTTCTCTTAAAGCTCTCTAGTGTCATAAGAACATAAGAAATAAGGGAAGCTGCAAGAAGCGACCAGGCTTACACGTGGCAGTCCCTGTATGAAACACACCTACCTATTTCCATCTGCTATCCCCATCCATAAACTTGTCCAATCCTCTCTTAAAGCTCTCTAGTGTCCTAGCACTAACTACATGATTACTGAATCCGTTCCACTCATCTACCACTCTATTTGAGAACCAATTTTTTCCTATCTCCTTCCTAAACCTAAATTTTTCAAGCTTGAACCCGTTATTTCTTGTTCTACCCTGGTTGCTGATCCTAAGAATTTTGCTTACATCTCCCTTGTTATAACCCTTATACCACTTAAAGACTTCTATCAGGTCTCCTCTTAACCTACGTCTCTCTAATGAATGTAAATTTAACAGCTTCAACCTCGCCTCGTAAGGGATACTCCTCATCCCCTGTATCCTTTTAGTCATTCTCCTCTGTACTGATTCTAATAGACCTATATCTTTCCTGTAATGTGGGGACCAGAACTGCACAGCGTAGTCTAGATGAGGTCTGACCAGCGCTAAGTATAACTTTGATATTACTCCCGGCCTTCTACTTTTAACACTCCTAAAAATGAATCCTAGTACCCTATTTGCATGTTTCTGGCTTCTATGCATTGTTTCCCTAGACGGAGTTCAGAGCTAACTATAACTCCTAAATCTTTCTCGTACCCTGTACCTACCAGAGTTTGGTTGTCTAATGTGTACCTATTGTGTGGGTTTCCTCTACCTACGCTAAGCACTTTGCATTTATTGATATTGAATTGCATTTGCCATCTATCCGTCCATTCATTCATTCTATCTAAGTCTGCCTGCAAGGCGATGGCATCCGATTCTGACCTAATTAATCTACCTATCTTTGTGTCATCCGCAAATTTACTAACATCACTACTAATTCCACTATCCAAGTCATTGATATACATTAGAAATAACAATGGCCCTAATACTGATCCCTGTGGCACCCCACTAATTACATGACCCCACTCGGATTTCGAG
This sequence comes from Scylla paramamosain, assembly GCF_035594125.1. Taxonomy (NCBI): domain Eukaryota; kingdom Metazoa; phylum Arthropoda; class Malacostraca; order Decapoda; family Portunidae; genus Scylla; species Scylla paramamosain. The sequence continues at coordinate 12,532,087 of NC_087178.1, forward strand.
CCGTTTATTACCACTCTCTGTCGCCTGTCACTAAGCCATGACCCTATCCAGCCTAACACCTTCCCATCTATCCCATGTGCCCTAACCTTTCTCAGGAGCCTTTGATGGGGTACCTTGTCAAATGCCTTACTAAAGTCCAGATATAAGATATTATAAATATCACCATTATCTACTGCCTCGTACACCTTACTGTAAAAACTTAACAAGTTTGTCAGGCAAGACTTCCCCTTCGTGAAGCCATGCTGTGACTGATTTATCAAGTTATGTTTGTCTAAATGTTCCCTAATGTTCCTCGCTAGTATTGACTCTAACATTTTACCTACAACTGAAGTTAAGCTGACAGGTCTATAATTAGACGCTAAAGTTTTATCTCCTTTCTTAAAGATGGGTACTACATTAGCCTACCTCCACATTACTGGTACCTCACCCGACTCCAGTGATTTCCTAAAGACAGAAACTAACGGCTCATTAATAATCTCTTTACATTCTTTAAGTACTCTGGGGTATATTTCATCAGGTCCTGGTGACTTGAAATTTTTTAGCCTATCTATCTCCTGTTCCACTATCTCCCTAGTTATGGAAATAACTGTCAGCTTCTCATTCTCATCTGCTCTAAACACCTGTTCACTATCTGGCATATCCTGCATGTTTTCCTGGATGAAGACAGTTAAAAAATAATCATTTAGAAGTTTACTAATCTCCTCCCCAGAACTAACCAGCTCCCCATCTGCTGCCTTTAATGGACCTACAGTATCCTTATTCTTCGTCCTGTATACCTGATAAAATCCCTTGGGGTCCGTCTTCGCCTGGCTAGCTACCTTTGATTCATAATTGTCCTTAGCTTTCCTCGTTAACTTCCTGACTGTTCTAACTAATTCATTATATTGTGTCCTTAAAACTAGTGTCCTTGCACTAACAACATGATTACTGAGTCCGTTCCACTCATCTACCACTCTATTTGAGAGCCAATTTTTTTTTCCTATCTCCTTCCTAAACCTAAATTTTTTCAAGCTTGAACCCGTTATTTCTTGTTCTACCCTGGTTGCTGATCCTAAGAATTTTGCCTACATCCCCCTGGTTATAACCCTTATACCACTTAAAGACTTCTATCAGGTCCCCTCTTAACCTACGTCTCTCTAAAGAATGTAAATTTAACAGCTTCAACCTCGCCTCGTAAGGAATACTCCTCATCCCTTGTATCCTTTTAGTCATTTTCCTCTGTACTGATTCTAATAAACCTATATCTTTCCTGTAATGTGAGGACCAGAACTGCACAGCGTAGTCTAGATGAAGTCTGACCAGCGCCAAGTATAACTTGAGAGAGAGAGAGAGAGAGAGAGAGAGAGAGAGAGAGAGAGAGAGAGAGAGAGAGAGAGAGAGAGAGAGAGAGAGAGAGAGAGAGAGAGAGAGAGAGAGAGAGAGTGGGGGAAGGGTATAATAACCAACATTATAAATATAAAAATTATACTAGTGAATTTTGACTGAAAATAGAACACAAACCCCTTCCTTGCCTGATCGATGGGTTCTGGGTTTGGCTCGAAGTATCCAATCACCGCGGAGTCTCCTTGCGCCTTCAAGTACGCTGAGGACACTAAGTCTCTAAGTACAGGCATTCCTAGCAGGCCCTCTACGCCTTCTGTCACCACGTAGCCGTGCCGGAACGACTGCAGCGGAAGGGTGACACCGACCATGGATGTGATGTAGTTACCCCAACTTCCTGTAGGGATGGACGGTGGTGGTAATTGCTGTAGTAGTCATGACTGCCCTACCGCCACCCCCCCTTTCGGGTGGTGGATGGGGAAACAAATTGGAGGAGACAAATTTTTAGGGCTGCCTCGAATATGATGAATAAGAGGTCATGGATCAAAACAGTGGAAGAGGATTGGGACCCTCACCACGTAATCACCCAAGAAAAATCATGGAGGATTACGGCATAAATACCGCGAACGACATTAATGGGAGGAACGCTGATGCAGGTGCTACCTCGTCCGGCCGGGAAGAGTATGTGCGACAGGTACCACCCTTCCATAATCAAGCCACTGTTCGCACTAAGGAGGACTTCAGGATTGAGACATGGAATGTCAGAACATTATATCAAGCTAGAAAGCATGATGATTTGAAAAAAAGAAATGAAAAGATTGAAAATTGACATACTAGGAATGAGTGAAGCGAGATGTAGGCGTTAACTCAGATGAAAACCTGGAGTTTATAATATAGTGAAAGAGATGAATATCAAAGGAGTGCGAGGGTAGATGAGGAAAGAGGTGGCCAAATGTGTTACGGGATATTGGGCTGTTTCGAACAGAATATTATTGGTGAAAATTGCGGCAGGACCTTTAAACATAAGTGTCATCCAAGTATATACACCCACAATGAGGAAACTGATGATTTCTATAAAATACCAACTAACATTGAGAGTCACTGTAAAGCACACAATATAACAATAGTGATGGGAGATATAAATGTTAAAGTAGGAAGAGTTAAACACGAAAAGTAGTTGGACCTTTTTGCCTTGGGGAAAGAAAGAAAAGGGGTGATAGATGGGTGGAGTGGTGCAGTGTGAAGCCCAGATTATTGCAAATACATATTTTTAAATTCATTCTAGACATCTACGACTTTGGGCCCATATACATAGTGTTGTGTGCAGCAGGATACCGCGATATAAAATAAAGGAATTACTAAGAACGAATAAGAAAAGAATAATGAGAGAGAGAGAGAGAGAGAGAGAGAGAGAGAGAGAGAGAGAGACAGGTTGGGGGCGAGACTTGGACGTGTCCCGGACACAGAGCTACCAAGCCTGAAGTTTCTAGAATGATATTTATTCAAGCAGGCACTCATGTTCCCCACGTAAATTTCCTTACTTTCCCTTGTCCATTCAATCTGAGTCTCACCCAGTAGTTAGTAGAAGAGTTGCTCTTGACAATAAAATAATCAGGACTCATCTAGCCTAGTTTAATCATTAGAATTTTTTGAAGTAAAGTGTTCTGTTCGCCCGCGGGGAGCAGTGTGGGGGCGGGTTTGCGTATGTGTGTGTGTTGCCCGCCTCCTTTCCTTGTATTCCCTCCCCGTAGCAGCAGGAGAGTGTTGGGTGCACATTCCCACAATCAGTCACTTCCCAACGCTTAGATAGAGTAGACGTATTGAAACGACCACTAATATCCAACGGAGACTGAGGCGGGATAATAGTCGGGTCAGTTGCCTTAATGGGATAAGTGAGTCATTAACGACCGTACGCCCCGGCTTATTTATATAGAATAGTAATCTCCATAGTAGTCTGTCAGAGAGGTTAGTTGTGTACAAAACACTTTATACCCAGGGAAGTAACTCCTAGACTGCTTGTGTGTGAGGGCGAGCTCGTCCACAGTGAGTGGCGAATGACCTTTCTGTGTGTTCGTGGGCACTCGTTTGTAGTAGTTTCTCGTGTCTCTTGTTAGTGAGCTTGTTTTGTCTTAAATGCTACTGCTGGCTGATGCAGTTCAGTCCTAAAAGACTTAAATAATTAAATGTGTAGTGTACTTTACTCCCTCCTCAGGTCCTAAAAAGGTCTGCCATCCCGGAGGCAATAAACGACACTACTCGGCTTGTGGCTATAACACGCTGCTGGACAATGGGTGGATTCGTTACGGAGGGCGAATGTCCAGCAGGGTCTTATACGTTGACTATATACGTGTTATTGCAAGTTGTAACTGTCCTTCCTAGACGTGGCTGTCGATTCTTTCACAGCTGTGGGTATTAAGTGTTGTTAGAGCATTTCCTTTGTCTGTAGGTCGGTAAAACAGACTGGCGATCTCGACTAGTGTGACCTGGTGTTACGTCCTGTTGTGAAAAGGGTGCAGGAATCACAAAGGACCCTGTACACCCGTATTTCAGCCCTGCACTGAGTCCACGCATGTGGTGGTTCAGGGAAGCTAGTCCAGGTGCGGCACTTTGTGAAGAGGGTTGGGAGGAGGAGGAGTAACAGCCTGCCTTCTAAAGACAACGTTCTTCCTTCCGACAAAATTACAAGCACCTAATTAAACGCATACCCTTCATTCAAAATTCAAAATTATCATGGCGACTCCTACACCAGCCTCGATTCCCCATCTGGGATGGAGGACCACAAATGTACCCAGGTCTGACTGCTCTTCTGGTATCGTCCCTAAGTGTCTTGACACTCCCTTCAACTTTTTCTTCATAAACTTCTTCAATATTCGCGGTCTTAGATCTAATTTTCAATCTGTTGAACACCACCTCTCCTTTACTAAACCTCATCTTCTTCTCCTCAATGAAACACAGATGTCTGAGACAACTGACAGTAGCCTCTTTGCTGTTCCCTCCTACTTTATCCTCAGTTTCCATCCAAAGCTAGATGTTGCGTTTATGTGCGCAACGACTCAACCTGCTCTCGTGCCTCTTGAATCTTCTGAGTTTTCCACTATCGGGCTACGACTTTTGAGTCACTCTCAAACTAAATTTATCTGTGCTATATACCTCTCACTCTCCTCTGACTATAAGAAATTCCTCAACTACTTAACTTCCAAAGTGGAGCACATTCTGAGTCTCTTCCTTTTTGCAGAGATCTTCATTCTTGGAGACTTCAGTGTTCACCTTCGCCTCTAATGGGAACCGCCTTGTTGTGGTGTAGGGCTTGCATGTCCCTATGACCTGGGGAGAGAGGATAGAGGGGGCTTCGGCCTTTGCTCCGCCCTACTTAGGGGGAGAGGGCTAACCATGCTAGCAAGATCACCAGTCACCAGACTAAATGGTTCCCAGAGTTAGGCTGCCAGTACAGGCCACTGGTGCTGCTCGCAAGAGGGGCCACCTTTAGAGGTCGTCCTGTGTTGGATGGTTGGGTGTCTGGGCTGGGATACTATACCCACACCAGTTACACAATCTCAGGTTTCTGTGCCTACAAGTAACGTAGGATTAGATAAGCCTCGCCTGCCGAGTGAGATAACTAATCAGATTGGCAAAGGGAATCTTCTAACTGTAGTTTCCATAAAAAAAAAAATAATAATAATAAATAAATAAATAAAAAAAAACTCAAAATAGTAAAATTCAAGATCCTGCGGTGGAATTGTCGCGGCTTGCGTGCCTCCTGGGAGGAACTCAGGGTATTAATCTTTAAATTTTCTCCTGTTTCCATTTGTTTGCAAGAGACAATGCTTGGAGACTCAATTCACTTTGGTCCTGGTAAAAACATGCTTTCTTTTCCACTCCATTTCGTGGTCGGGGCCACCACGGTGGCACTATCATCTTTATTCGCAATGATATTCTTTTTATTCACCTGCAGATTCCTATGTTCCTACCGAGAGAAATGAACTTGATAATCTTTTAAATGCTCTTCCTTCTCCTCTCATTTTATTGGGAGACTTCAGTGGTTACCATCCATTGTGTGATAATGATGCTGTCAACCTTCGTGGTCTTTTAATCGTTTCTTTTATCGAGGATTCAGGATACGAGATTTTAAACTCTGGAGACATGACCCATTTCCACAGTCAAAGGAAAGGGATGGATGAAGAATTAGAGGGAGGGAGGAAGGGAAGGAGAGAAGGAGGAAGGAGGTGAAAAGAAGACAGGACGGGAGTAAGGGACAGATGGAGGGATGGTTGGAGGAATGGAAGGAGGGAGGGAGTGAGGGAAAGAGACGTACAATTGAACAAGTAGAAAGTGCAAGAAAAAAATATGAGTGTGTAAGGCAATATCTTTCAATTCTTTGTAATAAACCCTGGTGTTTTTATCAGTGAATCACTAAGACTCCTGCAGAGCGAATGTACTCGTAAAGTGGAACGTGACTGTCTGGGAGGATTAATGATGGATTGATTGTGGAGTGGCCTTAGTAAAATACCAAGAATACATTTCATTCCATAAATAGGTATGAGATTTTACTTCAACGAGCCCGAAGCTCTTATATGAACTTAATGCTTTAATGATGAAACAGAGAGAGAGAGAGAGAGAGAGAGAGAGAGAGAGAGAGAGAGAGAGAGAGAGAGAGAGAGAGAGAGAGAATGCTCTAATGATGAAACATGTCTGCTTATCTTACCTGCACTTTCTCTTTAGTCTCATTTTTCTCCTTCTTGTAGAATAGTTCTTCACCCTTAACAGCAAAGGGTCTACATGCCTTGCGGAAGTTGGCTTTTTCCCCTCTGGTACATACAGTAGGGGGCCCACACATCCTTCAGAAGATACTGATATATGAAGTGAAATGTCACGTGCGGCATTGTCAATAACACTCAGGAAACTGGCAGCAAACTGTAAAATTCAATTACCTTTGTGGCTCGGTCGGTTTCGTTCCGCGATCTCAGTTTCAAATGCGTAGACGAGCACGTTCGAGTCCACAAAGGATAGTCGAATTGGAACTGAATTCACGAAATTCATTTCTATGTCTCATTATCTCTTCATCCTTCCTAAGTGTGGGAGTACTTATTTCACAGGAGAGAGTACATTTGCCATATGGAATAATGACTGGGGGATTCCCTTTACCATTATTAATTTGTACTGGGGAGTACTTATTTTGGAGGAGTGCTTATCCAATATGACACCGGTAATTTTACAACAATAGATCTCTCTCTCTCTCTCTCTCTCTCTCTCTCTCTCTCTCTCTCTCTCTCTCTCTCTCTCTCTCTCTCTCTCTCTCTCTCTCTCTCTCTGTACTTTTATTTTTTTTCTTGATCTTAACTGGAAAGTTTTACAAGATATATATGGGAGCGATCACTTCTAATTTTATTGGAGTCGACTGATTCTCCACCACAGTCACGTCCTCCCCGATGGCGGCTAGATAATGCCGATTGGCACCTATTCAAAGATCTCAGCACCCCTGCCTGTTCAATGGATAGAATAGGAAACTGTGATGAGGCTGCAACATACTTCACTGATGTCTTGCACTCCGGTGCTATTCAGTTCATTCCTAAGACCTCTGGCCAGTTTCCAAAACGTTCTCTTGTATGGTGGGATGCGGAATGTACAATCGCTGTTCAAGAAAAGCGTGCCCACTTTTCTTGCCTTAGACGGCATCTTGGGCACATGCACTATTTGGAAACTTTTCGACAAGCGAGTGTTTGTGCTCGCCGCACCTTAAAGAGGGGTCAGCAGGAGTCTTGGAAGAGTTATGTCTCTTCCATCACAGTTCGCACACCACTCAACGAGGTCTTCAACAGAGTCCGCAAAATATCTGGGGAAGTACTCTTCTCCTACCCCACCTGTTTTATGCCATAATGGGAGCACGGTGGCAGACCCAAAGACAGCCGACCTGTTTTGCTGAGCACTTTGCAAGTGTCTCTAGAAAGGATTCAACAACATCTGGCACTTCATCGTCGACATTTAGAATCTGTTGGTGTAAATTTTGGTCTGAGATATGCATGGCGGCTTTGTCACAGTGTCATGATTCATACCCCGGATGATATCCCATAGTCCTTTTTGCGCCAGATGTTCGATGAAACTTCTATCTTTTTACTCGAACTCTATAACTTTATTTGGAATACCGGTGATTTTTCATCTTCTTTGGGTGTGGCTGTAATTATTCCCACTCTTAAACATGGAAAAGGTCATCAGATGACGACCAATTACCGCCACATTTCTTTAACTTCATGCATTTGTAAGTTGCTGGAAAAGATGATGAATATCAGGCTTATGTGGTACTTGTCTCCTGTTCAGTAAGGTTTCCAGAAAATGCGCTCTACGACTGATGCTTTATTGTCTCTGGAATCTTCCATTTGTGAGGCATTTACTAATAAACAACACCATGTCAGTCTTTTTTTGATTTAGAGAAAACCCATGATACAGCCTGGTGTCATTGCATTTTACTTAGTCTGTTTGAGTTTTGATCTTGGTGGCCAAATCCCTATTTTTATACAACAGTCTTTATCTCATCATTCTTTTACGGGTACGGGTTGGTAGCGATCTGTCAGGAGTACGCCCACTTAAATGTACTTAGTGTCACACTTTTCATTGTACCTATAAGCAGTGTTATTGGTGTACTTCCGGAAGGAGTTCTTGATAGCTTATATGTCGATGACTCGTCTATCTGCTTTTCTGCAGCTCGGATGCAATTGATTGAGACGAAGCTGCAGGTGACACTCAATAGGATTTCTCAGTGGGCCGCAACTCGGGGATTTCGTTTCTCGGCTTCAAAGACTGTGGTCATGCATTTTTGCCGCCTTTGTGTTCACCCTGATCCAAACTTGTATCTATATGATATGCGGTACGCCATCTTCAAATGTGTGTACTCCTGACAGATCGCCACCAATCAGTACCCATAAAAAACGACGAGATAAAAACTGTTATATAAAAATAGGAAGTCGGCCACGAAGACAAAACTCAAATAAAACTAAGTAAAATGCCATGACGCCAGGCTGTGTCATAAGCTTTCTCTAAATCAAAAAAAGACAGACGGTGGCATTGCTACCGTGGTGGCCCTGACCAGGAAATGGAGTGGAGAAGAAACCACGATACGCAGGAGGAGCAAAGTGAGTTGATTCTTCGAGCATTGTCTCTTGCAAGCAAATGCAAACAGGAGAAAACCTAGAGATCAACATCTGGAGTTCCTTCCAGAAGGCACGCAAACTCCGACAATTCCAACACAGGATCTTGAATTTTGCTATTTTGAGGAGGATTTCAGGAAAGCCATAGAGAAAAGGTTCCCTTTGCCAACCTGACTAGTTATCTTATTCGGCCAGAGAGGCTTATTTGATCCTACTTTACTTGTAAGCGCAGAAACCTGAGACTGTGTAATTAGCGTGGGGATAGCTACCCACACACGAGTCTCCGAAACTCCTGGAGTGACCAGAGGAGGAAGATTCCTTGACAAAGACGTATCGGTATCGCTCTTGGAGGAGGATATATTTGGATGACGGGGCAGATAAACGCTCTATATCCATATCAGAATTGGATGAAACACTTTGATAACGTCTGGCTCAGGGACATCTGATGCTCCCACAGGGATTTTCCTAGGGTTGAGTCTAGAGACTCAGCAGACCCCCGGGAATGTTTCTGGTAAGACTGAGGAGAAAGCGTGGAAGAATTGTTAGCATGTTGCTGTGGCGGCTTAAGAGTCTTGGAAGTCGTTCGTGGTTGGGAATCCATGGGGACGTGGACTTTGACAATATCTACTTTTGTATGAGGAGTCTGTGATGTAGCTGGTGAAGATGCAGTAGAGAGCGTTGCTGAAGATGTAGTGGATGGATTGGTTGAAGATGCAGGGGAGGTGGCACTTTCCAAAACAGAAAACCTGTTGCAGACAGTAACTGAAGGAGCGACATTCTCACAGGAAAGGAAAGAAACAATTGATGATTGAGAAAGGCAGGAAGGTGTTGCAGCCTTATAACCTGTCTCAGAGATAGAAGAACGAGAGTGGAGGAAGGAGGCGTATGTATTTGCCCTACCATCTTTCTGTCTAAAAAAGAAGTTCCCGCCTGACACTACCAAGACTAATGAATTGTGAATTAGCCAGTTGAAGAATGTCCTGCTCAAGGTGGTACCTCTTACATCGTCGAGAGCGGAGTGGATGAGCTTCCCTGCAGAAGAAACAATAAGGGCCTGATTCGCATTCAGGAGTAGGGTGGAAATCAAGGGCAGAGCAGTGACCACGCCGAGGAAGAGAGAAAAGAGCCATAGAATGTAACCACCATCATATTACCATTGCCTTTAATCTGGACATAATTGAAGGATGCCATCCTCTGAGAGTTCGTACAGGTCCTGGTTGTAAATACGTCCTTTACAGTAACTGAATGTTCAGTGTCTTGATGGATTCAAAAACTCCATCAGAAGGGCATAGTAATTGGAGAAGCATCATCGCCTGTGTTAAATCCGTAGCTCAGATCAAGACACCTTTGACATATTTCTTGATGTTATTTATAGAGTATTCCACTCTCCCTTTCTAGAAATTTGGCAGTGTGAATAAAGTTTCCTCGACCTTCCCTATAATATACTACAAACCAGTAAGGTGTAGGTGGGTGGCGAACTTTGGGAGCTCGTTCTTCAGCATCATCAAGGATATTAGGACAATAATCATTCTCGCAGTCAGCTACATTGTTTGATCGAATGACTTCAGCAATTAAGTTGTTCTCTTCAAGATGCAGAGAATTTACTGCTTCAAGAGAAGCTTTGGCAGCAACGTCTGACGTAAATGTCATGTAACACCCATTACAGAGACAATCACCATCATGTTTGAGACGGATACGGAGAACTGTTCCGAAAGGCTTTAGAACTGAGTGAATAGCACGGTATGACATGGAGGCATAGACATTAATGATCATGAGAGTGTTAAGACAGAACTCAACAATTGACCCAAGGTGTCTTTCACCTTGGGAAACAACAGCACGGGGAGTACGAGCTCTCGTCTGCACAACACCATCACGATCAGAGATTGATGTCTCGAGGGCCTGGTCGACCGCCCCTCAAGGACCAGAAGAGTTTTTATATTTACCCATATGGATACTAGAAAAATAAATTGGCTCCATGGATCAAGGGAGACTGCCTACTGTTTGTCTAAATGGTCCCTAATGTTCCTCGCTATTATTGACTCCAATATTTGACCTAAACTGAAGTTAAGCTGACAGGTCTATAATTAGACGCTAAAGTTTTATCTCCATCTTTAAGAAAGGAGATAAAACTTTAGCGCCTAATTATAGACCTATCAGCTTAACTTCAGTTGTAGATAAAATATTGGATTCAATAATAGCAAGGAACATTAGGGAGCATCTAGACAAACATAACTTGATAAATCAGTCGCAGCATGGCTTCACGAAGGGGAAATCTTGCCTGACGAACTTGTTAAGTTTTTACAATGAAGTGTACCAGGTAGCAGATAACGGTGATAGTTATGACATCTTATATCTGGACTTTTGTAAAGCCTTTGACAAGGTACCCCATCAGAGGCTCCTCAGAAAGATTAGGGAACACGGGATAGATGGGAAGGTGTTAGGCCGAATAAAGTCATGGCTAAGCGACAGGCAACAAATCCGAGTGGGATCATGTAATTAGTGGGGTGCCACAGGGATCGGTATTAGGGCCATTGTTGTTTTTAATGTATATTAATGACTTGGATAGTGGAATTAGTAGTGATGTTAGTAAATTTGAGGATGACACAAAGATAGGTAGATTAATTAGGTCAGAATTTAATCCCATCGCCTTGCAGAAAGATTTAGATAATATGAATGAATGGACGGACAGACGGCAAATGCAGTTTAATATCAACAAATGTAAAGTACTTAGCGTAGGTAGAGGAAACCCATACAGTAGGTACACAATAAACAACGAAACTCTGGTAGGTTTAGGGTACGAAAAAGATTTAGGAGTTATAGTTAGCTTTGAACTCCGTCTAGGAGAGCAATGCATTGAGGCCAGAATCAGGGCAAATAGGGTATTAGGATTAATTTTTAGGAGTGTTAAAAGTAGAAGGCACGAAGTAATATTAAAGTTATATTTGGCGCTGGTCAGACCTCATCTAGACTACGCTGTGCAGTTCTGGTCCCCACATTACAGGAAAGATATAGGTCTATTAGAATCAGTACAGAGGAGAATGACTAAAAGGATACAGGGGATGAGGAATATTCCTTACGAGGCGAGATTGAAGTTGTTAAATTTACATTCTTTAGAAAAACGTAGGTTTAGAGGGGACATGATAGAAGTCTTCAAGTGGTATAAGGGTTATAACAATGGGGATGTAAGCAAAATTCTTAGTATCAGCAATCAGGATAGAACAAGAAATAACGGGTTCAAGCTTGAAAATTTTAGGTTTAAAAAGAGATAGGAAGAAATTGGTTCTCAAATAGAGTGGTAGGTGAGTGGAACGGACTCCATAATGATGGTGTTAGTGCTAAGACATTAGGGAGCTTTAAGAGAAGACTAGACGGGTTTATGGATGGGGATGATAGGTGGAAATAGGTAGGTATATTTCATACAGGGACTGCCACGTGTAAGCCTGGTCGCTTCTTGCAGCTTCCCTTATTTCTTATGTTCGTACTGGGAACAACAAAAAGAGCGAGCGCTGGCCGCCGTGAACAGGGTACCTCGTCCCCATAGAGGCCACTTATTTTAAAAAGTGGTCCCTCATGATTCGAAAGTTTGTCCACGACTGAGCTAAGACCTCCCCCCACAACGCATCCCAGCCCCAACCCAACCATCCAACACAGGACCACCTCAAAAGGTGGCCCGTCTGATGAACGGCACCGTTGACTCGTGCTGGCTGCCTAACTCTGGGAATCATTTAGTCTGGTGCCTCACTGGCGTCCTTGCTAGCACGGGTAGCCCTCTCCCACTAAGTAGGGCGGAGCAGGAGCCGAATCCCCCTCTAGCCTCGCTCGCCAGATCATATGGACACGCAAGTCCCCCCTCCACGACAAGGCGGCTCTCACTAGGGAGGGGGGTTCATGGGTGAGTTTATGAAGATGAATGTAAAAAGATAAGTTAAATTCCAGTCATTTGGACTGTATGGTGAGTCAAGTTGGTTTGAGCGCAAAAAAGATTTGTTATATTCCATTTAGCCCCTGCAAGGGACTGAGATGACTGTTCTTGGATAAGTTAGGTGTTGGATTAATCTATTATCTACCACAATAACACACACACACACACACACACACACACACACACACACACACACACACACACACACACACACACATCCTTTAAGAACACAATTTAAAATGAATTTTGGCATCATGAGCTACAACTGTTTTATTTCATGTCTTATTTACTTACCTTTACCTTCTAATCTCTGGACGCATTATTTTTTATATGTGTGCCATCAGTAACATTGATGACAGAGGAATCCTGCAGCCTGCATAACGTGTTTGTCCCATCTTAATGGGACGGACCCCAAGACGGACCCCAAGGGATTTTATCAGGTATACAGGACGAAGAATAAGGATACTGTAGGTCCATTAAAGGCAGCAGATGGGGAGCTGGTTAGTTCTGAGGAGGAGATAAGTAAACTTCTGAATTATTATTTTTTAACTGTCTTCATCCAGGAAAACATGCAGGATATGCCAGATAGTGAACAGGTGTTTAGAGCAGATGAGAATGAGAAGCTGACAGATATTTCCATAACTAGGGAGATAGTGGAAAAGGAGATAGATAAGCTAAAAAGTTCAAGACACCAGGACCTGATGAAATATATCCCAGAGTACTTAAGGAATGTAAAGAGATTATTAGTGAGCAAGTAGTTTCTGTCTTTAGGAAATCACTGGAGTCGGGTGAGGTACCAGTAATGTGGAGGCAGGCTACTGTAGTACCCATCTTTAAGAAAGGAGATAAAACTTAAGCGTCTAATTATAGACCTGTCAGCTTAATTTCAGTTGTAGGTAAAATGTTAGAGTCAATAATAGCGAGGAACATTAGGGAACATTTAGACAAACATAACTTGATAAATCAGTCACAGCATGGCTTCACGAAGGGGAAGTCTTGCCTGACAAACTTGTTAAGTTTTTACAGTAAGGTGTACGAGGCAGTAGATAATGGTGATAGTTATAATATCTTATATCTGGACTTTAGTAAAGCATTTGACAAGGTACCCCATCAAAGGCTCCTGAGAAAGGTTAGGGCACACGGTATAGATGGGAAGGTGTTAGGTTGGATAGGGTCATGGCTTGGTAACAGGCGACAGAGAGTGGTAATAAACGGCTCGAAATCCGAGTGGGGTCATGTAATTAGTGGGGTGCCACATTGATCAGTATTAGGGCCATTGTTATTTCTAATATATATCAATGACTTGGATAGTGGTAGATTAGTAGTAGATTGGTAGATTGGATAGTAGTAGGTAGATTAATTAGGTCAGAATCGGATGCCATCGCCTTGCAAGCAGATTTAGGTAGAATGAATGAATGGACGGATAGATGGCAAATGCAATTTAATATCAATAAATGCAAAGTGCTTAGCGTAGGTAGAGGAAACCCACACAATAGGTACACATTAAACAACCAAACTCTGGTAGGTACAGGGTACGAGAAAGATTTAGGAGTTATAGTTAGCTCTGAACTCCGTCTAGGGAAACAATGCATAGAAGCCAGAAACAAGGCAAATAGGGTACTAGGATTCATTTTTAGGAGTGTTAAAAGTAGAAGGCCCGAAGTAATATTAAAGTTATACTTGGCGCTGGTCAGACCTCATCTAGACTACGCTGTGAAGTTCTGGTCCCCACATTACAGGAAAGATATAGGTCTATTAGAATCAGTACAGAGGAGAATGACTAAAAGGATACAGGGGATGAGGAATATTCCTTACGAGGCGAGGGTGAAGCTGTTAAATTTACATTCTTTAGAGAGACGTAGGTTAAGAGGAGACCTGATAGAAGTCTTTAAGTGGTATAAGGGTTATAACAAGGGAGATGTAAGCAAAATTCTTAGGATCAGCAACCAGGGTAGAACAAGAAATAACGGGTTCAAGCTTGAAAAATTTAGGTTTAGGAAGGAGATAGGAAAAAATTGGTTCTCAAATAGAGTGGTAGATGAGTGGAACGGACTCAGTAATCATGTAGTTAGTGCTAGGACACTAGAGAGCTTTAAGAGAAGTTTAGACAAGTTTATGGACGGGGATAACAGATGGAAATAGGTAGGTATATTTCATACAGGGAATGCCACGTGTAAGCCTGGTCGCTTCTTGCAGCTTCCCTTATTTCTTATGTTCTTATGTTCTAATATCCATTAGAGAGAGAGAGAGAGAGAGAGAGAGAGAGAGAGAGAGAGAGAATAGATCTCTGAAGATGCCATGTAGTGCGTAAGCCTCAAGGGTTTCGGCTGATGGTTGGCTGCGCTGTACCAGTTATGGCCTTTTCATCTAAGTCCCTGCAGTGCAATTCCCTAGTGCATCCCTCACATGGTTTATCACATACAGAATGTCACCAAGGGCAGGCAGAACTCTCGATCAGCTGAGCATCAGGAACAGGGGGACAGGGACACCTATCCTTTGCAAAAAAGTGAAGTGTTGGTTTGTAATCCTGCCGCCTAAATATAATTTTAGACGCATTAGGAGTACCCCTCACCACTCCTAGCCACTAAAAGTCTTTTAGATCTTAAAAGTGATTATGCATTACTTTTAAGGATATTTTTGCAGTAAAAGTAAAACTCGTCACTAAAAGTACTTTTGGCCTATTAAAAATGATTATGTATACAAGCCCCGGGGAGTGACAAAAAATCAAATTGACTGTATAACGATAAATCAAAGATTCAAAAATTCAATATAGCAATGTAAAATATATCTTGTGGCAGACTGTGGGCAAGGAACACGATCATGTCCCAGTTGCTGCAAACATGAGAATTCAAAAGAATACAGAGGAAAAACAAGAACCAAAAAGAGAATGGAGTACTCTACTGAAGGACGAGAAGGTCAAGAACAGATTCGAAGTATTGTCACTAGTAGAAGAAACAGACGGGATTGAGAAGTGGGAATCTTACAAGACGCATTAGTAACAAAAGCGTTTCTACCTAAAACACATAAAAAGCAAGACAAAAAATGGATGATACTGAAAATTTTGGAACTTATGGACAAAAAAAATATGCAAAGAAAATCACGAAATGTATGTGGAGGTGTAGAGGGAAATAAAGACAAAGACAAAGAAAAAAGAAGAATGGCTAAATGACAGATGTAAAGATATAGAACAAATTGCTACTTGTGTATGAAAAGGTGAGAGAGATGACTGGGAAGAAGAAATCATCAAAAGTCTGTAATTATGGACACACAAGAGAATCTGTTAATGAAAATTGATAAAATATTAAAACAGATGGGAAGAATACACACAAGACTTGTATAAAGAGGAGAAATCCCGGAGTTTGAAGATGTTTCGGAAGGTCCATAAATACAGAAAAAATAAATAACAGCAGTCATAGCAAAGATGAAAAATGTTAAAGCAGCGGATGAAAAATAGTGGTGGTAGAAATGATGAGAGCAGCGGGTGATCTAGCTGTGGATAAAATAACATAGCTAGTGACTAAAATACATTGAAAGGGATATGTACCAAAAGCCATGCAAGAGGCAATATTCACAGCCATTCCTAAGAAAATGGAAACTTTTGAATGTGAAAATCACAAAACGATTAGTAATATGAGTCAGATGCGAAAGATAATTCTTGGAGTCTTGAGAAATAGATAGAAGAGAAAGACTGAGGAAAATGTAGGAAAAGAAGAGTTTGGCTTTAGGAAGGGGATGGATACCAGCAATGCCATTTTTTGCCTAAGAACTATTATTGAGAAAGCAGTGGAAATGCAGAAGGATTTATACTTGTATTTTGTTATGAAAAGCGTTTTATGTAGTAAGGCAACAAGAACTCGTGAAAATATTCAAGGAAACAGGAATGGATGGTAAAGATATAAGATTGATAACAGTTTTGTATTGGAATGAAAAAGCAGCTATGGAAGTTGGGAAAATGAAGTCAGAATGGATAGATATAAGGAGAGGAGTGAGGCAGGGGTGTGTACTTTCCCCAGACCTCTTCTTATATGGTCAGAAATGTATGGAAAGTTTAATAGATTTGGAGGGAGTGAGAATTGGAGGAAGGAACGTGACAAATATACGGTATGCCAGTGATACAGTTCTTTTGGCAGATTCAGAGGAAAAGTTACAAAGGTTTGTGAATGAAGTGAAAGAAGCAAGTCAGGAGAGAGGTCTAAAGATAAAACACAAAGAAGACGGAGGTTTTGGGAATAACAAAGAGAAGACAAAGACTGAGAGTACGAACATATATACTGGTGTAAGGCAGATTAAAAGAGTTCGAGAATTTAAATATCTGGGAAGTATTGTGTCAGACTGTGAAAAGGAAATATTGAAAAGAATAGTGTTGGCAAAAACTGCTTTTACGAATATAAGAACTTTGACAACAAATTTGAGGATAGAAATGGATATGAAAATTAGACTATCAAAATTAGACTATTAAAGTTATATTATATTTTTGTGAAACGTGAACTGGTAAAAAGAAAATAAAAAAAAATTAAAGGGTTACGGAGATGTGGTTCCTAAGAAGAATGAGGAAGAGCTGCGACGTGCAGGAGTGGAGAGAGAGTTGATAAGAAGTATAAAGATGCAATTACAATTTTGGGACATCCTGACAGCTGAAGGAATGGAAAGGGATTGCTTGATGGGGAGGATTGATGGAAGAAGAGCAAGAGAAAGGCAAAGAAATACATTGAGTCCTTGCTGGAAAGTATTAGCATAGGATGAAACACCGTGGATGGCAGCTAGGAGAGATGATTGGCCTTCAATGATCGCTAACATCACATGACCAGCAGCACTTCGGAAAGGTAAGGTAAGGTCATGATTGACAATATTTTCTTCCTGCATTTACTTTCCAATCTTAAGTTCGTTCTTCTCTTTTCATTTCAATACGAAATTATTTATTCCTTTCATCTTATTTTCAAATATGTTTAATCTTTCGCTTCTTTGCCAGTTTCGCACAGTTGTCAACTTCATCTCTGTAACTAATGTTTGCCTGCCACACAGTTCTAGGCCCACTGTGCCACTCATTGTCAACATGCAAACTTCACAGTAAGACCCCCACTTCCTCACCTCAACCTAGTTTCACGTCAAGACAATATGACACTGTCTTACTCTGGCATGTTTGATCACTTTACATTCATCCACCTCTCTCTCTCTCTCTCTCTCTCTCTCTCTCTCTCTCTCTCTCTCTCTCTCTCTCTCTCTCTCGAGAGAGAGAGAGAGAGAGAGAGAGAGAGAGAGAGAGAGAGAGAGAGAGAGAGGGAGAGAGACGAGAGAGAGAGAGAGAGAGAGAGAGAGAGAGAGAGAGAGAGAGAGAGAGAGAGAGAGAGAGAGAGAGAGAGAGAGAGAGAGAGAGAGAGAGAGAGAGAGAGAGAGAGAGAGAGAGAGAGAGAGAGAGAGAGGGAGAGAGAGAGAGAGAGAGAGAGGGAGAGAGAGAGAGAGAGAGAGAGAGAGAGAGAGAGAGAGAGAGAGAGAGAGAGAGAGAGAGAGAGAGAGAGAGAGAGAGAGAGAGAGAGAGAGAGAGAGAGAGAGATTATAGTCTTTCGGGACACATGCTTAATTCGATTATTACACACACACACACACACACACACACACACACACACACACATACATCAATCTTAAAAACCCTTGCCTGTTGCATTGATCACAGCGTTGGTCTTGATAACGCCCTGGTTGGTGTGCACCTCAGACACTCTGCGTCCCCCTAGCAGCGTCTCTGTTGTCCTAATATCAGTGACTGGACAGCATTTCACCACACGAGCCCCTTGTTTCATCGCCCATCTTGTCAGGCCTTCGCAAGTTCCTGCTGGATCCATCTGACCTGGATATAATTCATACATTAGCGAAAACATGCAAATCCTTACACATTTGTATAAATTTGTTAGTTTACCTTTTATAAGTTTGAGTTTCTCTAATAGATCAAGAACCTGTGGAGGTACATCGTAAACCGATGCGCGCGCGCGCGTGCACACACACACACACACACACACACACACACACACACACACACACACACACACACACACACACACACACACCACACACACACACACACACACACACACACACACACCAGAGAGAGAGAGAGAGAGAGAGAGAGAGAGAGAGAGAGAGAGAGAGAGAGAGAGAGAGAGAGCTGCCTTCCTGGCAGCCACAGCCCGGTCACTACCCCAGCTGGAACCTCTCCTCGTGGCAGGGCAGACACTAATGCGTCTCGCCTCACCACCACACCTCATTCCCAAGCCAACGCGAGGAGGCAAGGGAACAGACGCCCCAGCTGTCACCTGACCGTGGTCTCCGCCAACGTGAGAGGACTCCGCACCAATGTAGGTGACCTTAGCCACAATTTCGTGCTGAGACATAGTGCTGACATTGTCGCAGTAACAGAAACGTGGCTGAGTGACGAGGTGGAGCCGACGTTTGGCAAAATATCAGGCTACTCCCTGTGGGTGAGGATGGACCGAAAAAATAGAGCAGGCGGAGGTGTCGCTGCCTGTTTTAAGGACGGCCTCCAAACACAGGAACTTGAGGTAGCCGTGCCACACCTGATGGAGGCACTGTTCTTCAGGGTGGTACTTGCAGACAACAGTGGGCTTCTCCTCTGTGTCATGTACCGCCCCCCGAGACAAGGACGAGCCCCGCTAGACTTCCTGACGGAGGAACTCGACACCCTGCTCCAGCGTCACAAGTGTTCCCATGTGATGATAGTGGGGGACCTGAACTTCCACATGGAGCAGGATGCCTTCAGTAATCTCCTGACTGTTCAGGCCCTAACCAACCATGTCACCTTCCCTACACACGAGCGGGGAGGACTGCTGGATCCTGTGGTGACAGACCTACCCGAAGCCAGCATCAGCTGCCAGCAGCTAGGACCAGTGGGCAGCTCAGATCACTTTGCTGTGCTGTCTCAGGTCGAGCTGCAAACGGCGAGGGAAGACGCTATCCCGCGTACCGTCTGGCTTTGGAACAGGGCGGACTGGCCATCCATGAAGCAGGACATGGAGAACACGGACTGGGAGTCCCTCCTAATGGGAGATGCTGAGACCAAGGCACGCACCCTCACCACCAGGCTCCTTGCCCTCCAACAGCAGCATGTGCCCTGCCGAGTATATCTCTCCAGGCCTGGTGATCCCGCCTGGTTTGGTTTTCGCTGCAGAGCATCTGCCGAGGCCAAGCATGCTGCCTGGGTGAGGTACAAGCGACACCCGTCACGCAGAAACAAGATGCTGCACCGGGAAGCGTGTAGGAGGATGACGTCTATCTGCAGATGGGCGAGGAATCAGCTAAGGGAGGACAGAAGGCGAAAGCTCAGTGGCCCAGGTGTTGGCAACAAGACCTGGTGGAATCTGGTAAAGGAGCAGCAAGGAGCTTGTCACCGCGAGACTCTTCCTCCACTCACCAGACCTGACGGATCCACCGCCACGAGCAGTGCAGACAAGGCCACACTCCTCGCCGAGCTTTTCGCCAACAAGATGAAGGTTGACGACTCGGCACGACCTGTACCACAGCTGGCCCCGGAAACTGATTGCACTGTCACCACTGTCTTGGTGACGGCAGAGCAGGTTGAGCGGCTACTCGGTGCGGTGGATGCGGGTAAAGCCACAGGCCCGGATGACGTCAGCCCACAGCTCCTCAATCAATGCACTAGAGAGCTGTCAACTCCTCTCACCACCGTCTTCACATCTTGCCTGAGGGAGAAGAAGTGGCCCTCAGTATGGAAGGAAGCGCGTGTGGTCCCAGTCCATAAGAAAAACTCAAGGTCTGAGCCCAACAACTACAGACCCATCTCCCTGCTCTCAGTGATGGGCAAGTTGCTGGAGCAAATAGTGGCTGCTGCCATCTGCCAACACCTGAGCGAGAACCACCTCCTCTCAGACAAGCAGTTTGGCTTCAGGCCTGGCAGTTCCACCGCAGACCTCCTCCTCATCCTCTCCAAGGACTGGCAAGACGCCCTGGAAGAAGGCCTGGACACCCTTGTGGTGGCCCTGGACATTGCTGGGGCTTTTGACAGGGTCTGGCACGCGGGGCTCATTGAAAAGCTTCGCGCCAAGGGTGTCCAAGGTGACCTGTTAATGCTGCTAGAAGATTACCTCCAGGGAAGGACCCTTCAGGTAGTAGTCAACGGGCAGTCATCAAGGCCTTCACCTGTCCGGGCCTCAGTTCCACAAGGCTCCGTCTTGGGCCCAGTCCTATGGAACATATACATCGACGACCTCCTCCGGCAGCTGTCATCTGTGGCAGCATACGCCGACGACTGCACACTCTCCCGCTCCTACTGCCGCCTCGACAGTCAGCGTGCCGTCACTGAGCTAAACAGGCAGCTCGGACTGGTGGAGCAGTGGGGAAAGATGTGGCAGGTTAACTTCGCTCCTGAGAAGACGCAGGCGATGGTCATCTCGCGGTCACCAGGTGCTTCACACGCAGTCTCAGGACAGCTGCGTTTTGGAGGCAAGAGCCTGCCAATTCAGGATTATATCAAGATCCTGGGCGTGTCTGTGGACCGCGGCCTACGCTTCGATCACCACATCAGTGTCGTCGCCCGCCAGACCTCTCTCCGAGTCTCTGCCCTGCGTAGGATGGCGAACACCCTCGACCCACGGGGCATCCTCACGCTATACAGGGCACAGATACGCCCATGTATGGAGTACGGTGCCCTGTCCTGGATGTCGAGTGCCGCCACCCACATGCAGAGACTGGATGCTGTGCAGCGGCGAGCCCTGCGCTTGGTGGCCACCGATGAGGACCAACAGCACCCACCACCAGTAACGTCACTGGAGCACCGCCGGGACGTGTCGGCACTAGTGGTGTGCCACAAAACTCAGGTGCAGAGGGTCCCTCACCTTGACCCCCTGAGGCTGCTGCCACACACAGTACAGAGGTGCACCAGAGCTGCAGCCAGTAGCGACGAGCTAGTGAAGGTGCCTCGATCTCGCTCTAGCCAACACCTGCGCACCTACACAGCCAGGACTTCGCGGCTGTGGAACATGTTCACGGCGGCCACGCCCCAAGTGCAGGACATGTCCACGCACCAGGTGAAGCTGGCAGCCCACAGCTGGCGTAGCACGCACCTGTCCCCACTGGCGCTTTAAATTTTTATTATTTTATTGTATTAACATTATAATCTTTATGTTAAACATGTTTAATGTTATTCCTGTAAAAATACTATCATAGGCTTTTAAATAATTCCACACTCAACGTGGAATTTTAAGCCTTTCTGTAAATATTTGTTTAAAAAAAAAAAAAGAGAGAGAGAGAGAGAGAGAGAGAGAGAGAGAGAGAGAGAGAGAGAGAGAGAGAGAGAGAGAGAGAGCCACAGCAACACAACCTGATCCGCCTCTGCCTCGGCTTTCCTTGCATTGATGAGATCCGGCAAGGCACGGCAAAAACCCCCTGAAAGCACTGCTAGGCAACTTCTTCTCCCCTCCTTCACTACTTCCTCCAATATAGCGCCACTTCATGCCTACGTACATGTCTACCACTCCAGCCCCAGCCCTACCACACAGCCGCTGCCACTGCTGCGGTGGTAAATAATGTTTCCCTACCAATCCTCATCACCGTTCAAGAGTACCCTCCTCCAAGATAACTCCATCCCTTCCAAGCTGCTACAAAACGCCACTGATGGGCTGCTATAGATAAAAGTTCGCGTGAGCCAGTGTTCACAAATAATAAACAAAAACAACACAGAGAGAGAGAGAGAGAGAGAGAGAGAGAGAGAGAGAGAGAGAGAGAGAGAGAGAGAGAGAAAACGAGGGAAGAAAAGAAGAAAAACAACAAAAACAAGAACACAAGAACAAGAACAAAAAGGAGAAGAAGGAGAACAACAACAACAACAACAACAACAACAAGAAAAAGGAAAAGAAGGAAAAGAAGAAAAGAAGAAGAAAAATAAGAAAAGAAGATGAAGAAGATGAAGAAAAAAAGAAGTAGAAGAAGAAGAAGAAAAAGAAGAAGAAGAAGAAGAAGAAGAAGAAGAAGAAGAAGAAGAAGAAGAAGAAGAAGAAGAAGAGAGAAGAAGAAAACAAGAAAGAAGAAGAAAAGAAGAAGGAAGAAGAGAGAAGAAGGAAAGAAGAAAGAAGAAGAAAAGAAGAAGAAGAGAGAAGAAGAATAGAAGAAAGAGGAAGAAAAGAAGAAAAGAGAAGAAAAAAGGAAAAAGAAAAGAAAAAAAGAAAAAAAGAAGAAGAAAAAGAAAGAGAAAAGAAGAAGCAAAGAAGAAAAAGAAGGAGAAAAAAGGAGGAGGAGGAGGAGGAGAAAGAGAAGGAGAA
>NC_087178.1:12559750-12572250 GCF_035594125.1 Scylla paramamosain
AAGGAGGGAAAGATGAAGAAGCAAAGTTATAGGAGATATTTTTTGGCTAGATGCCAGAAGTCACGAGGAGAGTTAGATCTTGAGAGGTTTTGACACTTTCTGTTAATGAAGGAGTTTTTGGCTAGTTGGAGAACAGACTTGGCAAGGTTCCGGGCAGAAATATAAAGTGGGCCACCTCTCTATCATGTTCCTCGCTATTATTGACTCTAACATTTTACTTACAACTGAAGTATAGACCTGTCTGCTTAACTTCAGACAGGTCAATGTTAGAGTCAATAATAGCGAGGAACATTAGGGAACATTTAGACAAACATAACTTGATAAATCAGTCACAGCATGGCTTCACGAAGGGGAAATCTTGCCTGACAAATTTGTTAAGTTTTTACAGCAAGGTGTACGAGGCAGTAGATAATGGTGATAGTTATGATATCTTATATCTGGACTTTAGTAAAGCATTTGACAAGGTACCCCATCAAAGGGCACATGGGATAGATGGGAAGGTGTTAGGCTGGATAGGGTCATGGCTTAGTGACAGGCGACAGAGAGTGATAATAAACGGCTCGAAATCCGAGTGGAGTCATGTAATTAGTGGGGTGCCACAGGGATCAGTATTAGGGCCATTGTTATTTCTAATATATATCAATGACTTGGATAGTGGAATTAGTAGTGATGTTAGTAAATTTGCGGATGACACAAAGATAGGTAGAGTAATTAGGTCAGAATCGGATGCCATCGCCTTGCAGGCAGATTTAGATAGAATGAATGAATGGACGGATAGATGGCAAATGCAATTTAATATCAATAAATGCAAAGTGCTTAGCGTAGGTAGAGGAAACCCACACAATAGGTACACATTAAACAATCAAACTCTGGTAGGTACAGGGTACGAGAAAGATTTAGGAGTTATAGTTAGCTCTGAACTCCGTCTAGGGAAACAATGCATAGAAGCCAGAAACAGGGCAAATAGGGTACTAGGATTCATTTTGAGGAGTGTTAAAAGTAGAAGGCCGGAAGTAGTATTAAAGTTATACTTGGCGCTGGTCAGACCTCATCTAGACTACGCTGTGAAGTTCTGGTCCCCACATTACAGGAAAGATATAGGTCTATTAGAATCAGTACAGAAGAGAATGACTAAAAGGATACAAGGGATGAGGAGTATTTCTTACGAGGCGAGGTTGAAGCTGTTAAATTTACATTCTTTAGAGAGACGTAGGTTAAGAGGGGACCTGATAGAAGTCTTTAAGTGGTATAAGGGTTAAAACAAGACGGATGTAGGCAAAATTCTTAGGATCAGCAACCAGGGTAGAACAAGAAATAACGGGTTCAAGCTTGAAAAATTTAGGTTTAGGAAGGAGATAGGAAAAAATTGGTTCTCAAATAGAGTGATAGATGAGTGGAACGGACTCAGTAATCATGTTGTTAGTGCTAGGACACTAGAGAGCTTTAAGAGAAGATTAGACAAGTTTATGGATGGGGATAATAGATGGAAATAGGTAGGTATATTTCATACAGGGACTGCCACGTGTAAGCCTGGTCGCTTCTTGCAGCTTCCCTTATTTCTTATGTTCTTATGTTCTTATGTATAGCACGAGAACAAGCTGTGTTAAACCAAGGTTTGAAAGGTTTAGGTCGAGAAAAAGAGTAAGGAATGTACGCCTCCATGCCAGACACTATCACCTCTGTTATGCGTTCAGCACACAAAGATGAGTCTCTGACACGGACGCAGTAGTCATTCCAAGGAAAATCAACAAAATACCTCTTCAGGTCCCCCCAACTAGCAGAGGCAAAACGCCAGAGGCACCTTCGCTTAGCGGGGTCCTGAGGAGGGCCTGGAGTAATAGAACAAGATACAGATGCGAGATTGTGATCGGGGGAGCCCATCGGAGAAGAAAGGGTGACAGCATAAGCAGAAGGATTAGAGGTCAGGAAAAGGTCAAGAATGTTGGGCGTATCTCCAAGACGGTCAGGAATACGAGTAGGGTGTTGCACCAATTGCTCTAGGTCGTGGAGGATAGCAAAGTTGAAGACTAGATCACCAGGATGGTCAGTGAAGGGAGAGGAAAGCCAAAGTTGGTGGTGAACATTGAAGTCTCCAAGAATGGAGATCTCTGCAAAAGGGAAGAGGGTCAGAATGTGCTCCACTTTGGAAGTTAAGTAGTCAAAGAATTTCTTATAGTTGGAGGAGTTAGGTGAGAGGTATAAAGCACAGATAAATTTAGTTTTGAGAGTGACTCTGTAGTCGTAGCTAGATGGTGGAAAACTCGGAAGATTCAAGGCACGAGAGCAGGTTACGTCATTGGGCACATAAACGCAACATCCAGCTTTGGATCGAAAATGAGGATAGAGAAAGTAGGAAGGAACAGAAAAGGGGCTACTGTCAGTTGCCTCAGACACCTGAGTTTCAGTGAGGAAAAGAAGATGAGGTTTAGAAGAGGAGAGGTGGTGTTCTGCAGATTGAAAATTAGATCTTAGACCGCGAATGTTGCAGAAGTTAATGAAGAAAAAGTTGAGGGGGGTGTCAAGACACTTAGGGTCGTCGACAGAAAGGCAGTTCGACCTGGGGACATTTATGGTCCCCTCCCCAGATGGGGACTCCGAGACTGGTGTAGGAGTCGCCATGATAATTTTGAAATTTTTGAGTGAAGGGTGTGTGTGTTATTAGGTGCTTGTAGTTTTGTGTGGAGGAAGAGAGTTGTCTTTAGAAGGCAGGCTGTGACTGTCCCGTTGTGTTGTGAGACACAAAAGGAAACGTTCAGTGAGGTCACATCTGGGTTTAATGATAAGTTCATAGCACCCCCTGAACAGTGCTTTAGACCTCACTGGGAGTAATTATCGTTTCGGCAGGTGTCTACTGCCTCCTCCTGTGATATATGTATATATATATATATATATATATATATATATATATATATATATATATATATATATATATATATATATATATATATATATATATATATATATATATATATATATATATATATATATATATATATATATATATATATATATATATATATATATATAACAGTGCTTTAGACCTCACTGGTAGTAATTATCGTTTCGGCAGGTGTCTACTGCCTCCTCCTGTGATATATGTATATATATATATATATATATATATATATATATATATATATATATATATATATATATATATATATATATATATATATATATATATATATATATATATATAAAATACAAAAAGTTATAAATAATTTAACTCTTCAGTTATCCATGTGAAAGATGTACAGTACATCAGAATGCAGAAACTGACCAAAAAACATAAGGGGTACTAATGATCCCCAATTCTAAGGCTTCTTTTACCCTCGTTGAAGAAATATAAACTGAACCGTTTTCTATCAATCCGGGACTGACGCCCGTTTCCTCCTCCAGGCGACGAAGCATATTGAGTGTTGTATTCCGAAGAGAGTAGTCCGTCTCGCTTCTTCCCATGGTGGACATTAATCCCGCGGTGTGCCATGTTGTTCCTGTGGAGGTGAGGTATATTTAAGGCAAGTGCATGCGCACTTCTCTCTCGTCTCTTGTTCTCCTAGCTCATCCATCTCCCATATCAGGGTGCTTCTTCCGCTCTACACAGCTTTTCTTTTTTTTTGTCATTCTACAATAATACAGCTTTTGTTCTGTCAAAATTAAGATGGAGCTTAAAGAGAAGATTAGACAGATTTATAGATGAGGATGATATGTGAAAATAGCTAGGTATATTTCATACAGAGACTGCCACATGTAAATCTGATGGCTTCTTGCAGCTTCCCTTATTTTTTTATGTTCTTATGCTCTTATGCTTATTTAAAATGATTTTTAGATAACCATATGCACAAATTGAAAGCAGTAACAATAATATCTTGAAGCAGCAAACGAAGTCACAAGGATTCTTTCCACTGTTTTTAGTAATTTACTATATATTATATATGCAGTAATTCTCCACGACTGCCGTGCTGCACTAAATGACAGTGACGACGAAAACGCAATGATATAAATGTTGTAAGTAAAGATACGCTAAGGACTTACTAACATTAATTTGGCGTGTCACTCACCTGCCGTCAACTCGTGAGCCTCCAGCAGGATGGTGTTGGTGACGCCTAGTTTGGCCAGATGGTACAGGGAACTGCAGCCCAGCACTCCTCCCCCCACCACCACCACATCAACCTCGCCTGGCAGGCCCCCGACATCCTGATTCGCACCTCCTTGATTTTTTTTAGCCTAAAGGCAGACCCAGGCTCCTTTATCATCTACGTCTTGTACGAAACGAAACAAAAAACTATCATCCATATACTAAATCTAAATGAGAGAAAAGATTCCAAGAAGACACAATGTGAAGTGTGCCATGAAAGTAATGAGAAGTTGTGCGGTGGTGCCAAGCGTAAAGAAAACTCTGAAATGACAGTAGCTGTATGCAGAACATAACTGAATACTTCATTTTTAACAATGCAAAAACTGAAAAAGCAAAATACATTATTATTTTTGGCAGGAAAGAGAAAGGAAGGAAATAAAACAAAAGAAGGAAATGCTGAGGCAATAGGAAGCAAAAGAGCTAAAGATCACGTTGAAAAGTAATGTTCCACAGGCAAGACTCTCGCAACACAACGCTACTGATGACTTTTTTTTTACGTTGACTTAAGTCCTATAAGCTTTCTAGACTTTAGTAATATATTATTCTGGCGATGCCTCATGTCTTCACTTCATCTGATTATTATAATAACATTAGATTTACCAGAAAGTGAATAACTCATGAGGGACGCACCTGACCCATAAAGGTGGTGAAGGTAGGATGAGATGCCGGCAGAAAACTGGTGGTCCTCGCCGGCAGATGCAGCAGGAGACTGCCGTGCAGCATAGCGCGCCTCCACATGGTACCACGGCTCACAGAGCAGATCCTTCCAGCTAAAAAATAAAAAAAAGAAAAAAGAAATAAATAAAATAATTATGAAAAATAAAAGAAGAGATAAATATAGGTACTGTATACATAAATTTCAACACGTTAATGAAAACAAGAGTGATAAGCATGAACTTTTCCATAACTGTATTCTAATCTATTATATGATTGCATAGTTTAAAAGGAAACTTATTCCTTCAATTCCTCTTCACGATTTATATTATGTACGTATGTGTATGAGTGTACACACACACACACACACACACACACACACACACACACACACACACACATATATATATATATATATATATATATATATATATATATATATATATATATATATATATATATATATATATATATATATATATATATATATGTGTGTGTGTGTGTGTGGTGTTCCATGTGTGCCCACATAGCCAGCCAGTCTGATCTATTTTTAACCTTTCTCCTTCCTCTCTCCTTTTCAAGGGAATATCACACCTCCCCTACATTCCTACCAGTCCTTAGGGAAAACAACTGCATTCGCTTCTAGTCTTCCTTCCTGGTCATTGGTCAATTCACCCCATTTCCAAGCATCTCATTGATCATTCTTCATCCCAGAAGTTGTATTTCTAATCCGTTTCTCCTACATAAATAGAGCACGTACGCGTAGCTAGGCATTCAGTCTGTTGAGAGAGTCAGTCTTGAGAGAGTCTTCCGAGAGTGTTCGGGTCACATCAATCTGCTCAGTTCATCATCAATTCACGACCAGTCCAGTTCGTATCAGCTCAGAGAGAGAATACATCAATATCGTCACGTCTGTAATTAAATCGCTGTCCTAAACCCTACGAAGGCTTATGGACCTGATGGTGTCCCTCCTATTGTTCTCCGAAACTGCGCCTCCATGATTGCACTTTGCCTAGTCAAACTCTTTCAGCTCTGTCTGTCCACCTCTCTAACGCAAGAGTTAACCAGTATTCTCAATCATTCATCCCCTTTCTCTGGTAAACTCTGGAACTCCCTGCCTGCTTCCGTATTTCCAGCATTCTATGACTTGAATTACTTCAAGAGGGAGGTTTCAAGACACTTATTCATCAATTTTTGACCACTGCTTTGACCCTCTTATGGGACTGGCATTTCAGTGGGTATTTTTTTTTTTATTGGATTTTTGTTGCCCTTGGCCAGTGTCCTTCCTACATAAAGAAAAAAAAATCATCTCAACAGACTCGGCAAGTATTTCATCAATCTAAAACAGTCTGGTCAAGATCAGCATCATCTAGAGACAGTTGTGGCAAGGGAAACCAAGACTCTTTCTC
Source organism: Scylla paramamosain (assembly GCF_035594125.1). NCBI lineage: Eukaryota > Metazoa > Arthropoda > Malacostraca > Decapoda > Portunidae > Scylla > Scylla paramamosain. The sequence goes on from NC_087178.1 coordinate 12,565,952, forward strand.
CCCATATATATATATATATATATATATATATATATATATATATATATATATATATATATATATATATATATATATATATATATATATATATATATATATATAGGATATTAGTGCCGTCTCAATATATCTGCGTCTAAGCTCTACGTAGTGACTGGGAAAGTGCGCCACACACTCTCCCACTCGGTTACCAGGCGGTGTGTATAAGAGATGGGATGGGACGGTGACATACATACATACATACATCCACCCACATAATTGCGCGTCGCACTGTCTGCTCCTCGCGCTGTCTTACACGAACAAAACACTTTACTTCTGAAAATTCTAATGATCAAACTAGGGAGACTAGATGAATACTGCTTACTTTGTCAAGAGCAACTCTTCTACTTAATACTGGATGAGACTGAGATTGAATGGACAAAGGGAAGTAAGGAAATTTACGTGGAAAGTAAGAGTGACTGCGCGAATAAATATTATACCATAAGCATAGGAGCTTCAGGCTGGGAATCCAGGACGCGTCCAAGCCTTGCCCCCAGCCTCTCTCTCTCTCTCTCTCTCTCTCTCTCTCTCTCTCTCTCTCTCTCTCTCTCTCTCTCTCTCTCTCTCTCTCTCTCTCTCTCTCTCTCTCATTTTTCTTTTCTCATTCGCTCTTATTCCTTCGTTTTACATCGCGTTATCTCGCTCCACACAACACGCTTCCTCGTAAACAAAAATTTTCGGAAGATAAACACAAGCTTACAAAAATTTCAGGAACAACAAATTCAAAATCAACACATAACTAATCGGGCGTATACTCATCATAGAATATCAAAGACTACTATAGTATACACATAATTGATTACTATAGCAACTGAAAACAACAGGGCTCCCACTTCATCCTCCAAACTTAGACTGCCGCTTTTTCTCTCTCTTCCTCCTACTCCTCCTGCCAGATCCTTCTCTGGTTCTACGCCAGGACCTGTGGTTTCCTCTGCTACACTGGCGTGCAAGCTTTCTTCTGCAAGGCATCATATTAAGATCTCTCTTCTAACAGCCATAGCTGCGCCAACTCTGCCTGTGACTCCGGTCACTCCTCCGTCTCCGTCGTCTCCTCGGTCTCTGCCTTCACTACTCTCCAACGCCAATTCTCACCTCTCCTCTTCTCTCTACTACACAACGTACTCCCTCTGTATCTTCTCTACACCATACAAACTTCAGTCACCATGCAACAGTGACATCCCTGCCTCCTTGCAACACACAATGAGCCCACCAGGGACCGTAGTCTTCTGGTGCATCATCATCACGGCAGGGCCAGGCAAAATATCTCCCAGCCAAACAAAACTCTCCCTCAGGCCTTTACTGTGTCCACAATGTCACTCCCGCTTGCTCGCTCGTGGCTCCGTGGGATCTTGTGCAAGGGAGCTGAGCTAACACATGTGGTAAAGTCCAAATCCAGGGATAACAGCAAACACTGCGTAAAATTTCTCCCAGTATAATAACAAACAGCCAAGTAAAGAACAGACCTCAACGGTCCAGAGGAAAGCATCATCAGTGTAATGAAATGAAACTTTTTTTTTAAGAAAAACTTTCATATTTGTATGTAATTGAAAATAACTATTCATATTCTAGACATAAGCTATACCTCATGGCTTATAACATTACTCAGAGTCAGAATGTGAGGTGTTACTGTATAGTTCTTTGGCTGTCAAGAAAGAATACATATCATTTGTCGGGTTAGTTTTTAAAGCATGATCCAGTAGACTTCATACATTCTGTTGCTAGCAGTGCTCCATTTACAGTTGCTGTCTTCAACCTATTTCTTATCTTAGTTCTGAAAAGGTTAATTTTACTAAAAACTCTGACATTCTGCATTCGAATGGGGTAGGCTAAGAACAGAGAGTGCAAACTGTGACAGGCCTGTTAAGTTTGGTTTATCTTTTAATGATGCAGCCCAAAACTTATCACTGTCCTTTATATTCACGGCTGGGTTGTCACACTCCAGTGGCAATATTCGTCATTGATCATCCAGTCTTTGCAATAATGAGCTGTCTTCTGGAGATACAAGAAGGGGAAATGCACTTCCTAAAATTCAATGATAAAGCATTAGTTGGACTCAGACAATTCAGTTTTGAGATGACAATGTCGCTGAAATCATACCTCTTTTTAATTTCACAGCAAGCCACAGACATAAAGTTGTGGCAACGTTGGAACAAATCCTGCAACTCAGATTTTCTTGCTGTTACACGGGAATCTTGCAGTTCCTGTAACACTTTTAGACCTAGATACATTTCTGTGCGTCTGAGATGCTTATCGTTTCTATTTTGGATCTATCAAACAAAGTTCTGTTTTCATTACATATTCTCTCTCCATGAATGAAAGGAGAATATCTTTAAAAAGAACACTTACTTTTTCATGGAGCACTGTTACCACTGGCTTATCTGACTGAAAGTCAGATAAGTAGTAGTACAACTTAATGAAAGGGTCATGTGGAGAATTGAAAATTAGCTCAGCAGCAACTAGCTTCCCAGATAACCACATGTCTGAGAAAAACAACCGAAGAGCTTCCCATTGTTCCAAGAGCCTCTGAACAACAGCAGCCATTGACAATCACCTCGTCTGTGATGGATGTAGCATCTTGTGGGGCTTCAAGTGAATAAAAGACTGAAATTGTACAAACTCACTCTGGTGCTTGCTATTACACTTAAAGAGATTGTACACCTCTCTTGCTAAATCCTCACACCTTCTAGGTAAAGTCTTACAAGCCTCACTGGCACAGAGGTGAGCAGAATGGCAAACACATTTGAGTACAAAAAGACCAGGCATTCATTACGGAAGCGACTTGCAACTGAATTGTGAGCTCCCGTCATTACACTACACCCATCAGCCCCAAAACCTATCATTTGTGTAACTGGGATTTCATGTTTCTCAAATGTTTTCATCATTTCCTCATGGAGATTGCTAGCACTGGCTCTTTTTCCAACATTTTCAGGGTTGGCTGTATTGTAAATTTCACACAGCTCCCAGAATTTACTTTCAACACTCTCAGTATCATGATCAAAGATTCTTATTAGAAAACAAGATGTTTTTTTATGGAACCAACGTCAGTAGACTCGTCCGTAAGTAAGCTTAATTTTGTTTCTCTTAGTTTGTGAGCAAGTTGTTCTTTGTAGGACTTTCTTATGACATTAGTTACAACTGCAGTTGCTTTAGTTCTTTTCATAGCAAATTCCAGTGCTATCTTGGAGTCATTGAAAATATCTCTCAAGATCTCTGACAAGTGATCCATTACCTTAAAAGGCACATTATGTGTAGCTATAACACCTGCCAGCTTTATTTCTGCCCTAGCCAAAGGATCTTTTGTGTTTTTTTTTTTTTTTTCTTAAAGAAGGTTGATACTGGTACCTGCTTGTCCGTTGTATCCTTGAAATATGAAGTGTCTTTTGCCTTTTGCATGATTTTTTAGCAATGTTAGCTCTGTAGTCATGGTAACGTTACAAATTTTACTCAGGTGTTTCCTGTAGCCACGGCTTGAAAGCAGGGTCTATTTCCCATTCCTTCCTATATCGTTGCTGACGACAAGACTGAGAGTCTGAAGTAGATACCTCAGCCTGTCTAGAAGGGCCAGCAGGTGCCTGCGTAGAGTACTAAACACATATGACATATTTCACTGCTTGAACTCACGATGCTACACATTTGCCTCTTTTACATGAACACTAAGTTATCACTCACTTTAATAATCTTAAATAGCCACGATGATATTTAACATTTCTGTCTGATGTAACATAACATTGGGTGGTGGATATTATAACATACTCATAAACTTGCCTCTTCTCATTAACTACACAGAAACAGAAGTAAGGCTATTCAGTTATTCTGTAACTAATTGCCTGTAAGATGCATAGGTTAAGAAAGCATCACAAATAGCTCATCTTTCTCTTTTTGGATCCTGAAGATGAGTCTATACTGAATGAAGGTTCTTCTGATCTACTTAGGCCTACCAGACCCGCGAGTCCGCGACGTGTGCTTCACAGGTTCTGAACGCGTGAATTTCTCGTCTCTCTAACAGTAATATGAAACCTCCCAGTCCCGCTGTTTATTTTTCCAGACACTTTATGAAACTAAGGGACAGTTACTGTTTTTTTTTTTTTTTCAACTCTCGCAATACTCTATACAACTATTTAGTAAACATCGAAAATTATCGTACAAATCGTACGAAATACAGAAAATCATGGTACAAACTGTACGATAATGAGGAACACTATCGTACATCGTACAGAGGGATAAATAATTGTACATGTACAATAATTAGCCAGCCAACGTGCCACTGGGCCAGCCTCACCGGTCCCAGCAACTGCTCCCGCGTGCATACACTTATCACAGATACCTTGTCGCTTCGAGGAAGCCGACATCCATCAACACATACATCTCGGGCCCAGCACCTGACAATCATCAACAACAACTTGGCCACAGGCAGCCCTCAACAACACTGAAGGTTCCCCATGAGCGGCAAGCAACAAAATATCGCAGGCAGTCTTACACAGCGCTGCCTCTCGACGCGGAGCCGTAACGCTTGCGTCAATAACAACATCACAACTCGGGCTCGGGAAGTAACATTACAAACAATCCCCATACTAAGGGGAACAAAACTAGCCATAGCACAACAGAGAGGCCCCAGACAAGAGGTCATCAGGCTAACCTGACCCGCGCGATTACGCCCAACAAAATTGGGCACACCTGATAATTAAAACCGCGTCAAACGCTCCCAACTCAACCGGACTCCAAAACGGCATAGCACCGGGCACTCGTGCCTCCTTAAATGCGGATGGCACATCAAAATGGAGCTCCAAACTTCTATCCTCCTCTCTCCGCCGGCTATTCACAATATTGTTGCTCTCAACACACGCTACCGACCCTCTGCTTTCTTGCCATCCACTCCTGCCCTGGCAAGCAGTGGGGCAACACATACTCGAGGGACAGAACCTTCCTTAACTACACTGACAGTTGTAGAAGCAGCTGCCAGCACGGGTGGCTCACCACGTAAGCAAACGCCCCGGCAAACTGGTCCCCATCAGGGGAGCCGTCTGCTCCCCGCCTCCGGTGCACCCCACAGGGGAGGAAACTCCCGCCTCCCCAGCAGAGTCAGGAATCTTCCCGCCCTCAGCAGTGACCTGTGACACACCAGACTGGGCTGAGGCCCAGACTGAGTACCGACGCCCACAGCCTCAAGACCAGGTGACAACTCAGCCTGAGCATCACCTCCGAGAGGCTCTGCAGTGAGGTAAGCCATCAAACAAACAACCCAAACTCATCACCCCAGCCTCACCCTTGGCAACACTCTCTACAAAGTTAGATGCTTTCTGTGGTGGTTCTGTGCTTCTGCAGTCAGCCCCTGCACTCTGAATCAAAGACGAGTTTGATTCTGAGTCGTCCAAACCCTGGCCAGCAGCGGGACAGGCCTCTGGGCACTCTGCTCCACTGCGGCCCCAATACAAATACTGCACTCCTTTTGCGGTGGCCCTGCCTTATTGCAGTCGACCCCTGGAGACACAGATCCCGCGAACGTCCGAGGCTGGGGTGCTTGCCTCGCCTCAGAACGAGTAGCACAACAAACAGTTAGCAACATCAGCAGCCTCCACATCCGGGTCGGCGTCCGCGGATGGGGACTGCACCCAGACTCATCCTCTTGCCAGGTTATTCCATGAAGGAAATAGGCCCCCGACACTGGCAGGTTCTCCGTTAGTGACACCCGCGCCTCCGCGGTCACTAGCGGGCATGACAGCCTAATCTCTGCTGTAGCGATGCTCTCTCCTCGACGCCAATTCCCCGGCACCACACTGGTTGATCGGAGGCAACTCTCCTCACAGTAACATTCCTGCACAGCGACTGCTCTGCAGCTGTATCTCTTAAAACAGTTACTGGGTATTCAACCCCATCAATTTCATCAGTGCCCCAACAAAAGAAAGGGCGGCACCAGCCCAACTCAGACCTCACAGGGGACGGTGACGTATCAACAAATGAGGAGGCGGCCACACCAGCCTCTCCACCCTCCCAATTAAACACACTCAGGATTTCATCACTCTCTTGGTCACGGCCAAATATCAGCTGTGGATGAGGATGTCAGATTATGACATCCACATAGATGCGGGTGCGGATGTGTTCGGGATTTTGTTACAAAATCAATATATTGCATCAATTATTGCCAGACAGCCGCTCCTATAAGAGCTCAGCGCTGACAGTTCATATTTTTCAATCTTATTTTTGTATAATTACACAATATAAAGTTAAGGACGAAACACTAAAATCTTTCTCGTGAACTTTAAGAG
>NC_087178.1:12574750-12602250 GCF_035594125.1 Scylla paramamosain
CCATAGGTGTTGTCATCATAACTGGTATAAAAATGGGAATATTGTTGACTTCTAGACGGTAGTGATATATTAGTAGTTACATGTAGATTGAGCCACAGCACGGAACACAGGTGCTAGAGAATTGTATAGACGATGGTAAGGATAAAATTTCATTTTAAAAACACTTAATCCCACAAATGGCAGATTCTGTTTCATACCAGAAATTTAGTTGCTCAGAGACGTAAGGAGAGGATTTATTAAGCAAAAATTTAGAGAGAGAAGCAAGTGCGGGAAGACGATAAATTTAATGGAGTAAACATACGAGCCGAAAAATTAACAATATATAGGTAGTAGCTTTGATACAAAGTGAGCGACAGAAATAATGTTGAAATTTTCTGAAGGGTGATGCAGGCTTGTGTCATCATGATTCAAAAAAAAAAAAAAAAACGATAGAAAAGAGTTGCCCTCACAGCTGATGTGAGTACTTGACTTGGAGAAATTGATAGTATATGAAAATTACCGTTGCTTGATATTTAGGAAATCGATAGTGGCAATGTTTAGTGATAATTGTAATGCAAGAAATATGTGAATTATATTGTATCAGTCTCAACAATTACTATTATTATAAATATGTATATTCACTATTTCATATATTCATCCCACGTATACTATAGCCAACTGGGCCTTCATTCCTGGTTCTTCTTCACCTCTCAAGGGAATTTCACACCCACTTCTAGTCCTTAGGGATAACACCTGCATACTTATGTTCGTCTTCCTTCCTGGTCATTTCTCCTCCTTGTCTATCTCGAGGGAATTTCACACCCACTTCCAGTCCTTAGGGATAACACCTGTGTTCATTCCCCTTTCTCTACCTCTCAAGAGAATTTCACATTCACTTCCAGTCCTTAGGGATAACTATCTACGATCCACCTAGCTCAGATAAATACAGCCGCATGGTAGCGAGCTCTCAGTTCATTCGGTAGTTCAGTCCCAGTCAGAGACACAGTCAGTCAGTCACCCAGTCACGAGCAGTCAGTCTCGATCTCTCACCCAGTTCCGCTTAGTCACAGTCAGCTTGAGAGATGTTGCTCACTTATCAATCATATCACATTAAAGAGATAGAGAAAACAATCAATTGTCACATTACAATTTCGTCTCAAATCCATTGTGTACAAACTATCTACTATTAAATCTAGAGGAACTCTCATCATCGTGTCTTTTACTCGCACACATATCATCTATATCAACCAACTACCCACGACCTCCAAGCTACCAGAATCACCACCTTACTCTGGTCCTCCACGCTACCAACACACCAAGCATCATCAATCAACTGGGCAAGCAACAATGATCAACTCAGAACAGAGGTGACAATCACTCCAGAACAAGAGGTGGATAACAAATCTGATACACTGGTGACGCACAAATCTAGAGCAGTGGTGGCAAAGCGGTGTTGTGCGATCGAAGACACACGAAGACTCATAAGTACACACTGAGACAAGAATATCACGCCTTATCGAGGCAAGTGCAACGCTGATACGACACGTGTTCTCTCTCTCTCTCTCTCTCTCTCTCTCTCTCTCTCTCTCTCTCTCTCTCTCTCTCTCTCTCTCTCTCTCTCTCTCTCTCTCTCTCTCTCTCTCTCTCCTGGCCGCTCCCACGTTACTCGTGACTCGTCCCTGCAGACGTGCTGGTCTTGATCTTGATCTTGGTCGTCGTTCCTGCTTTCCTCCCGAGAAGTGGGTGTCCTTTGGCTCCTCCCAGTGCTCACGGACTTGGGTCCTTTCCCGAGCAACCCCCACCCACCACCCACCCACCAGTGCTCACGGCCATCCCTTATCATCGGACGACCTTCCTGGGACGTTTACGCGCAGCCGTCATCACCACCTTCTCCCTGCCGGACCGTCCAAGGTCATCTTCTCACGTCTGCCCAGCCGTGCTCCTCCAGTCATCTGCTGTCACCTCCTTACGAACATTTAAGTATCAAATCCGATCCAGATTATCCTTGTCTTTCATTCTTCCTTCTTCTGCTCTTCAGTGGTGCCTATCTGTCCATTTATCTAATTCTTCTGTCTGTCTGCCTCCCTTTCTGTCTCCTGCCGTCTGTCTGTCTGTCTGTCTGCCTATCAGTGTTTATATCATTCCCTTCTGTCTTTCATTATTATTGTTATTGGCTGTTATTATTTTGTGCATTATTCTGTGTTATATTGTGTGCTGTTATCATATCGTGTGTTTTTTATATTTCTGTGCCTATTGTTTCCTAATTATCTATACACTTCACGTCGCTCATGCAAACACGCTCACAGTCTGCACTCTCTCCTTCATTACCTGCCATAATGTCTACTGAAGCCACCGCTACTCCTCATATCACCTTCATACACGAATCTCACAAACATCGTCGGAAAACTCTTCGCGCCTTTCTCTGACCAATCCACCATAATATCGCCTATCCTTTAAGTCTTCTCCTTACTATGTACCTAAACATCGTACAAAACAAAAGGTAAGCTTCGCACATCCTCCTAACTCAGCACTTCCTACAATTAACATACGATATGCTGGATTATTCAATGGTATTATGATATGTTACGTGTCACTTTCACACAAAGCTTTCTTTGACATGGGTGCTGCAGTTAACCTTATCAAAATGTATGTATTTCGGAAACTCTCTTCCTCTTCTCAGGATCTCATCACTACATTACCTTCTGATGTCAGTCTCAATGGTATATCTGGAAAAATTATCCTACCTCATGAGAAAGTACTCTCATCAATGTCTTTATCACACCAGGAACCAGACATAAGTGATTATTTTTATATTGTATCTGATGTATCTTTCAATGCTGATCTTCTCATAGGCTTCAACACCATGTGCAGTCTTTTCCCTGCCATCAATTGAATCACTCTATGGAATATTTATATTCCTACTGTTCTTCCCTCTGATATTTCCTCCCTTGCTGGTGTAGTGACATCTGTTGCAACTCTTCCTTCTACTAGCGATCAGATGTTATCTACACGGGATTCTTGTGTTATGTCACCTAATTTGCCTGTCTCACAACCTCATCCTCAACCAACTTCCCAGTCAGACCAGTGTGTAATTCCTTGTAAACATATTTTGCTAGTAGATCCGGTAACGGTTAAATCTCCTGTATCAGGCACTGATATCTTCTGTTATGCACAACAATCTCCAAAGGTGTTGAGTTAAAATCCGTTCTTACCACAATCGATGAAAATGAATTCTGCAAAATCGGGCTGAAAAATGTTATATTTACGCCTGTCAAGCTCAAAGCAGCTGTGCTACTCAGAGAAGCCTTGCCCTACTCTGAGAAAGTTGTAATCTTGAATGATTTACCTTCTTCTATCAATAATGTATCTACATCAGACAGCCATGACATGTCTTCTCTCCCGCCTATCATGGATGATCACATATCTGCACTTGATTTCCCAGAATTTCAACATGAATTACTCGCTCTGCTAATTCTTTCAGGAACGTTGTCTCGCTCCCTGGTGAACCTCTCGGCCACACAGACGTCATCACTCACGCTATTCATTTAACGCCTGGGTCCAGATCATCTTACACCCCCAGTTATAGGATGTCACACAGTCGTCGTGTTCTGCTTGATGAAGCTGTGCGAGGTATGTTACTTCAGGATGCAGTGGAACCTGCCTGTTCACCTCATAACGCTCCCTTATTACTCGTTCCAAAGAAACAAGGCGATTGTCGTGTCGTTGTCGACTTCAGAAAACTCAATGCATTTACCATTCCTGGTCGTTATCCAATGCCGAAAATAAGTGATCTTCAATCTCTCGGAGATTCAAATGCGGTATTTTTTCCCTCAGGATTCTTCCAAGTTGGATTAGAGGAAACTTCACGGCCATACACTGCTTTCACTACCTCCTCTGGGCAATTTATGTTCAAGCACATGTCCCAAGGTCTACGTAACTCGCCTCTAACGTTTCAGAGACTGATGAATTCTGTTCCTTCAGGCTTTATCGGAAAGTGTATTCTGCTTCCTTGATGATGTTATCATTGCATCAAAGTCTTTACAGGATCATTTTCACACGCTGTCTCTCGTTCTGTCACACTTTCATGTTGCTGGATTAAAGATCAAACTCAGGAAATGTTCGTTTCTCAAACAGTAAGTCAAATTCCTTGGTCACAAAGTCGACAGAGATGGTGTTCACACTTTAGATGACAATGTAAATGCTGTGAAAATTTCCTTCTTCCTACTAATATCGATCAGATCAGGCAATCCATCGGTCTTGCTGGATTTTATCGCCAGTTAATAAAAGATTTCAGCCTTATCGCTCAACCTCTTACTCATTTGCTCGAGAAAAATGTTGCATTCATCTGGTCTGAAAAGGAACAAGATGCCTTTGATCCTCACAAAACTACCTTGTGTCAAGCACCAGTTCTTGCTTTCCAAAATTTTGAGAAAGATTCCATCTTATACACTGATGCTTCTGGCTTTGGAATTAGGTGCTGTTCTCATGCAGAAAGATTCACTCGGTAAACATCGCGTATTAGCTTATGCTAGCAGACTTCTCAACAAGGCAGAGCAAAATTATGACGTCACAAAGCATGTAAGTCTCGCCGTGATCTGGGCGTTACGTCATTTCCGTGAACTCATCTTAGGCTGTAATATTCATGTCCACACTGATCATTATGCTGTCACAGAGACCTTCAAAGGCAACAGCTTCACAGGTCAGTTTGCTCGCTGGCATCTCACGATTCAAGAATTTAATCCTACAATTTCATATATTCCTGGTATGGCAAACTCATTGGCAGATGCACTATCACGCAATGTTGCTATTACCTTCGTCATGACAAAAAATCCTGCCATGCCAATCATGGATGAAATAAGGAAACATCAACGTTCAGATGCATTCTGTTCTAGTGTTGCATATTACCTTGAATCAGGTGATGAGACAAATCTTCCTAAGTTGCAAGTGAGTGCTGATACGTTTTTCATGCAAGACGATCTCTTATATAAGTCGAGTGATGTCTACTGACAATTCTAGTGAGCGTTTATCTCAGCTCGTGATACCTCAGTCGCTAGTGAGTATCATACTTCACCACGTTCAGGACTCACCCCACGCAGGACATCCAGGTCGGGACAGATGGCTCGCGCAGGCTAAACTATCATATTTCTGGCCGACTATGAGGAAAGATATCTTTCAACACTGTGCGCTCTGTCCTCAGTGTGCTTCACACCGCCCATCACTAGCAAACGAGAGTCCATCGCTTCCATACCCCATCGCTTCCGCTCCTTGGGATTCAGTTTTTGTTAATCTGCTCAAACTCCCACTTACAGAAAACGGTTATCAGTATCTTCTAGTTTGTGTGGATAGTTTCACTCGTTTCACCATTCTTGTTATTCTCAAGGACAGAACTGCTACTTCTGTTGGTCGCATGATCATCGACAACATAATTTGTCCTTATAACTCTCCTCATGTCATCTTATCTGACAATGGCGCTGAATTCAATAACTCTGTCTTGCAGGAGATTTGTAAAGAATTTCACATCAAGAAATGTAACATCGTTCCTCACCCACCCAGTTCAAACAGAAAAGTAGAGCGTTGTAATAAACGTATCCTTGACGTTCTGCGTTACAAAACGGAAGCAAACCACTCCTGGGATGAATGGCTTCCCCAGATAGTCTGCCCTATCAACTCAGCAATCCACTCCACCATCAACGAGACCCCACATTTCGTATTGCTTGGTACCGACAAGCGTCTTCCATATGAATTTCTCCACAGTGCGCCGCGTCCTGTCTACAACATGAATGATTACGTCAATTGTCGTCTTTCCAATTTCCAGTTCGCTCATAAGCTCATTCACGATCGCCTCACTGCATCGCAAGCTGAGATACTGCGATACAACATCGTAGAGTGACAGATTCTTCCATTGAAGTCGGCGATGTAGTCTTTATCAGAGTTCTTTGGGCCACACCGTGTAATCGAATCTCTCCATGGCCACAAAGTAAAAATTCTAGATCTCAAAACAATAGGGGAACAGATCGTCCATGTCGATCATTTGAAGCGTGTGAACAAGGGATTCGATGATGAGTGTGTACATCAGGTATCATTAAGTCCTGATTTAACAGATCCTTCAAGCGACTCAAGCTTAACCCCACTCACACCTTACAGACTGAAACTTTGTTCCCATTCCAAAGTTTAATCATCCAATTTCAATATCATGTATATATGTGTATATTTCTCTTTACTTATATGTGTTCTACATGTATCATATCATCATGTCTGTATGTTATTATTAAGGTTCTCGTTCCGTACTCTCTCTCTGATGTCATGTATTATCTGTTAATTGCTTCCATTTTACTGCTCTGTTGTTATATCCAAATGCAAGGGCGCATTTTTCGTGGGGGAAGGCATCAACAATTACTATTATTATATATATGTATATTCACTGTTTCATATATTCATCCCACATGTACCATGGCCAGCCAGTTTATTCTTTACCTCTCAAGGGAATTTCACACCCACTTCCAGTCCTTAGGGATAACATCTGCGATCCATTTAGCTCAGATAAATACAGCCCGCATGGTAGCGAGCTCTCAGTTCAATCACAGCACAGTCCCAGTCAGAGTTCAGTCCCAGTCCCAGTCAGAGTTCACTCGAGAGTCGCAGCTCAGTCAGAGTTGGAGTCAGTCAGTCACCCAGTCATGAGCAGTCAGTCTTGGTCCCTCGCTCAGTTCCGCTCAATCACAGCCTTGAGAGACGCTGCTCAGCCATCATACATATCACTTCAGAGAGAGAGAACAATCAATCATCACGTTAAAGATTCTTCTCGAATCAAGTGGATACTATCTACTATTAAAATCAAGAAGACCTCTCATCTTTGTTTGTCTTTTATTCGCACATATCAACTATATCAGCCAACTACCCACGACCTCCAAGCTACCAGGATCCCTGCCTCACTACCAGTCCTCCACGCTACCAAGTACAATCAATCGACTGGGCAAGTAACATTATCAGTATCAGAACAACAGCAGAGTCAAGCAATCAATGAACCCGATGCAGAGCTGGATCATCAACTTAGGATGCTGCTGCTACTAATACTATTTCTTATACTATTACTATTTATACTACTACTATTACTACTACTACTACTACTACTACTACTACTACTACTACTACTACTACTACTACTACTACTACTACTACTACTACTGATAATAATAATAATAATAATAATAATAATAATAATAATAATAATAATATTTCTTATGCTATTACAATTTATACTACTACTTCTGTTTATATTGCTATTACTTCTACCACCTACACCACTACTGTTCACACTACCAAGACTTACTCTACCACTACTTTTACTAGCACTACTTTTCCTACCACTGCTTACACTACTATTACTACTACTGCTACTACTACTAATACTACTGCTACTACCACTGTTATTACTCCTTTATTATCTCACCATTTATATAAATTTTAACTTTTTAACATTAATACTACTACAAGAACTATTACCAATATTACTACAAATACGACCACTAGTGCTACTACTACTGCTACAACAGCAACAACAGCAACAACAGCAACTACTACTACTACTACTACTACTACTACTACTACTAGTAGTAGTAGTAGAAGTATGATTCCAATAATCGATTCTAATATTTTCGTTTTCCCTCTCTTAATAATGAGAGCTTATTGATTGTTTTAGCTTATTTAATGTGCAAAGACAAGAACATTATGATTGTTTTGACCCATTTAGTGTACAACACAATAATTATAATGACGACTTCGATGTTAATCAGTTTTATATACTATCAAGAAATATAAATTTCCCTAAATGTGAATATGTTTTTCTAGAATGCATTCCTTTATTTACTACTAATACAGTAATTGCCACCTCAACCACACTTATAGAACACATTTGGTCATCACAAGTAGAAAATAATGTATCAAATTAAATAATCACAACAGATATAACTGACCACTATCCTGTAATCTCTCCATTTAAGGATGACGAATATTTTAACTCCAGTCCCACTGGAATATTTAATCAGGACTTCTTTGAAAAATTTTGTAACATTATTTCCCATACTAACTGGTCAGACATAGTAAATTGTACTTGTCCTAATAATGTCTATAATTAATTTCATTTATAGTTTAAAAATTGCTTTAATCAGTGTTTTCCAGAAAATTCATTAAATTAAATAGTAAAGAGAACGTAGTCCACACATTACACAAGCTCTGAAAAATAGTATCAGAGAAAAAACAGACTTGAAAAATTAGCAATTAAATGGCCTTTAACATTCAGAGGACATTAAGGAATTTACAGAAACAGATTAACGTCACTTTTGAAAGTAAAAAATAAATATAACCAAGACCAATTAGTTAGTAACTAGGGTAATCCAAAATCACATTAGAAATCTATAAATCATATTCTTGGTAGATCCTCAGAAACGAAAAAATTCATATTTTAATCAAAACCTCTTTGTCATGACATTCGTGATAAATTTAATTATCATTTTTCGAAGGTTGGTGGAACAGGACCAAGACACTGTGGGAGATGCATTTATGAAATATTTATATAACTCGCCTAATTATTTTTTTTTCACATGTTACTAATATAGAAATTGAAAACTACCTAAAGGCGGGTTTACACAAGGTTGTTTTCCCACACGGCTGATTCCAGCCACCCAGAGCAGCCACCAGGTTCCAGCCGAAAGCATTCAGACGGTAGAGAGGAGCCGCTAGCCCGCTGGCCCGCTGCATAAAAAAATAAACAATCAAGATGGAGTCCTCTGACGACAAGCTGGTTGCTATAGTTGCGATTTTGCTGTGCTGGAAGAAAAAACAAAGGAAGAAATTATTGTAGACTCGTTCCTGGTCTATATAGACGTGCAGGCTGTGGTGCTCATGATGCCTTCTGGTATACACATGCTGGGCCGCTGGCTTCTTCAGAGACGATGTAAATAAACCAAGTCTGCGTCTATTTTCCTTTTTTTTTTCTTTTTTTGTAAATTATAAATAAATATTTCATTTATTAATTGTATATAATGGTACAGTCAATGGTTATTACAAAAACACTTTCTAACAATATTCCTCCTATTTTCAATTTTATATTGACACTTGTTCCCATTTGATCCTGGGAAAATGCCAGGAAGGCAGCTGATCAGACCAACAGAGTGGTTTCCCATCTGGTCTGGCAATTCAGCAAATCCCGGCTGCATTTCGCTTCCGGCTGCATAATCACAGCTGCAAGCAGTCGCGAATGTAAACCTCTTTAAAGACATTAAGAACCTCCTCTTTTGGTTATGATGAAATAAATACCTCCTACTCTTTTAAAACACACAGCTAACCTAATATCCTTGCCATTAACTCGTGTATCAATTTCAACAATCACTTTTATTATTTATATGTATATTTCACTATTTCATATATTCATCCCACATGTACCAGAGCCAGCCTTCTCTACCTCTCAAGGGAATTTCACACCCACTTCTAGTCCTTAGGGATAACACCTGTGTACATATGTTCATCTTCCCTCCTGGTCATTTCTCCTCTTTTCTCAACCTCAAGGGGCCTTCACACCCACTTCCAGTCCTTAGGGATAATACAGTAAAATCCCTCTCATCCGGCATTCGAGTATCCGGCAGCTTCAAGTATCCGGCACATTTTTCCCGGAGCCTTTAAATCAATAAAAAATCAATGTGTACTCATAAAATCGATTAAAGTTCCCGCGCGAGGCATACTTTGTCCCCTCACGCACTGCTTCGCGCCACCCGCGGCCCACAACACTGTGTTTATTCAGTGACTCAGTCCCGCGTGTGCACTGTTTATCGCCTGACGCCTTCATTATGCCTAAAGTTGTAGAAAAGAGGAAGCGTGTTGTGCTTACACTTAAGCAGCTGATCAGATCAGCTGCTGATTAAGATCAGCTGATCTTTGTTAAGGTAAGATGCGTGGGTGTAGGGTGGTGATTGTGGGCATAATTTCACTTTTATTCAAGTATCCGGCAATATTCAAGTATCCGGCATGTCGGCGGTCCCGCTGATGCCGGATAAGAGGGATTTTACTGTACCTGTATTCATCCCCCTTTCCCTACCTCTAAAGAGAATTTCATACCCATTTCCAGTCTTTAGTTCAGATAAATACAGCTGCAGGTAGCATGGGCAGTTCATCAACAGTTCAGATCAGTTCGAGTTCAGTCCCACTCACGAGCAGTCAGTCTTGTCTCTCACTCAGTTTCACTCCATCACAGTCAGCTGTAAGAGACACTGCTCAGTTATAAATCATATCACTTCAGGAAGAGAAAGAGTACATCACCACGTTACGATATCGTCTCAAATCCAGTGTGTACAAATCTGTCACCCATTAAATCAAGAACTCTTGTCATCGTACCTTTTATTCGCACATCATATATCATGTAAGTTACCCACGACCTCCAAGCTGCCAGAATCACTGCCGAACTTCAGTTCTCCACGCTACCGACACTCCAATCATCAATCATCAACTCCAGAACAACAGAGATGGCTAATCAACTCATCAACACTGGGTGACACATCAAGCATTTCCATACACTTACATAGTAAACCTTTCTTTAAATATATATATATATATATATATATATATATATATATATATATATATATATATATATATATATATATATATATATATATATATATATATATATATATATATATATATATATATATATATATATATATATATATATATATATATATATATATATATATATATATATATATTTATATATATTTTTTTTTTTTCTTTTTTTCTGGATGAATTTAAGAAATCCAAAGTAGTCTCTCTATATAAATCAGGTAATAGAAATGACATCAGCAATTACAGGCCCATATCAGTTCTTTCTGCCTTTAGTAATGTTTTTTTTTTCAAAAGGTTATATCTACTCTTCTTGTTAATTATAATGAAAAAAAAAATCATTTATTTTCTGATTGTCACCATGGTTTTAGATCAAGTCGTTCTACTGAATCAGCCATTTCACAATTTGCCTCAAATATTTATAGATACCTTGAAAAGAAGCACTATATATTTCGAATTTTTCTTTCCAACACTTTTGATTCTCTAAGTCATACAAATTCTTTAGAATAAACTTAGCCATTTTGGAATTAAGGGTGTTCCTTTAAAATTGTTTGAAAGTTACATCTCAAAGAGATACCAAGCTGTTTTCTGTAATCCAAATTATTCTTCTTTCAAACCAGTTAATAAGAATGTACCACAAGGATCTATCTTATAACCAATACTTTTCTCAACTACATCAACGACATCATTAATGCAAGTGCTAAATTTAAATATACCATTTTTTTTTTTTTTTTTTTGCTGATGATGACACTAATTCATTATTAGATGAAGAGAATATTAATAATTTAATAATTTACACACAAATCTAAATACTGAACTAGATGCTTTCAATAAATGGATTGAAAATAACAATCTGAGCCTGAATCTTAGAAAAATATATATATATATATATATATATATATATATATATATATATATATATATATATATATATATATATATATATATATATATATATATATATATATATATATATATATATATATATATATATATATATATATATATATATATATATTTTTTTTTTTTTTTTTTTTTTTTTTTTTTTTAAATCGGTCAGTTGCAATTAATATGCCACCTGTAATAGACATGCTTTGAACATAACAGATAGGTAATAGAATTAGAAATAGGTAGAAGGGAGAAGAAAGTGGATGCTCAAACATGACGGTTCAGACGTAAACATTACCTCAGCATAAACGCTGGTAAGCTCGTTAAACTCCAAACAGGAAATTACTGTATGCGCTGGTCGGCTTGTTAAATATCTCATTCCCATTGGTCATAGATAACATTAACCGTACCTTAAACTACGTGGAGTGAATTGCAGGTGCATTGCTATTGTAAAGTTACAAGTAGTGATGTCACGGTTTCAACCTCAGAGATTTCTATCCTTCATTTGAGCAGTAAGTCAAGCATCGGCACTTGACCTATTTAGACGTTGCCTTCGTAATAGTCAGAGACAGAGACAGCAGCGTGTGTGTGTCATGTGATTGCTCTGTCCCGAATTTTGTTATTCTGTAATTCTCTAATAAGAGAAAGAAAAGGAGAACAAACTTCTCATTGACCAGTTGGCCACACACCATCAGTTGCAGACACATCACAAAAAGAAAGCTATACAGTCTTTAAGTCTAGTGAAAAGAGAAACACTAATACAAACAAACTCTCAGTGTTGATCAACATCACAACTGCAAACTTTCAATCATTGAGGGAACACTATTGGAACGAGTCAGCTCTATTAAATTCATGAGCGCGTTTATAGATGAAAATATGAACTGGAAATATCAAATCAACTCTGTTGTGACTAAACTGTCTAGAATTTGTGGTATTTTATATAGAATAAGAAACAACCTTAAACCAGAAGCATTTATCATCATTTATTACATTCTCTGTTATCCTCATTTAATATATTGTGGATCAATAGCCCTCCTTTCTTAGAAAATTGCAGATAGCTCAAAATAAAATATTTAGGTGTATTTCCTACATGAACAAATTCAATTCTACACATAATGTAGTTTCTATACACAAACTTCTTAATTTCGGAAATATTCATAAATACCTTCTATTACTATTTATCTATAAATGCCTTACACATTTACAAGGAACTCAACCTTTCCAAATGGTACACACATCACACAACACTCGCAGCAATAATGTTAACCTTACTTGTCTTCAGTTTAGGACAATACTTTTTAGGAATAGTGCGTTTTGCTGAGGACCTCATAATTAGGATTCTCTGCCATTAGAAATAAAGAACCTTGTAAACAGTGGTTATTTGCCTGGATTTAAAAATCAATTAAAAAATATATTTACATTGCAAAATAATAAAAGTCTATAAAGTATTAAAGGCTATTTCAGTATAAGAGTAATTAATTTATATACTTATTCTATTTTTATATGAATATTTCCTTTTGTACTGTCATCAATTATTGCTGCAATTATTATCATTATTATTGCTTAATGTTATTATTATTTCTATCATTATTGCTATCAACAATCAATGATATCAGATGATCATTATTCGTTATTCTTATTCTTATCAGTATATTGCTGTTATTGTTATTATAATTGTGATTATTACTATTATTGCAAATTATTGTTATTTTCTCATTTTTAGTTTGTTAAATAATGGTAATAAACATTTACTGACTTACTTACTTATTTACTTACTTACTTACCTACTTACTTATTTATGTTTTGCTATTGGCCGAGTCTACCCTGAAAAGGAACACGTTTTCTTATTCCCCCCCCCCCCGTGTTCCATTTTCTTTTTAAACATTATCTTTATTCTTAGCTCTAAGTTAGTATAAGGCTTATTTACTTGTTTATATCACGTAGTATTATTTCCTTCGTAATTCAAGTTCTTTATATGTATGTACATGTAAGGGGAGAGGTGTATTTGAGGTGGAATGTGTTGAAGTGAGAGGCGATACACGTTTGGGTTTGTATCGGGTTTGTAGAGAGTCAACAAATTCCTGAGTAGAGCGTCCAGAGACCCTGAGGGAGAACAGAAAGGCGGCTCTTTCACGGGATAAATTCGGGTGTGGAGTGGTGATGGAGCGTGTGTGTGGAGGTATTAGTGGTGTGGCGGTATAACCTTGATATCCAGGATCAGGTTGGTGAGTCTTTTGTGGTACCAAAAGTTCTTGTCCGCTGAAATTTGGTTGGTGAGTGGTGTTGGTTATGTAATCCTGAGGGGAGCGCAGGGCAGAGAGGCAGCCATTTTGTGAGCGGAGGGTGTGGTGATGTCCTTGGAGGCTGGTGTAGTGGTGTTACCAGTGCCTTTGGGGATGGTGTTATAGTGTTATAGGTGATCAGTGGTGAAAGTGGTGATGTCTTGTGAGATTTGAGGAGGTAAAATACGGGAATTATTATTTAGCGACGCGGTGACGGCGTCTGGGGAAATTTCCGCAGCTGGAGGAAATATTTCAGCGACCTATGAAGGTGTAAAAGGGTTTTAGTGCCTTGTGAAGTGACGGAAATGTCATGTATTAACGTGTACTACCTCAATTTGTTTGTGAGTTATCATTAGTATTAATACATACATATATATATATATATATATATATATATATATATATATATATATATATATATATATATATATATATATATATATATATATATATATATATATATATATATATATATATATATATATATATATATATATATATATATATATATATATATATATATATATATATATATATTCTTATAATATAGAATAATTGTGTTTTCTACCCCAACATTGATCTGGTACTGAGGTGATTTATGGTGTGATGTGCCAAGGTAAGGGTTTTGTGAGATTGTCTGGCGATTTATTTAGGTCGGGTAGGTACTCGAACCCTTTAAAAATCCAGACTTAAATCTTTCCGGAATCAGTGTAACATCCACTTTCTTCCAAAGATAACCGGGATCGTGACACTTACTTACTTACTTATTACTTAGTTACTTACACACACACACACACACACACACACATGCTCAGTTTGATAGTGAAGATTGACATAACTGAGGTGCGTGACCAACACGTGTTGATACCGAGCATGGAATAAATTGTGAAAGTGACGAAGGCTCTATCTTACGAGTCATCAGAAAAGTAGCCAGGTGACAAATCCTTTTGCGCAATGAATTCACATTATACCTATTCTCATGAAATAATCTTAGAGAGACCGAGTGTCACCTGACAGCAAGGCGTGGCTATCTGTGTTCATGACTTAAAAACAGTGATTCTGACATGCAAATATAAATAAATGTGCAATAAAAGTGAAGCAAAATAGAATCAAATAAGTTTTTAGATATTCCTTTCTTTTAAACACGAAATCTCATAAAATCTGTCTCCACAGTGCAGAAGCTAAAATTTTTTTTTACCTCGCCGACAGAAAGCGACGTTACACAAAATGAATAATTTGCCTCCAGAGAGTAGTGTATTCGGTAAACTTGTTCAAAAGTTTGCTTATAGGTAGCGGTTTTGTCTATTTCAACAACATTTACTGCAAATACTAGGTAACGGAAATACCTCTCAGATGTCTGAAAACACACACACCAAGACCATCAGAGTGTCACATTCCACCCGAGATCAAGGTCACCGGGCGAGGAAGAGCGAACCAGAGGAGGTTGTCATACTGGAACTGGAACATACTTGAACTGGAAACTTCACATCTCATCTCTAGCTAAAACAGCTTCTATGAAGTTAGGTGTTCTGAGACGTCTCCGCCAGTTTTTCTCACCCCCCCAGCTGCTAACTCTGTACAAGGGCCTTATCCGTCCGTGTATGGAGTATGCTTCACATGTCTGGGGGGGTTCCACTCATACTGCTCTTCTAGACAGGGTGGAATCAAAAGCTTTTTGTCTCATCAACTCCTCTCCTCTAACTGACTGTCTTCAGCCTCTCTCTCACCGCCGCAATGTTGCATATCTAGCTGTCTTCTACCGCTATTTTCATGCTAACTGCTCTTTTGATCTTGCTAACTGCATGCCTCCCCTCCTTCCGCGGCCTCGCTGCACAAGACTTTCTTCTTTCTCTCACCCCTATTCTGTCCACCTCTCTAACGCAAGAGTTAACCAGTATTCTCAGTCATTCATCCCTTTCTCTGGTAAACTCTGAAACTCCCTGCCTGCATCTGTACTTCCATCTTCCTATGACTTGAATTCCTTCAAGAGGGAGGTTTCAAGACACTTATTCATCAATTTTTTACCACTGCTTTGACCCTTTTATGGGACTGGCATTTCAGTGGGCATATTTTTTATTAGATTTTTGTTGCCCTTGGCCAGTGTCCTTCCTACATAAAAAAAAAAAAATACATTGCCTACGTACATAATGTCTGAGTGGATAGCTTATCTCGTGCCCACTTGTTGACGTGATCGCCGTTAGCAGGTGGGTACGAGATAAGCGATAACATTTACTAAAATCAAGTGGGTGAGTGGTGTTTATTACCAGTGTTTATTGCTATTGACCTTACAGGTGTATGATAAGACAACCTAGAAAAATAAATAAATAATGATACAGAAAAATCTATAAAAGGATAATGCTTAGACATGCAAGACGGTGCTATCAAAGGATATCACAACATTTATCGCCATGACTAATATGCTGAGCGATACATATACAACTGATTGATGAAATGTAGACAACATGCAACCAATGACAATAAGAATTAGGAAAATGGAGTCAGGTGTGATAAGAGAAAAAATCATTACCCAAACATAAACTCAGGAGTACAACAACACTTAACAACATCGTCTTAAGAATTGTTCTTAAAAAGCTCTGGTCACGCTTTTGAGAACTTTATCTGCAGTTTCTTCTAACACATGAAGCCATGACGAAATACTCCATTTGCAGATTAATTCCAATCTATCGAGAGAGGTATTGTGTTGTTGCAATGGCAACCAAAGTAGGAGAAAACTCGTGAATTAATTTCTTTGATCTTAAACTGAGAGACTGTGGATATTTTCAAAGCGGAGATGATCACTCATCGCCTTGTAAACTGAACCGCGGCCAGTGAAGATGGAAAAACACCACCTGACGAACATTTACACGGTTTTGTGGAAGCAAAGAACAGGGTGAAGCTGTTCATAATATGTAACAATATTAGGAAGTTAAAGTATGTGGAAGTCAACAGAACACTTGACACCATAGACATAAATAAAGATAGAATATTTATGGTCACACTACACCGCCGAACGTGGCAAACACGGAGAAAAAAACTGTGTGTGTGTGTGTGTGTGTGTGTGTGTGTGTGTGAGTGTGTGTGTGACGCGCACACATACACGCACACACACAACTTCAATCAACAAAGATTTTTTTTTTTTCCAGAGACAGAAATAATGTTTTACACCCTAAACTGGAACAAGATCAAGGAAAAAAAATGATGAAAATTTACGAGCTTGAGATC
The DNA here is from genome assembly GCF_035594125.1 of Scylla paramamosain. NCBI lineage: Eukaryota > Metazoa > Arthropoda > Malacostraca > Decapoda > Portunidae > Scylla > Scylla paramamosain. Next base: position 12,591,733 of record NC_087178.1, read on the forward strand.
CGTGACGTGCGAGAGTAAACACTCTTGTTCGTTTTGGAAAACCTTCACATCAGTAACCTGAGAAGCAAGCCACTCAACGTTATTGTCACCTTGTCACCAGGTCCCAATGAACGTGCTTTCGTGCATACATTTCATACCACATTACAAACATGAATTAAAGCATATATGAATGTTTGTGTCATAACCGTTCAATAATACAGTACGCTGATCATTCTGGCGTAAGGATGGAAGGTAAGTATTGCATCTTAGACAATGAATGTAGTTACTTAATGACGCTGCGAAGCTCAATTTTTCTTGCCACCGATCGTTGTGATTCCACACACGAAGCTTCTCCACACAGTATACGAGAGTGGAACAACTCACAGGTGGTTCCCGAACAGAAGGTAACAACGCATCATCTCGCCTCTGGCAGGGAAAGTGTCACCGAGATGTACGAGTATATACTGTTCCCTCTCCACACTAGCGTGCCCCAGTGACTCTTTCGCCGCCAACTCGACATGAAGGCTGTGGTGAGTACAAGCAGTAACAAGCTCCTACCTTCGCCGCGATGTCCAAAGCAAGGCAACACTGAACAAAAGAACGCATGAAGGAACTCCTTTCAATCACAGAGGCTCATCAACACTGCATACAGGATGGTAGTGTAGTATTATCTGTAACATCACCAAGGGGCTTTAGAAGATGCATAATATGAATATTAGGATGTAAGGCACAGATGCGAAATTATCACTGAGGTGCAAGAGTAAAAAATGGAAACTGGAAATTCAATAGTACTTAGGTGAGGCATATGAAATATAGCCAGGTTCACCTGTAGAGGAGGTCACACTGCAATGGGTACATCATAATTACTTTACAACATGATAAGATTATGAAAAACTGTAGTAAAACACACACACATGCCATGTCTGGCATGGAGGCGTACATTCCTCACTCTTTTTCTCGTCCTAAACCTTCTAAACCTTGGTTTAACACAGCTTGTTCTCGTGCTATACATGATAGAGAGGTGGCCCACAAAAGGTACTTAAGCCTTCCTTCACCAGAATCTCATGCACTTTATATTTCTGCCCGGAACCATGTCAAGTCTGTTCTCCAACTAGCCAAAAACTCCTTCATTAACAGAAAATGTCAAAACCTTTCAAGATTTAACTCTCCTCGTGATTTCTGGCATCTAGCCAAAAATATCTCCAATAACTTTGCTTCTTCTTCTTTCCTTCCTCTATTTCAACCAGATGGCACCACTGCTATCACATCTATTTCTAAAGCTGAACTCTTCGCTCAAACCTTTGCTACAAACTCTACCTTGGACGATTCTGGGCTTGTTCCTCCCTCTCCTCCACCCTCTGACTACTTCATGCCACGTATTAAAATTCTTCGCAATGATGTTTTCCATGCCCTCGCTGGCCTAAACCCTCGGAAGGCTTATGGACCTGATGGGGTTCCTCCTATTGTTCTCCGAAACTGAGCCTCCGTGCTTGCACCTTGCCTAGTCAAACTCTTTCAGCTCTGTCTGTCAACATCTACCTTTCCTTCTTGCTGGAAGTTTGCCTACATTCAACCTGTTCCTAAAAAGGGTGACCGTTCTAATCCCTCAAACTACCGTCCTATTGCTTTAATTTCCTGCCTATCTAAAGTTTTTGAATCTATCCTCAACAGGAAGATTCACGCAGGGAAGCCACAGAACGCCTAACTTCTGATCTTTCTAAAATTTCTGATTGGGGCAGAGCAAACTTGGTATTGTTCAATGCCTCAAAAACTCAATTCCTCCATCTATCAACTCGACACAACCTTCCAGACAACTATCCCCTCTTCTTCAATGACACTCAACTGCTCCCCTCTTCTACACTGAACATCCTTGGTCTGTCCTTTACTTATAATCTGAACTGGAAACTTCACATCTCATCTCTAGCTAAAACAGCTTCTATGAAGTTAGGCGTTCTGAGACGTCTCCGCCAGTTTTTCTCACCCCACCCCCCAGGTGCTAACTCTGTACAAGGGCCTTATCCGTCCATGTATGGAGTATGCTTCACATGTCTGGGGGGGTTCCACTCATACTGCTCTACTAGACAGGATAGAATCAAAAGCTTTTCGTCTCATCGACTCCTCTCCTCTAACTGACTGTCTTCAGCCTCTCTCTCACCGCCGCAATGTTGCATATCTAGCTGTCTTTTACCGCTATTTTCATGCTAACTGCTCTTCTGATCTTGCTAACTGCATGCCTCCCCTCCTTCCGCGGCCTCGCTGCACAAGACTTTCTTCTTTCTCTCACCCCTATTCTGTTCACCTCTCTAACGCAAGAGTTAACCAGTATTCTCAATCATTCATCCCTTTCTCTGGTAAACTCTGGAACTCCCTGCCTGCTTCTGTATTTCCACCTTCCTATGACATGAATTCCTTCAAGAGGGAGGTTTCAAGACACTTATTCATCAATTTTTGACCACTGCTTTGACCCTTTTATGGGACTGGCATTTCAGTGGGCATATTTTTTTATTAGATTTTTGTTGCCCTTATATATATATATATATATATATATATATATATATATATATATATATATATATATATATATATATATATATATATATATATATATATATATATATATATATATATATATATATATATATATATATATATATATATATATATATATATATATATATATATATATATATATATATATATATATATATATATATATATATATATATATATATATATATATATATATATATATATATATATATATATATATATATATATATATATATATATATATATATATATATATATATATATATATATATATATATATATATATATATATATATATATATATATAGATAGATAGATAGATAGATAGATAGATAGATAGATAGATAGATAGATAGATATTTTTTTCATTCTTGACTGACAACACAGAATTGAGATAAAAAAAATAAATAAAAATTATGTGTGTAAGAAATCTAAGAATCAAAAACATTATAAGCTGACCTCGGACTTATCACTGCCCTACCTCAACTGTTTCTAACGGGGTCAAATAATAGTTATCAATCTTTCATGTGTTATTATTGTACTAACCACGTCCGCAGCCTTGAAATTAGTCTCCATAGGACTCCAAACGTTAAAAAAAATACGGATCCTGAGAAGGCGGTCATTTACACAATCGTTTTCGGTTATCGGAAGAGAAGCTTCGTCGGTGATTAATCAAAGTATTCACCTCACCCTTGCACGCACTCAGCTTTGGTTTTCTTCTTCAGCTTTTACTCATCACGGTGACCACCACTGCAGTGCTCTCCAGGCCCATTCAAAGATTAAATGGAGATCCCCTATCGGAGTTCTACGAATCTCCGTCCTTCTCCTACGGCCATGCCTATCCAAATATCACTTACCAGTCACAAAGCTGGTTTTCCTACCCATACGGTAAAGTGTACTTCGGTCTGCCTTTCGGACCATTTTATCTGTAAACTGTATAAGTTTACTCCTCCAGGTTTCTGTAACATTCCTACAGGTCCTGTATAGCAGCATTTCAGTTGGATCAAGTTCGCTATCTTTTGTTTCTATAATAGTGGTCTGATACACTGTATCCTGCAAGTTATATTTGAAGTCTAAAAATGAAAACGGGTTATCTATCTATATCTTCAATTATTCTGTTACTTTTTTTTTCATCCTCCATAATGCAATGGAGGCCTAAGTCTATATATATGTTGTGTGTATAACATGTCCTCAACGTGAGACAAACATTTTCCCCAATAGATTTATATTATTGTTATTTTTCTTTGATTGTCTCTCCCACAGGACGAGTTCACCTTATATCGGCCTACTACCCCGTCAAGGCCCCGCCCTTGACAACTGCAGAGAAGGCGTACACCAGAAAAAAAATAACCTGACAAGCATCAAACTGAACACACCTTTTATAGAGTTACATGAATATATCAAAAACCATGTAAAAAATCCTGACAGTCTCATGCGAGACACTACCGCTGCGGGCTTCGAGGAGGTCATCTCCCTTCCTTCAAGTTCCAGTTACCACTCCCCGATTCTTCTTCTCATTAGATAACCTTGGTGAATGACTTATGTTCGATTACATCTGTCTTAAATAAAATTTTATGAAAAGTGAAAGGTATTTTTTTCATGACCATTTGTTTTCATAATATATATCGAGAACAGTATATAATTTCATCTATTATTAAAATGAAAACTGTCTTACTGGATGAAACGGCTTATCCGTGTACTGGAAAGAGTGAGCAGCTAGCGGTGAGAGGTCAGTGACCATCCCGGACCAGTTCAGTGATGCCTAGCGGCTCTTAGCGACCAGGGGGAACGGTGTATAGAGTTTTGTAAGGTGCCACTTTGTTTCTGTTTGACAAATAATGACGATAAAGAGCTTAGAAATTGTTTTCAAACATTAATTCATGCTACAAACTTCGATAGTTATTATATTATCCGATACAGAGCGGCAGGAACAGCCTTGATGTGCCGAATGCACGAGATGGTTGCCAAGTGCCCACCATCTTCACACTTCTCAGGATTTTGACAAAGAAATTGAAATACATGCCCGATAAATTCAATTATACATTGTAATCTTAATATTTTTTTGCTATTTATAACAAGGAATAACACGAAATTACGAAACAGCAAAGGCTCATATTTTCTGAATTCGATGGTACGCTGTGAACAAATACGAGTATAACGATAATGGCACCACTGCAGAAATTCCTTGGTGGCTTCCAGTTCTCAACTTCCCAGTGTCCTAGTAGTTGCTATTTCAGCCACAGCCTCCCGACCGACTACTTCTCAGGACAAACGTGCAAGTCATGACAGCCAAGGTAAGTTTACTTTCTTTGATAAAATTCTACAAATGATCATAGGTGTGTGTGTATATATATATATATATATATATATATATATATATATATATATATATATATATATATATATATATATATATATATATATATATATATATATATATATATATATATATATGCATGTGTTGTTAAAGGTGATGGCTAACTCAGCATTCACTATTTTTTTTAGGATGTTCTCTTTATCCCTCAAGAGGGTCTTATTCTCTTTTGAAAGCCTATTTCTGACCTCTCCGTAGGTAGTCATTTCTACGAAGAGGTCATAAACAGGCTTTCGAAAGGGAATAAGACCCTATTGAGGGGACAAAGAGAATAGCCTTAAAAAAATAGTTAATGCTGAGTTAGCCATCACCTTTAACAACACATGCATTAGAGAAAATCTCCTGCCCATTTATACCCTCAATATATATATATATATATATATATATATATATATATATATATATATATATATATATATATATATATATATATATATATATATATATATATATATATATATATATATATATATATATATACATACACACACACACACACACACACACACACACACACACACACACACACACACACATTTAGTTGGTTGGTAAGTTAGTTATGAGAGAGAGAGAGAGAGAGAGAGAGAGAGAGAGAGAGAGAGAGAGAGAGAGAGAGAGAGAGAGAGAGAGAGAGAGAGAGAGAGAGCAAGCATTAGATCATTTAAAAAACATTATTGTATTAATTCAACACTGTTATTTTCAAATGACTGTTTATTCAGGCTTGGCAAATGCTACATGTAGAAGACTTAAAGAGATTTACAGATAAAAAAAAAAAACTATGGGATTTATTTTATGCATACCTGTATGTATTTACACACACACACATACACACACACACACACACACACACACACACCTCTGAGGTCACTTGGCAGGCAGAAGTTCACGCACTGCGCCCGTCTATCAGAACTTTTCATTGATGGGCGAGCGATTACGATACTCCTTTTAGAGGAAAATAACTGGGTGTGTTGTGCGTGAGGAACTCTTAGCATGGAGGTTTAACTTCCTTCATTAAACCTCCTAGGATCTAAGCCAGCGTTCTTCAAACTCTTCTAAGTCCATGCATCCTTCCGAAAGTTTTTGAGAAATTCATGCACCATAGCGCCTTGAACAGTTAATTACCAAAGAATATATGACATTTTCTCTAGTTTTATAAGTAAAAATATATAAACATAAATATTAAATATATTTCAAACATAGAAAATAGTTATTCGCTCTTAAATGATTGTTATGTTGGTCTTAAATAATTATTATGTAAATGTAAATGTATAATGAAACAAAACGCCACGTTTCAAAGCTGTGAGGCGCCAGTTGCGTCTGAGTGTTATTTACAAATACATAAGTTTGTAGTACGTACTTTAATCTCAATTTAAATTAATGTCTTGCATGACACTTCCTAATAAATCATTTCGTACTCTTATACACAATGGTCATGCCATGCACCCTTCCATATATCCTACTTTTTGCAGGCATCCTTCATAAAAAGCAACATTTAAGGATCCTGGGGTGCACCATGCACCCGGGTTGACTATCACTGGCGTAAGCCATTCGTTAGACTAGGTGAGGTCTCAGCCATCGCCAGGAGGGCAAAGCTGACGGTCACAAGCACAGCACGCGATCCTCAGCACCAAAATGATCACCCCCCCCCCACACACACAAATAAAGGAATAAATAAATAAATAAATAAATAAATAAATAATAAATAAATGAATAAATAAATAAATAGATAAATAGATAATAATAATAATAATAATAATAATAATAATAATAATAATAATAATAATAATAATAATAATAATAATGATAATAATAATAATAATAATAATAATAATAATAATAATAATAATAGTAATAATAATAATAACAATAATAAACGAACACACAAAAACAAACAAACGCGCTCGCACGCACACACACACACACACACACACACACACACACACACACACACACACACATACACACACACACACACACACACACACACACACACACACACACATAAACCAAACTTCTTGTCCTATCCACTCCTATGCTGATGATACCACCCTGCACTTTTCCACGTCTTTTCATAGACGTCCAACCCTTCAGGAGGTAAACATTTCACGCAGGGAAGCCACAGAACGCCTGACTTTTGATCTTTCTAAAATTTCTGATTGGGGCAGAGCAAACTTGGTATTGTTCAATGCCTCAAAAACTCAATTCCTCCATCTATCAACTCGACACAACCTTCCAGACAACTATCCCCTCTTCTTCAATGACACTCAACTGTCCCCCTCTTCTACACTGAACATCCTCGGTCTGTCCTTTACTTATAATCTGAACTGGAAACTTCACATCTCATCTCTAGCTAAAACAGCTTCTATGAAGTTAGGTGTTCTGAGACGTCTCCGCCAGTTTTTCTCAACAACCCAGCTGCTAACTCTGTACAATGGCCTTATTCGTCCATGTATGGAGTATGCTTCACATGTCTGGGGGATTCCACTCATACTGCTCTTCTAGACAGGGTGGAATCAAAAGTTTTTCGTCTCATCAACTCCTCTCCTCTGACTGACTGTCTTCAGCCCCTCTCTTACCGCCGCAATGTTGCATATCTAGCTGTCTTCTACCGCTATTTTCATGCCAACTGCTCTTCTGATCTTGCTAACTGCATGCCTCCCCTCCTTCCGCGGCCTTGCTGCACAAGACTTTCTTCTTTCTCTTACCCCTATTCTGTCCACCTCTCTAACGCAAGAGTTAACCAGTATTATCAATCATTCATCCCTGTCTCTGGTAAACTCTGGAACTCCCTGCCTGCTTCTGTATTTCCACCTTCCTATGACTTGAATTCCTTCAAGAGAGAGGTTTCAAGACACCTATTCATCAATTTTTGACCACTGCTTTGACCCTTTTATGGCACTGACATTTCAGTGGGCATATTTTTTTATTGGATTTTTGTTGCCCTTGGCCAGTGTCCTTCCTACATTAAAAAAAAATAAATAAATATATATATATATATATATATATATATATATATATATATATATATATATATATATATATATATATATATATATATATATATATATATATATATATATATTAGGAGGAGGCAGTAGACACCTGCCGAAACGATAATTACTCCCAGTGAGGTCTAAAGCACTGTTCAGGGGGTGCTGTGAACTTATCATTAAACCCAGCTGTGACCTCACTGAACGTTTCCCTTTGTGTCTCACAACACAAGGGGGCAGTCACAGCCTGCCCTCTAAAGACAACTCTCTTCCTCCACACAAAACAACAAGCACCTAATAACACACACACCCTTCACTCAAAAATTTTAAAATCATGGCGACTCGTACACCAGCCTCGGAGTCCCCATCTGGGGAGGGGACCATAAATATCCCCAGGTCGGACTGCCTTTCTGTCGACGACCCTAAGTGTCTTGACACCCCCCTCAACTTTTTCTTCATTAACTTCTGCAACATTCGCGGTCTAAGATCTAATTTTCAATCTGTAGAACACCACCTCTCCTCTTCTAAACCTCATCTTCTTTTCCTCACTGAAACTCAGGTGTCTGAGGCAACTGACAGTAGCCTCTTTTCTGTTCCCTCCTACTTTCTCTATCCTCATTTTCGATTCAAAGCTGGATGCTGCGTTTATGTGCGCAATGACTTAACCTGCTCTCGTGCCCACGCTCTTGAATCTTCCGAGTTTTCCACCATCTGGCTACGACTACAGAGTCATTCTCATACTAAATTTATCTGTGCTGTATACCTCTCTCCTAACTCCTCTGACTATAAGAAATTCTTTGACTACTTAACTTCCAAAGTGGAGCACATTCTGACCCTCTTCCCTTTTGCAGAGATCTCCATTCTTGGAGACTTCAATGTTCACCACCAGCTTTGGCTTTCCTCTCCCTTCACTGACCATCCTGGTGAACTAGCCTACAACTTTGCTATCCTCCATGACCTAGAGCAATTGGTGCAACACCCTACTCGTATTCCTGACGGTCTTGGAGATACGCCCAACATTCTTGACTTTTTCCTGACCTCTAATCCTTCTGCTTATGCTGTCACCCTTTCTTCTCCGTTGGGCTCCTCCGATCACAATCTCATATCTTTATCTTGTCCTATCACTGCAATCCCTCCTCAGGATCCCCCTAAGCGAAGGTGCCTCTGGCGTTTTGCCTCTGCTAGTTGGGGGGACCTGAGGAGGTATTTTGCTGATTTTCCTTGGAATGACTACTGCTTCCGTGTCAGAGACCCGTCTTTGTGTGCTGAGCGCATAACAGAGGTGATAGTGTCTGGCATGGAGGCGTACATTCCTCACTCTTTTTCTCGTCCTAAAGCTTCTAAACCTTGCTTTAACACAGCTTGTTCTCGTGCTATACATGATAGAGAGGTGGCCCACAAAAGGTACTTAAGCCTTCCATCACCAGAATCTCATGCACTTTATATTTCTGCCCGGAACCATGCCAAGTCTGTTCTCCAACTAGCCAAAAGCTCCTTCATTAACAGAAAATGTCAAAACCTTTCAAGATCTAACTCCCCTCGTGATTTCTGGCATCTAGCCAAAAATATCTCCAATAACTTTGCTTCTTCTTTTCCTCCTCTACTTCAACCAGATGGCACCACTGCTATCACAGCTATTTCTAAAGCTGAACTCTTCGCTCAAACCTTTGCTAAAAACTCTACCTTGGACGATTCTGGGCTTGTTCCTCCCTCTCCTCCACCCTCTGACTACTTCATGCCACGTATTAAAATTCTTCGCACTGATGTTTTCCATGTCCTTGCTGGCCTAAACCCTGGGAAGGCTTATGGACCTGATGGGGTCCCTCCTATTGTTCTCCGAAACTGTGCCTCTGTGCTTGCACCTTGCCTAGTCAAACTCTTTCAGCTCTGTCTGTCAACATCTACCTTTCCTTCTTTTTTTTTCTTTTTATGTAGGAAAGATACTGGCCAAAGGCAACAAAAATCTCATGAAAAAAAAAAAAAATGCCCACTGAAATGCCAGTCCCATAAAAGGGTCAAAGCAGTGGTCAAAAATTGGTGGATAAGTGTCTTGAAACCTCCCTCTTGAAGGAATTCAAGTCATAGGAAGGTGGAAATACAGAAGCAGGCAGGGAGTTCCAGAGTTTACCAGAGAAAGGGATGAATGATTGAGAATACTGGTTAACTCTTGCATTAGAGAGGTGGACAGAATAGGGGTGAGAGAAAGAAGAAAGTCTTGTGCAGCGAGGCCGCGGAAGGAGGGGAGGCATGCAGTTAGCAAGATCAGAAGAGCAGTTGGCATGAAAATAGCGGTAGAAGACAGCTAGATATGCAACATTGCGGCGGTAAGAGAGGGGCTGAAGAGAGTCAGTTAGAGGAGAGGAGTTGATGAGACGAAAAGCTTTTGATTCCACCCTGTCTAGAAGAGCAGTATGAGTGGAACCCCCCCCAGACATGTGAAGCATACTCCATACATGGACGGATAAGGCCATTGTGCAGAGTTAGCAGCTGGGTTGGTGAGAAAAATTGGCGGAGACGTCTCAGAACACCTAACTTCATAGAAGCTGTTTTAGCTAGAGATGAGATGTGAAGTTTCCAGTTCAGATTATAAGTAAAGGACAGACCGAGGATGTTCAGTGTAGAAGA
>NC_087178.1:12607250-12679750 GCF_035594125.1 Scylla paramamosain
TGACTTTCTTCAGCCTCTCTCTCATTGCCCCGATGTTGTGTCTTTTGCTATCTTTTACCGTTTTTTTTCACGCTAACTGCTCTTCTAATCTTGTTAACTGCACACTTCCACTCCTTCTGTGGCTGCGCTGCAAAAGACTTTCTACATTCTCTCACCTTTATTCTGTGCATCTCTCTAATGCAAGAGTTAACCAATATTCTCAATCATTCATCCCTTTCTCTGGTAAACTATGAAACTCCCTGCGTACTTCTGTATTTCCTCCTTCTTGAACTCTTTCAAGAGGGAGGTTTCAAGACGCTTATCCTCCGTTATTTGATTTTTCTTTTTGATTTTTTTTTTGTGAAATGGCACTTACCCTTGGCCAGTGGCGCTCCCAGATAAAGAAAAAAAAATACCACCGAATTGGAGATTGACTGAAGGAAGACAAGATAAGGAGCCTGAAACACGACTTACTTACCCATGAACCGAGAAAAAGCGGACTGACCGGCTGCGTACGTGGGTATTGAGAACGCAGCATGTGTTCGCCAGGGACAGGATGCTTGAGATGGGTCGAGAATGGCTGAGCGTGCAAAAGGATGTACTACTTACAGAGCCTACTCTACCTGCAGTAAATAGGTGAAACAAAGTACACATACACACACACACACACACACTGACAAGAATAATTCACTGATCATCTCGGGCCTAGTCTACTGTTTAGGTTGGTCGGCGCCATCTGGCAGTCACCATATCAAATTGCAAGATATTTCCTTAGAGTTGATGTACACTGAAGATGTAGTATGTAAGTTAATATATAATATGCGGACTTTCAACTGTAAGGCTGCAAGAATTGAAAAACCGAACACTATTATTTTTTTTGTTTTTTTCACATACATCTATCTATCCGTCTATGTACATACACAGACACAGCGAGCAGCTACAGAAGGTAATGAGGTCAGCGCCGTTTAATTCCATAGTTCCGGCTTCTTTATGTTGTTTAAACCTTCACTCGTTAACCTGCTTCACTGTTGTCACGTATTCTGTATTCCTGCCATACTGGGTGTTCTAATTTTCTGGAATGTCCACTTCTTGACTCAGGAACTAGGCGAAGTCAACAACTAGCCGTAACTGTGTGTGTGTTTGTGTTAGTGTGTGTGTGTGTGTGTGTGTGTGTGCACTACTTTCCGGGTTTATATTTTTCCCTATTGAAATATCAGCAAATATGTAAATAGCATTCGAATAACTCGTGCACTGTAACAAGGAATCTGAAATAAAAAGTCACTCGTTACCCTCAAATGCGATAAGAAACAATCATCAGCGGCCTTCCCCAAAGCCCTAACTTAATTAAGCCGGGCTGAGAGAGAGAGAGAGAGAGAGAGAGAGAGAGAGAGAGAGAGAGAGAGAGAGAGAGAGAGAGAGAGAGAGAGAGAGAGAGAGAGAGAGAGAGAGAGAGAGAGAGAGAGAGCACAAGGAACACTATGTACATACATTTCGACAACTTCCTGTGCACCATCGTTATACACTTACTTTTCTCTCAATTATACATATGTTCATCATATCACGAAACAATAATGTCCTTTTTTATGAGGACAGTTCCAGAACAGAATAATATTGCTCCTTGCTCTCTTGAAGAGTTCCAGAAGCCCACAACTGCTGCTGTTGGTGACGATGAGCCTGTGTACGGCTGTGGTCGCCGTGCACTTTCCCATAGGTTATCCCGAGCCGTCCCCACCAGCCAAGCCACAACCCCTGCAAGTGCAGATCTCAAGTGAAAGTGGTAGTGATGAGGATGACTCAGATGAGGTGATCCTAACGCTCGGCCCAGGTGAAGACGTCAATCATGATCAGTAAACCTTCCTATTATAAGGAAATCCAGTTTATTGCTCCTTACAATTTCATTTTGAAGTGTCTGCCACTAATCAATCCCAGTTTTGTACTTGTCGTCATGAAGACAAGTTCAAATGCGCAATCAGCAAATTAAGCATGTGTTCCTTCTCTAAAAGACACTATATAGACGAGTCACGAAAACTGTTCGTGTAGTTTTCTCTTCATAGCAACTGTTCTATGTTCCTCAAAGTCGAGTTTTATAATTATTTGGGCAAAAGGTGGAGATATTTAAATCAAATAATGTACATTTTTTTTTCTATTACTTCATCTACTGGTACACAAATAAAATATGATGCTTGGTATTAACCACTTGATTTTGACAGCCATTACACTCCCAGTCCTTAGTTGCCGAGTCATTACTGTCATACTTAAGGTGACATTTCATATTACATTATATGACATTTCTGCGTGGCTTGATTTTTTTTTTTTTTTTTTTCATTTCCAGACGCACAAGAAAGCTCTCCTCGATTCCCTGCAGGCATGTTCTCTGAACTCTTTGAAGAAAGACAAGACCTTGCATCCGAGAAAATGAGGATAGAGCCTTTGTTCTGGTACAGATTCTTCTGGTAATGCAGTGTTAGCGCGGGTTGTGACAAGCAAGGTGGAACAGTGTATCGGCAACAAACTTAGCTTTTGCTACCCTATTTTGATTATATATATATATATATATATATATATATATATATATATATATATATATATATATATATATATATATATATATATATATATATATATATACATATATATATGTGTGTGTGTGTGTGTGTGTGAACCATACAAACTCATAAGATTACCTGTGTTGTTTACGAAATTACATCCATGGCACCAAATAAACATATAACAGCAGTTTGGCAGGATCTTTTCATTGTTTCTGGGAAGGTGTGCAGATTGGGAAAGCTGTACACTCAGCCATGTGTACACAAGTTATGAAAAGCTTATTGGTTTCATTACCTGATCACCATTTTAGATGTCTTGGCGGGGAAATTTACACCTGGTCTTGACTCGAGTCCAGCCTTCCACTCAGGTGTTCCTCCTCATTTACGAGATGGTGTATGTACACAAGTGTTCCAGCCCAACGGCCCAGCGGGATACAGCTGTGAGTGCTTCCCGTGTTAGTGATAAAACGCACCTTCAACTTGCCTTTTTTTTTTTTTTTTTTTTTTTTTTACAGCATGCAACAAGTTGTACGTTACTTTTCTTTTTCATATCAAGCACCTTTGTTAGATACATATTAGTTTTCGCTCAAAAAATAAATAAATATGTAAATGAATAAATGAAAAAAAAAAAAACAATACCACGTTATTTTGGAAGGAGTTATTGTTTCCTCCCTTTATTATGGAGTGCAGAGAACTGCTTACGTATATACTTGCTGCCTGAAAATCTGCTCTTTTTAATTAACGCAGCAGCAAAGCAGAAGGGAAACAGTGGAACAGGAAGATTCAACAAAGCTCACACCGTTACTAAGTCTTTAAAATATAATCATTCTCACTTACGAGGAAATAATTTTGTTAAACTTTTTTTTATGTACAGTGTTATGATGAGTACGTGTTGCTATTGTGTTTTTATACATATAGAATCCTCCATTACTTTAATTTGATTTTCTTGCATGTGGATCTCCCAGATGATTAACTGCAAGTGAATTCTTCAAATAACTGGTCATATTATGACCTGCGTCTTTTGGCGCTCATGATTTAACCCAGTTTAATTTCTAGCATTTCATGTGATGATTGGCCATGAAAACCTCTAAGCTTTACCGGTAAAATGATATCTTTCCATCGTAAGTCCACCTGATGCAGCCATAGGCCGAACAAGCAGGCATAATGGCAAAATGTTTGTTGGTGGATGGATGTCGGGCTTATCAGTAGCTGAACAATGTTTTGGGTCGACTTCCGAGAAGGTAGCGGAGCTTAGCAGCTTCACTTGTGACGTCATGGTCTCTCCTCTTATTCTTCCTCCAAGAGGAAGATGGTCTTGATTTTACTTGCCATCCTGAATCCTGACTTTTCCCATTGGAACATAAAACACGACTTTTTAATGCCCCGAGGGATATCCAAGAAGTTAAATCCCGCATGAATGTGTACAAGATAAAAATCAGAATTCCTGGATTAAGCTTAAGGAAATTAAAGCGTAATGATAGCAAGCTTGCTGTCAACAGGATACTGTTAAGGAACATGGCCATTATGTACATGTGTGCGACCATTGATATTGTATGGGTGTGAGTAGTAGGAAGACAGGATGTGGTGATGAGGTGTGGAGTAGTGATGAATGTTAGGAAAATATATATTGCGATGGTATGGACACGTCAGGAGAGATGATAGTTATATAAGTACTCAGCAATGTTAAACAGCGGTCAATGGGAAGACATCAACGCAATACGGTCTAAAAAAAAAAAAAAAAAAAAAAAAAAAAAAAAAAAAAAAAAAAAAAAAAAAAAAATCAAGATGTACAACTTAGTAAGCTGAATTATAGTACTGATGTAGATAACCAGGTAACCTGAAGATGATAACCAAGGTATTGAGGATAAAAACTGACATCTTTCTAAAATCCTGCATCTCCCTCACTGCTCCAAGTTACTTCATGGGGCTCAAACGTACAAATATATACTTCACAAACTTTAATACTGGAATCAAGAACAATTGGAGTTCATAGTATTTTAAGACAGAAAAGATAGCTTGCTGGAGGAAAAGCTCCCTTCACCATGACTGCCACCCTCAATCCTCACTCACTCTACATTTTTCAAAATAACAATAAATATAGATGCCTTTCACAAGCTTATCTCATGCAAAGTGTGGGTTGGTGAAATGACATTATTAATGTCAAGTTGTATTCCAGTCATTCCCTTCCATTCTCAATGACAGATGCTGCCTCAGTGCTTGCATAGCTTGGTAAAGGAGTGAGGAGAGGGCCTGATGCTTAGCCGTCAGATTTCTTTCAGTCCCTGATGGAAGAACCCCTTACTCCTTGAACCTTGCTACATGCCCTCCCTATAACCCTTACCTGCACCCAGAAACCTGTATGGAAAGGGAACTGTGTCTGTGCATGTGAGTGTTAATTTCTTATTGCAATGAAACATGACTGAGGAGCGAGAAGAGGGTCCAAGTTTTAGTAGCCGTCATATTCTTCAGTACCAGCGGGTACAACCTCCTCACTCCTTCAGTCCTGCTACATAGCATTCCTAGAACTATGATCTGCACTGGTGATTGTGTGTGCATGTGTGTGTATGTTTATGTGAGCAGGACCAGAGTGGCAGTCTTCAAGCACAATGACTTAACACAGCTGTTATGCAACTTTCATCATAACTACCGTAAGCCTCCCTCAAAGTACTTTGTCCATAGTTGTCTTCCATACAATTTTTAGAGGTCATTTATTAAATTTCTGAGTTTTACAAAATCGGAATCAAAAATGGTAGAGCTAAACAAAGCCAAGCTAAGATTGAAACATCCAGTAGCAGTCCCATTACTAGACCAACAATCTAAGTGGAGAGCTGCCCAAGACTAAATGTTATACATTTTCTCGGATTTCTCTGTGCACAACAGGATACGTGACTAATATAATTTATTTAACATCTATTCTATAAGAGTAGCACTTCATGGATATAGTAAAAGCTATGTTAAAGCAAGTGTGAACAAGGAGTAAACTGCATGCTACTGGGAGAAGAGAGTACGTGTGAACTCCATGTAGTCTAATGCTCCAGGAACTGTGTTGCCCGTCTTGGGGTCTTCGTATGGTTTCATCCGCCCCACACAGTAGTCTGCCATCTCTTTGGTGAGGTTCTGTTAAAATGTTCAGGTGATGCAATTAAAAGTGTAACTTGGAATTAAATTAGAGAATATGACAAAGTTTTTGTTGGTTAAAAGAATTGAGGGATTATATCCAAGCATAGTTACAAGTACTCATAACTTAACTTATAAATTAATTAAATATCTCCATTCAGATATCTAACAATGACCATTTATTCTATTACATGTGAATGACACTGTTCCCCATTCTCTCTGTTTCATAAAAGTATCACAAACCTATTGCTTTCACTTTTCAATCTAGTTTAGTTTGTCACCTTTTCATAGCACTGCCTTATGTGGCTACCCACTCCGTAAGTGTCTCCACTTACACATGCGCCTCACTCACTGCACCTCACTCCTGGACGCATCAGTCCTCTCATTCTTCCTCAAACATATTTGAACTATTTTTCAATCTCAAGATGCTGTAATTCATTAACTAACACGTTATCAATCACTCAATCCATAAATTTCATTTCCTCTCAACAATTGTTGACTTGGAGGGGAGAGAGAGAGAGAGAGAGAGAGAGAGAGAGAGAGAGAGAGAGAGAGAGAGAGAGAGAGAGAGAGAGAGAGAGAGAGAGAGAGAGAGAGAGAGAGAGAGAGAGAGAGAGAGAGAGAGAGAGAGAGACACAGGATTTTAATTTTAACAAAGTTGCCTAACGACTAAGAGGAATTTCTGCTTGCTACTTCAACATAGTGCCCCCAGAAAGATATATATATATATATATATATATATATATATATATATATATATATATATATATATATATATATATATATATATATAAGAATAGACTACAACACATCTGAAAAAATTAACATACCTGATAAAGTTCTTCTCGCAACACATATGGACGGTCTCCTGCAGCAATTGCCCGGAAGGCATTTTGGATCTCCTCTGAGCTGTGGACATTCTCGGTCTCCTTGGAAATCATGAAGGCCATGTATTCCTGGAGTGAGACTGCACCATCACGGTTTGGATCAACAACATCTAAGATGGCCTCAAACTCTGGGTCACTCTGTCCCTCTTCTATCATGGGCAGGTCATACCCCAGTGCTCGCAGGCAGGACTTGAATTCAGCATGGTTCAGACGACCACACTTCTCTTTGTCGAAGTGCTGCAACAAGGTCATTTGAAGTTTAGCAAAGAATATCATGGCACATTTCAGTGAAACAAGATATATCCCCTATGACTACCCCCCAAAAAAATAGTGCCTTCCTTTCTTTTTAATCAATCAAAACCTACCCAAAATATCAATAAATCACTTTATTCCTCATCCACTCACCTTGAACATCATGCTGAACTCCTTGAGGGCATCTTCTGACACTCCAGACTGGTTGCGGGCCTGTATCTGCTGCTCTAAGTTGTGCTGCATGCGCATTCCTAGCTGGTCTAATTGATCCCATTGCTGTGCCAACCCCACCGTGCTGCAGAATGAAATTACAATCAGCATATTTTTTTTCCTGAACCAAGAAAGATCCAGCATAATAACTTTTCATTGTAATGATAGTTAGGACACTGCTTAAAAGAACCATATGAAAAACAAAACAATAATCAGATATAAATAAATAATTAAATGGCTAGACAGCAGTTGGATGTTTCTGAACTCTGAACCACAACAGATGAGGCTATTTGCATTATGTTCACCTGTGCTCAGTGTATCGATTATCAAGGATGAGATGTTCCTCCAGGATCTGTCCCAAGTCTTCAATCTTCTTTAAGTCTGACCGGCGTGCCCTCACTTCAGCAGCCTTCTGCCGTGTAGCCTCTAGCTGCTGTTCCAGAGTACCTGATCCCTCCATCATGGAGGATCTGCCAGCAGAGGTTTGAGGATATTAGAACAAAATTTCATCTTTAAAACTCATTGCAAGTGTTGCTAATAAGTAACATCCACATATCTTACTTTTCAAAATTTAAATTAATATTTATACAAACTTGCAGCTTGTACAGTCTAGTACTAAAACAAATGTAACTACCACATAAAACCAAATTAAAAATCAGAAATGT
The DNA here is from genome assembly GCF_035594125.1 of Scylla paramamosain. Classification (NCBI taxonomy): domain Eukaryota; kingdom Metazoa; phylum Arthropoda; class Malacostraca; order Decapoda; family Portunidae; genus Scylla; species Scylla paramamosain. The sequence goes on from NC_087178.1 coordinate 12,614,907, forward strand.
GTAACAGGAAGACCAAGGAAAAACACACTATGTTCAAAATACAAATTTTCCAAGAGATTATAAACTCATTACTCACTAAATTTTTAATTATTCCATACTGATGAGAGTTCCTATACATATATTTAGCCTAGAAGGTTGTGAATTAATGTATTATCTGCAGTTTGTGTGTGTTAAATTAATGTAGTATCTGCCATTTATGTGTGTGTTTGTGTTATACGTAATTTGGAAAGAGCAAAGCACTAGAAGCTGTAATAAGTCATATCACAACAGCAGTTAAGAACCCAATATCCACCTGAGAGAAACAAATATCAAAATGTAAGAATAATTCTTTTCAAGCCACAATGTACTAAGAATCCACTTATACTAATCCTTGTAAAATGTTGAAATAAACAATAATAAATTTCTTGTTATGTATCTAATGACAGGAAGATAATGTAAGTCAAAATTAAAACAGTGCATTAATACAGCCATGATTATGATAAGGCAACAAATTATTTTTTTCATGCTCTAAGAAACATTTGTGAAGTAAGCAGTTACTTTTATAAACATATGTCAATGCAATGTGTGAATCTATATCCTTCACAGATTTACCATGTACTTCAAGTTATAAGATGACTGTTCAACTTCATAATAATCTCTCTACAAGGTGCAGTCTATGTGCCCTGAGTAAAAAATGTAAATCTATAACTCAATCCACTGCCTGCTACTTGATAACCATCTTTCATATTTCAGGCAGTACAATATATCCTTGATAAAGCCCCATGGTATATCAAAGTATTTTCTTATTGTTGCACATTTGTTGGATATATACCCTAATATTTTGGATGTAAGCATTAAAAAATGTTTCATAGACACACAACTGCAACATGGTATTCATCAGGGTGCAAAACAACTACAGAAACCATCCTCCGGCTATCCACCATCTTACAAGTTTCAGCTTGATACTAATTCCTTTTTAATAAGACTATACCATGAAAATATACTATCTAACATGTACAACAAAGATGACTCAAAACTTTTAAGCTTTTAAACCTTTAAACTTGAAAACCTGTAGCTATCTTATGTAGTCAGCCATCTTATAACCTAAAATATAGGGGAACTTAAAATCCTTACCACCAACACTTCAAAATATAGAACATACAATAAAAATGATAAATATAAGAAAATAAATAAAACCAGAAGATATATAACTTTGACAATTTTCATTTGTTATATTCAACTCCCAGTATGGAAATTCAGCTCATCATGTGTTCAAAATATCATAACACCCAAAACGTTTCTATTATTGGAGCTACACTGCTTTATCATTTTAGCTGCTTGTGTCAAAAAATACTTGTGAACGGATTTACTGTTGTTAATCAGTGAGATGATCTCATTCTTAACCTATGTAGCAGCACGTATCTTTGTTTCAAGCTCTTCACATTCAGGCTAAGATAGAGATGGATGAAGATGGTGTTCCCACCATCAATATTCACTTCTTCACTTAAAGAAATGGATATCAATTTGTATTTTCTTTAATACCAGCATATGATGAAGTCACTGTTAGAAACGCATCCTCACAAATTTCAGTCATATTGTTGAATTTAGTTCTGAAGTCAAAATGACAATCATTCAACTATGCATGTCAAGTAGATTGTTACACATATCATTCATGGCCTCATATTCCTAAACATTTTAATGCTATGATCTTGAATACTTTTAGCAGGGCTTATTGTATATTACTGGGATTTCCAGTAAGGTTTTCAAAACTGTTTATGAAGTATTCTGCATCAGTAATAAAAGAAGTAACCATAAGAAGCTAACTAATCATCTCTACAGCTTTTTAAAACTGTTCTTAAAAAAATAAAACAAATAAAATAAATTACAATGGAAAAAACCTACTTCTTGAGAGAATAAGTTAATACAAACTGCCAGAGCCCATGTGAGAAAAATTCAAAACTTGTGGTGTGAAAAACCATGCCTTGATAGATCATCAACCTGAGCAAGGTGCTGGACCTGAACCTAAAGAGATGATCATAGCTGTTTAAGGGCTAAGATGACTTACCCTGTGCTATATTCAACTTAAAATATTGAATTAATGGTGTTAATCTCATAACAAATTAGTATTTCAGTTTCTTTTTTTTTTTACATCAAAACTAATTTTCATTTCAATACCAGTATTAGTATTTCTGCTAATTCTTTGACAAAAATGTTAACTTTCAAATGCAAGTACTTGCAACCTTTCAAGTTTTTTGAAAAATTCCAGAAAAATGAAAATAAATACTATAAATCTGGGTAAAGAACACCATTAACTACTAACAGTCAGTACAAGCCAAAACCAAGCCCATGCAGTAGAGAGTAATATTGACCTCTCATCATAGCCGATAAGGGAGAAACCCAGGAGATGGAACCTGTACAGAGAGGAGAAACATGAACAACACAATTCACCTTCACCGGCAGCCTCACACTCCCAAGACAGCTAACCAAAATGAGCCACTCTGTAGCTGCACATCGACACCAGGAAATGTTTAATACGAAAAAGCCCTTCACCTTCACACTCCACAGATTTATGAGCTGAAACCACCAGTGGACAACACAAACTTTAGTTGAATATGATGATAAATTTTTACATATATAAAAAGCAATTAAATCCTGAAAGAATTAGAAGCCATTATTTTCTTAGGGAAACATAACCAAAGAATACAAATCAATTAAGCATTTAGCTATCACGGTGGTTTCAGCAGTTATGTTCCCTACACCTGTTTCATTGTCTTTTATATATAGTGTAAATCTTGTACCTGTACTTCTGAGCCCACATGTACAGCCCTTTGCTGAGAATACTTGCATAGAGATATCTAGTTAAGGGAAAGATCAATAATTTTTCACATTTGATTCTAGCAATGTACTGTAAAGTTGTATTTAGCATGGTTCTTAATGTTAATCTGTATGGAAGCTAACACACTGACATTGTGACTTTCTTTAAGTTAATGGAATTTGCTGAGTTCTTAACATGAGACTCCAGAGAAATTGCAGTACAACTTAGTATAACATTCTACAATAAAACAATCAGAATTAATTTTCTTTATAGTCACCAAACATCCCATCCTATGATGATCTGCAAGTTACTGAAAGGCACATGTACTGGTTAAGGATGACTCACCTAGTGTCTGTCAGCAATTGGTGGAAGGCATTGGCATGCTTGGCAAATTCTTTCCTCAGTTTGTCATTCTCCTCTTGTCGTTGTGCCTCCTTAGATAACTCTGTATCTCGTTCCTGAAGAGAGAGAGAGATGAACTGTCAGTGAAATAATTTGATAGCACTACTATTACACTTCACAGGCTTGAAGGAATGTCCAATGATCAGCATTACTTAAATGCAGCTAAGCATTACAGGGCAAATGTGTAAGTGTGCATAACAAATGAGCAGGGCAAATATGTGTAAATGTACATAAAAAGTATGTCACAATAAACAGCCAAATATGTTGCAGGGGATCCTTCTGCTATTCCTATTCCAAAAATCAAACAAAAATGTTTCACCTTGATGATTTTCTGCAGGTTTTGCCAAGTATCTTCAAGAGCCTCCATAGTAAACCATGTGTAGGGATTGGGACCAACATTGTAGCTCTTAATCTGTTGGTCTAGAGCAGCCAGAGCTTCAAAGTCTGCCTGGGCTGAGGAAAGAGATGCCTGGAACTGAGCATGAGCCTCACGCAAAGCCTTGATTTCTTCAATGCTGCAACAAGAATAAAAATACATAAATTGATGAATCATTTCTAGAGTTGACTTTCAATTTTTCTTCATGTCAACAAATTATATTCATGACTGAGATAATGCTACTTGGCAATGGCATGACTGAAAAGTGAAAATCTTAATGAAAAGTGGTTCACTGCTGTTGTTTTTTGCCATGATGTCAAGCACTCTCTGATCCTATTTTTCACAAAAACTTTTCTTTATTTCAGTTCTCCATTTTGATCATATTTAACCATTTCACTCCAGTTGCTTAAAAAACAAACATTACTCATATATGGCGTAGGTGAGCAGTAGCTTGTCTAATTTCTAATACTATAATATCTCTTTCTTTCTCTTTCTCTCTCTCTCTCTCTCTCTCTCTCTCTCTCTCTCTCACTGAGTCAACCCTTCAGTTATCATAGAAATCTGAGGCAGTTGTTGTTTTTCTGGGTGCAAGTACAAAACACACACACACACACACACACACACACACACACACACACACACACACATGATATACATATATATATATATATATATATATATATATATATATATATATATATATATATATATATATATATATATATATATATATATATATATATATGTAAAACAAAGTAGTAATAGACATGAGTCCACTACCTTCATTCATCAGTAATTGTCATAAGATGACCTTTCCAGTTGCATCAGCACACATGCAAGCATGCACACGCACGCACGCGTACACACACACACACACAGAGAGAGAGAGAGAGAGAGAGAGAGAGAGAGAGAGAGAGAGAGAGAGAGAGAGAGAGAGAGAGAGAGAGAGAGAGAGAGAGAGAGAGAGAGAGAGAGAGAGAGAGAGAGAGAGAGAGAGAGAGAGAGAGAGAGTGTGTAGGGAAGAGGGAAGGGGAAGGTAAAAGGGCAAGGAATGAGCAAGGGAACAGGGGAACTGTACCCCCAAACAGTCTCTCCTCTCTGGTAGAAAGGGGTATAGGATGAAGAGAAGGATAGGGGGATATGGAAGATAAGGGAAGGAGCATAAGTTGGGGGGGTGTCACTATTATGTACGCCTCTGCCAATGTGACTTCCTCATTTTGGATAGAGAGTGGGGCTTGGGATAGCTCATTTACTGACTGGTGGAAACAGAGGGTGGGGAGGAGCAATAGAACCTCAAGGACATGATACAGAGACTGTCAAGGCAAGTCAAGATAGGATACAGGATAGTTCAACAACTAAAATAGAATCCAACCACAACACCTGCATAGGCATCATCGTATATTCCACTGGCACTTCATGACACCTATGTAGGCGTCATCATATTGAAGGTGTTAATACATCTTTCAGGTGCTTAGGTCCAAGATCTTTGATATAGGATTAATTTCCTTAGTGTCTATCACATATCTTTAAAAACAGCAAAATATTGCATCCAAAGTTCATTACCTGTTACAACGCACTGGATCTGTAAGATCCTCCTCAGCATTTTCAAACCAAGAGTTGAAAGCAGAGGCCTTCTTGGCAAATGTAAGGTAGAGCTCTTCAATTTCACGGAACTGTTCCTGTTAGCAGAAAATATATTTTATTCTCTAATTATAAGTTGTAAGTCATGAAATTATGTAGTATTTCTTTTATGAAGGAAACTTTCAAAATATCACTACTAACAAATTTTTTTACAAACCTGCATCACTAACAGCTTGTTCTTGCGCTCAAGGGAATCACTGAGAAGTTTGTTCCAACGGGCCACAACATCTGCATGGCGCTTGATGATGGACTCAGACTGTTCATGGTTACCAGACACCAACTGGTCCTTCAGGGTGGTGATGTTCTGGATTCCCTCATGTTCAAATGCAGCAAGACCTAAAAAAATATTTTGCTTTTTTTCTCTTCAGACATTGGAACTTTTAAAAGAAACAAATATCAAACTATTCATGCATCAAGAGGGAATGCCTTCACAAGCAACAATTCTATCACCTCAGATTTCCCATTGCTAGTGAGATAAAGCTGTAGTAAAACACCACTCAAGGAATTTTGGCAAGCCTGTTAAAATTACTGACATTCCACATGGAATAGATTGAAAATACAAGATTCCCTTGAACTTTCCTATTTGATTTTTGAAATTAGAAACCTTATCTTAATTAATATAGATTGGAAACTTAACTATAGAATATAAAACTGTTGTTATTTATCATTGTCGTGTCTTACCGGCATCAAAGGTCTCCTGCTTAGTAAGGAGTGTCTGGACAGAACTCAAGTCACGTCCAAATTCCTCAGACTTGACATGCGACTCCTTGTCAGCAATCCAAGACTCCACCACATCAGCCTTCCAGATGAACTGGAGATATGCCAAATTGTCTGCCAACTTCCTCTTCCTGCGAGTAGCAATGCCATTCAGAGCTTCCAACTTGTCCTTCAGCTGTTGGCATCGCTGCTTGATGGAGTCTCCATGGTGATTGCCATCTGCAACCAGCTTGGCTCCAGCTTCACACACATCATTGCAACGGTCACGATGCACAGCAAAGTCAGTCTCAAAGGCATCATGCTTCTTCAAAAGGCCTTGAGCAGCAGCCATATTGTCACCATAATCTGGGACAGAGAGCAGCTGAGTCTTCTCACTGATCCATGCCTCCTCCTCCTCCACCTTAGCCAGGAACTGCTGGTAAGTGAGAGACTGTTCCAACTTTTGACCACGCTGTTCAGCCATAGTCTTCAGCTGGGACCAGGTCTCAGACAACTGTTGGAGGCGGCTCTCAATTTCAGACACACCAACATTAGAGACACCCATCAGCTTTTCTCCTGCCTCTTGCACAGCTTGGATGGCAGGTTCATGGGAAGCCAACTCTGCTTCCAGACGCTTGTGCTTCTTCCTCAAGTTTTGGACACCAGTCAGATCTCTTCCAAAATCTTCAGAAGCTACCAGAAGTTTCTTCTCCTTGATCCATGACTCTTCATCAGCAATGTCTCTGAAGAACTGATGAAGGGTGAGAGCCTCATTCAGCCTAGACTGGCGGTGGGCAGCCAAGTTCTTGATGCGCTCATATCTCTCATTGATGCTCTGACGCTTCTCCTGAATGTTGGCAGTATCAAACTGGCCACTCTCCACCAGAGAGTCAGCCTGTCCATTCATGTCACTGATGCGGTCATCATGGGCCTGGATGTCAGCTTCAACAAGCTGGTGCTTCTTCATCAAGTTCTGGACACTAGCAAGATCTTTACCCACATCCTCATTGGTGAGAAGAGACTCTACCTCACCAAGCCAAAAGTCCAAGTCCTTTACAGCTGCAATAAATGTTCTTTGCTTATTTGCTTCTTTCAGCTTGAGAGATTTTTCAGCTGATTTCTGGGTCAAGAAGTCCCACTGTTCTGATATGGACTCCAGCCTTTGCTGCACAGCCTCTTCAGAGCCAGCACACTGGTGTTTATCAATCAGGTTCTGTCCCATCGACAGAACACTCTGAATACGGTCAGCATTAGCAGCTAATTCAGCCTCAAAGGCCTGATGCTTCTGGTGTTTTGACTGAATATTTGCTGGGTCCTTGAAACTTTCCTCAGTGGCAACCTGAAGCTTCTCAGCTATCCAGTTCTCAATCTCATCAGCATCGCGCGAGAACTGCTGGAGGGTCTGAGACTCCCCAAGCTTGGAGCGCTTCTCAATGAGAGCTTCCTTCAGATGTTGCCAGCGATCTAATACTTGTCCTCTCTTGTCTCCAATGTCTTTCATGGCATAATGTTCGGCAGCAACAAGCTGATCAGCAAACAGATTCAGAGCAGCTATCTTTTCTTCCTGGGCATTAATGGCTTTGTCAAAGTCTTCATGCTTCTTGATCAATGCCTCAACATTGTCAGCCTTAGCATCAGCTTCATCTGAGGACAGGAAGGCTTCTCGAGATGACATCCAGTTTTCAGCTTGTTCACAGTCCCGGTAGAAAAGCTGGAGCTCCAAACACTGGTCCAATTTCATGCGGCGTGCAATCCATGCCCTGCAGAAGGCACAATTATTATCAACAAAAAGGTACAAATACTGTACCCTAAGAAAGTGCTGAGAAATCTAAAAAATTGAGCTACAAGTTTTAATGTACCATGCTGCTTGGCAAACTGCCAATAGTGAGAAAGATTGGTCTATGGAAATATGAAATTGACCTTTGACAACAATAATAAAAATACAACAACATCAAACTAACAATAAATTTAACACACATAAGTGTAGTTGACAATGTTAATCACCTCTCAAGGTCCTGTCGGGCCTCATTCATGGCATCCAACTTTTCCTGAACTTCAGCAGAGGCAAAGTGACCTGACTGCAGGAGCTGATGTCCGAAGAGCTCAAAGGCTTGGAAGGTGCCAGCACGTGCATCAATTTCAGTGCGGTGTTCCTAAATAAAGAAAACCAGGTTACATCTCAAACCAAATTTCAATATGCAACAAGCTGATAACATGAATAAATATTGGCAAGGTTCCTCTCTACTTTGTATAAGTAAAAATATGTTTATCCTTTCAAGAACTTCCTGATAATACTCATGTTTAGCTTTTAAGATTTTCACACACAAAGAGGACCAGCAAGTATAAAAATTTATCTCCTCTTGTAGTTCTAAGAGGCACTGCTAAAAATGCATTTCTATCTATAAACACAAAATTATACCCATGTGTTAATTAGAGTTACCTGAAGATTCAAACTGCTTTAAATAGGTATATCTAATAAACAAAGATAATTTGGATAAGAAAGAAATATTACAATGAATCAGGAGTTCATGTAGGTCACTCAAATCAATATCCACAGTAAAATAGCATGCTGCAATTCCTGATTAATATGTTACAAGTGTTACACTCATTAATGTCTACACAAAACCTGTTCTCATACACTACTTTTTCAGACATGTTAGTATATTTATAATTACAAGGACAACACTCAAGCACCGTCTACCTTCTTTGGAATGATTGCAACCTGTCAGCCTTGATCGCTGTTTGTTCATCAGCAGCCTAACTAAAGTCACCTTGCACCAAGACATGTGACTGTCCATCAGTGTAAGTGAAGGTGAATGTGAATTACAGGAAAGTGTAGTATATGTATAAATTATTAGTTTGTCATTTAAATATATAAATTTAACTTATTTGCTAAATTTTCATTTTATAGATATATTTTATAAATTTTTCTTATTGAGATTTGTGAATGATTTGATGCTTTCAAGCAATCCACTTATTGCAGTGTACTGAGGGTTGAAAATCATGATCTTATTTTGTGTGTGTGTGTGTGTGTATGTGTGTATATATATATATATATATATATATATATATATATATATATATATATATATATATATATATATATATATATATATATATATATATATTACCTTAATTGGCTTTTTAGAATTTTCATCCACAGCCACTTTTTTTTTATATAAATAGTACTACTACTTAAAAGTGAAAAAAAATAATACATAACTGAATATAACCTGGAGGTTCCCTTGAAAAGTAAACTCAGAACATTTAATAATAATTAAGAGGTAGCAAATTCATTACAAGAGTATACAAGAAGTTTCATATAAAAATGCATGACTTACTATACTCGTATTCATATGAATGAAATTATACAACTTTATACTTAGTTCAATAGAAACTTATGAGCTTATCAGAAAAAATACATCTGATGATAGTATATTACAGTAAGGTAGTATAGAAAAGTCCAGTAAATTAGAATAACTGACAAATCTGTAACAATCCCATATGTGCCATCCCACTTGTCTGCGAAAAAGCCAGTTGTATGGAAAGGAAAAATGTGATTACAGTGAGGAATACTGTGTACATTAACCACTAATAAAGTTCTGTATCATAAACATCCTGAACCAATCTCAGTATTATTGTCTGTTTATCATAAACATGCTTTCATTAAAGGATGGAGCATTTCATGTATTTACATGTAAATGTTTTGTTTCATATCCTACATGCAAAATCAAATGAAAGCTAAGTAAAGGTAAAACATCAATGAAATGTACAATGTTTATGCCTGAACACTATTTTCCTTTCAGCACCAAGGCTCTCAATAATGCTGTCTTTATAATATCAAGACGTTCCCATAAGAAGTATTTGTGTTAAATGGGGTTAAGTGTAATAAAGAAGAAATGCTCTTAAAATTACTACTATAGTGAGGCTTGTGTTGGGTTCATCATTAGTACTGGGAAGCTACACACATATGTACTAGGGCACTAACCAAGGTCAGAAAACACACATAAATAAACACAAGTACAGCATTCAGCTGCACACCACCCAATACCAATCAATACCTGGGGAATACCATAGCGTGAGTCAAACTCGGCCCTGAAGCTCTAGAAAAGGAAGGCTGGTGAGTTATTGTAAACAAGTTCTTCAAGATCTGTTCACCCTTCCCTCCATTCCATTTACAGGAAATTAGATAAGAATTACACTTTAGGGTGAATGAGAAATCCCATTTGTGGTAATTTTTCATAAGCTGTAATATTCAAGATGGAAGCAGAACATAGGAATAAAACATGGACTACAAGCAAAGAAAAGGTGATGATCATATAACGATTGCCTGATAAGACTCGATCATTATGGCACTTTAACATAACTGTCAGATCATAACTGTGATTGCTATCCAAGAGTCTAATCAAAGGATGGTAAGTGTGCTACACCTAACATCATTCACTTTTCACTTCCATCATCATAGCTACCAACCCAAAATCTTCAAAATTTAACCAAGAAATTCTTGGGACTTTCCTTCATGAACTTTCCAAACCAGGCTTACTTTCTCAATGAGACAAAGAGAAGGGTGATCAAAGTCTCTTACCTGGTGTCTTTCCAGCAAAGCCTCAGCCCCTGTGACGTCAGTGGCCAGTTCATCAGAGCTGACAAGTCCCATCATGGATGCAATCCATGAGCTGAGGTCACGATAATCACTCAGGAAGCGCTGGAGATCATAGGAATCCAACAACTTTTCCTTACGTGCATTAGCCTGTGCAACAGAAGAGATGCTGAATTAGAGAATAAATTAACAAATTTTCAAAATTTCCTAAAATATCTTATATTAATTACTATTCTTTTTCTACCTTATAATAAAATTTAAACTTTCAAACATATATTCATGACTTACTGAGTTTTCTACTTTTATCTATTAGTGACACGAACAATAATAATCACAGTAGAAATCTGAGTACTGTGCATTTCTTTTAAATGACTTTCAACTACTGAGACAGCAAAAACTATCAATACCACCTTAGTCTACATTCCATAACTACAGTATGGGTGATGAAGGCTGCCACAATATAACTAAATAAGAACTCAGGATGAAGATATCAAGACATTCTGCTTTCAGTCTTTGATGCTACCCCACATAAGTAAATGACATGATGTATCAAAAATACCTTTGCAGTCAGCTGAGTCCACAGCTCATTAATTTCCCTCTGTTTGCCATAAATGGTGTCTGCTGCCTCAGGGTGAGTCTGCATCAACCTGTTGGCTGTCTCATCCAGCTGCCGAATCTTGTCTCCCAGGGCAGCCAAATCACGTTCAAGCCCTGTGACAAGAAATATGTTCTCAAAAATGCTAAAAAAAGACATGTGGCAAATCAGTGGGTTAGGATTTAAAAAAAACTCTTTCTTCCATAACCTAAATTAAAAAGATAGTGATCCTCAACAATGATCTCTACACAATCAAAGGCAACTAAATTACTTATTCTAGCTTTAATAATAGTAATTTTCTCACTGAAAAGTAACTTGCATGATTTAAGCAACCAGAGTAAATGTACAAACCTTCATGTTTACGCTGAAGAGCTTGCACACTACGCAAGTCTCGGCCACAGTCATCATTGTTGAGGGCTTCATCTTTCTCCTGAATCCAATCCTTTGTCTCATCAACATCACGATGGAAACGCTGCACCTCATGAGCTGAGCCTAGCTGGAACTGTCGCTCCTGTACCATATATACTTTGTTCACTTCAGGTTCTTTAAGATAGCAAGTGGATGTCTTTGAATTAAGTAATGTGCAATGAGTCAGTGTTATGTAATTTGTCAATATATTTTCTAAGTGATGACCTTTATGAAAAATTCAATAAAGTAAACAAACAAAAAAAAACTTTGCACTGTTCTAGGGTGAGAAAATTGACAAAAAAAAAATATAAATAAATAAAAATTAGATTGATATATTATGGGGAAAAAAGAAAAAAAGAAAAAAAAAAAAAAAACTTCCTGACCTGTGCCATTTGCTGCAGAGAATTCCATTTGGTATTAAGGTCCTCAATCTGAGTCTGAATCTTGAGGGCTGCTTCAGTTTGGCCGAGACTCATCAGCTGCAATGCAATCTCATTCATCTCTGCCAGGCGTACTTCATTTGCTTGCAGATCTGTCTTGAAGTCATCAAACTTCTTCTGGAGCACTTCAACCTACATGGAACATAAAAGCACTTCAATCCACAGAAAAATTAAAAACCACCTCAAAAGCTTTACAGTTATGAAGAATATATAACTGATCACTTAAGAGTTAAGTAAATTTCTAAAACTATTAAAAATTTCAAAGATTGGACTATAAATTAATACAAACCTGTTCTAGATCCTCCCCAACATCCTCAATCTGTGCATGTTGTTCCTTGTCTTTAATCCACTGGGAAAGCTCTGCAGCCTCCCTAACCAACACATAAGCCTGCACTGTTTCACTCAGCTTCTTGTGTCGTTCTTGAGCCATAGCCATCAAGTTCTTATACTGGCCCTGTGAAACCATAAGAATGGGAGACTGGTTAATTCCTACCTTTCATTTATTTGTATATGAATCCTTTCAATTCACCAACTCTTAATCTTTGATACTTAGCTTATGAAATCTAAGGACTAAAATTTTAGCATTACAACAGACAAATATAAATTACATAATCTATAAATGTTTAATGATGGTAATCCTGCAACTATTTTTCTTATATTCACAAATGTTCACAGTATGCAAACATATAACAATACTGTTATTCAGGCATTTGTTTTTAAAAATTATAATTACCCTGATTTGATTTTGACGAGCAGCAATCGAATTCCCATCAGCAAGGTTCTGTTGAGAGGCTGTTAGTCCAGAGTCAATTTTCTTCACATAAGCAGCTGGAACAAAGCCTTGGCGATCGTTCACCTCCACCTTCCACCAATCCTTGTTGGTGGCATTCAGGAGGGTCAGCACATCGTTCTTCTTCATAGAGACTTCACGAGGTGACTTCTCTGTGTAGTCATAGAGTGCCACTACGCACTCCTTCCCAGTGATGTCAGTGACTGGCACTTCCTGCTGGCGGCAAGCTGTAGCTTGTTCATCCAGGGCAGCAATGGTGGAGCTAAAGGCTTCCAAATCACTCATCAAAGCCTCATGCTTTTTCAACAGTGCTTCTGCAGAGTCTTCATCCTTGCCAAAATCTCCTCCAGCTGCAATAGGTTCCTTTTCCTTCATCCAGGACTCTGCCTCATTGGCATCAGCAAAGTACTGATGGGCCTGGAGGGAGTCATCCAAATCCTGCCGCCGCTGGTTGGCCCGCTCTTTCAGTTGTGCCCAGTGCTGGTTGAGGGTGTTAACCCGCTGCTTGATCTCTTCTCCAGCAAAGTGACCATCACTGATCATGTCCTCCCCAGATGATGTAACTGCAACAATCCTGTGCTCATGGTTGTTCACTTCAGCAAGAACAGCTTGATGCTTCTTTATCAGATTCTGAACTCCAATGAGATCTCGGCCACGGTTGGTTGAACCTGCAATGGGTTCCTTCTCTCGAATCCAGGCCTCTTCATCATCAATGTCCCGGAATAGCTGCTGCACTAACAGAGAATCCTTCAAGCGGTCCTTACGTAAATTCATTGGTTTTTGCAAGGAATTGTAGCGTTCCTGAAGGGTCATTTGTTTAGCCTTGATGTTGTCTGCATCAAAGTGTCCCCGGTCCACGAACTGGTCAGCTGCAATTCTCACCCCATCAATTCTGTCTTGGTGGGCAGCAACATCAGCCTCCAGCAATGCATGCTTCTTGAGAAGGTTTTTCACAGCTGTAAGATCCTTACCAAAGTCCTCACTCATGAGCTGGCCCTCAATCTCAGACAGCCAGAGTTCTATGTCCTCAACTCCTCGATTAAATTGTTGTTGCTGTGAGGCTTCTTCTAGCTTAGATCCCTTCCTGCGAGTGGCCTCTTCAAGAGAAGTCCACAATTGAACAATCTCTTCCATGCGACTGCTGATCTTGTCACTGGCATAATGGTCAGCATCAAGAAGCTCCTTTCCAGTTGATGTAATTTCCTCAATACGTGACTTATTGGCACTCAGTTCTTGATCAAAGTTCTGATGCTTCTGAACTTTACCATTCAAGTTTGTAGGATCAAGGTAGCTGTCATCAGTGGCAAACTTCAGTTTCTCATTAATCCATCCCTTTGTTTCATCACAGTCACGTTCAAACTGCTGTAGACGGTAAGAATCTTCAAGCATGGTTCTGCGACGTGCAGACATTTCCAGGAGGTCTGAACGACGCTCCAAAAGCAGTTCTCTTCTTTGAGACACATCATCAGCTGCATAATGCTGGCCTTCCATCAACTTGGTGGCAAATTCATCAAGAGCCTTGATCTTTTCCTCTTGAGCAGCAAGTGATTTTTCAAAGTCTTCATGTTTCTTAATCAGAGCCTCAACAGAATCAATTGAATCCCCAAGATCCTCATTTTCAAGGAAAGCTTCTTGCTTAGCCATCCAAGTGTCAGCCTGCTCAGTGTCACGATAGAACAGCTGCAGATCCATGCACTGTTCATACAAGATGCGTCGCTCCTCCCACAATGCCAGCAAGGTGGCTTTCTCACTACTGAGGGTAGCCAAATTTTGCTTAACCTCTTCTGCTGCATTATGGTTCTTCTCTACAAGCTTCTCGCCTGCCTCACGACAAGTTTTGAAGCTGTCTTCTCGAGCATCAATTTCTCCTTTGTGTTCTTGGTGGCGTTCTAGCAAAGCTTCTGCCCCAGCTACATCCTTAGCCAGTTCATCAGCAGAGATGATAGCACGCATGTCATTGATCCAAGAGATGAGATCTCTGAAGTCAGAGAGGAAACGGTGTAAATAGTACGAATCATCAAGACAACGGCGTCTTTCCTGTGCTTTGGCAGTCAGGGTGGACCAAGAATGCTCAATTTCAGCTAACTTTGCCTTGGTCTGCTCAGCATGGTCAGAATGGATTCCACACAAACGAGTGGCTTCTTCACCGAGAGTGGAAACTTTATCTTCCAACGCAGCAAGATCACGCTCCAGACCTTCATGTTTGCGCTGCAGAGTCTGGACAGAGGCAAGATCACGACCATAGTCATCTGAAGAAAGGACAACATCCTTCTCTGCAATCCAAGCAATCGTCTCATCAGCATCCCTATTGAAACGCTGAATCTCATGAGCTCCAAAAAGTTTCTCCTGACGTGTGAGAGCCAGCTGCCGCAAGCGCTGCCAAGCTTCATTCAGTTCCTTCTTCCGCTTGGTGATTACCTCCACCTCTGGGTGTCCCTCAGTCACCAGCTTCTCTGCCAGAGCATTGACCTCTGTGACACGGTATTCCTGGGCTGCCATGTCTTTCTGGAATTCATCAAACTTTCTCTGAAGCACTTCCACATGCTCCAAATCTACACCAAACTCTTCAGAAGTGACATAGGTCTCCTTGTCATTGATCCAGTACATGACCTCATCACACTGCCGTTGAAACTGAACCAGAACCAGGGCTTGCTGCAGGCGCATGCCCTTATCTGCCAAGCGGCTAAGTAGCAGCTCCCACAGCCGGTGCAGTTCATCTGAGAAATATAATATCAGATGAATAAATGTAAATATGCATCAATATCTATCTAGCTATGTATGTGAGCATATAAAGCTCTATCTAGTACCAAGAAGACTACTTCTTGTGGTATAATGTTCTAGTTGTTTGAACTTGAACACACAATTACAGTGTTTCTGCACTGGCTTGGATCTGTTAAGTATTTTACTGGTTAAAAGATCTATTACATATGTCTGAGCACTCATGACAGCTCAATCCCAAATAACCAGGGTTTTTCCAATATGAATTTACTATAAAATTTTAACCAGGGTTTTTCCAATATGAATTTACAATAAAATTTTATTATTACATATTCCAAACAAAAACTCCTACAACAAAACAAGATTCAATTTCATTCAAAATTATCATTCTTTACAGAATATTAGACTTTTAAAAGACAGAGCTTAATTCTTACCAAGCTTCTGACGGATGACATCAGAGGCAAAATGCTGTTGGTTGATCATCTCAGAGCCAGTGTTATCCAGCACCACAATAGCATTAGAATGGGCAGCCACCTCTGCCTCAAAGGCTTGGTGCTTTTGAATCTTGGCCTGAAGGTTGGTGGGATCTTTGTAACTCTCATCAGAAGCTGCCTGGAGCTTCTCATGAATCCATGACTCCAATTCATCAGCATCACGCTTGAAATACTGCAAAAGCACATAACCCACATAAATACCTGAGGCTATTTATACAACTAGCTTCATACACAGTCATTACTTTCTCCTCACTGTGATCAAACTTAACCATGGAATGAAGATGAATGATGTAAATCAAATTTCATGCACTCCAAAGTATGTGTGAACTCTTGATAATCCCACAACAGGAACCAGCCATCAAACCAGCATGTAGTCCATTTTACCTGGAATCGACGTGAATCCTCAAGTTTATCTCTCTTCTGCCGGGCATCTGAGCGGAACTGCGAGTACCGTGAGAGGACCTGATCCCTCCGGTTCTGGATGTCATCAGCAGTCTCCAATATAGTCACCTCTTTCACTACAACGTTGCCCTCCATCTTTGAATTTGGGGTTTCTAACACCTCAATCTTGAAAACTTCAGTACCTTTTCTGATCAGATCTCACTCTCACTATGAGACCAACTGTGTAACTGACGGCTTTTGTACACAGTTGTGAGTCTGAGATCAAGCAATCCAATCTGAAAACCTGTAAAGATGTTCCATGATTAAAGTTCTGATAGATGCATCCAAATATATCAGTTTTGTGATAAGTACATGCAAGTTTTTTATGCATATAAATAAAAATATAAAATTTAAAGTTTGTACTTTAAATTGTTTTATTTTTATTTATATAATGTCAGAGAGGTAAATCAATGACATGGGATGAGATGTAGTTTGGCAAACTGCCATTAGGTAATAATGTTGTCAAGGAGGGGAGGATTTCTTCAGTTTTTAATTTAAAAAGAAAGGTTTAAATTACAATTTGGTTACTGATTTCTTTCTAGTATTTAAGTTATTTTGCTTTGATTAAGTTTAAGGTTCAATTTAGCTTTTATTTAGTTGTTCTGAGAGAGAGAGAGAGAGAGAGAGAGAGAGAGAGAGAGAGAGAGAGAGAGAGAGAGAGAGAGAGAGAGAGAGAGAGAGAAATTAACTGCCACCAGTCACGGTTTCTGCTAAATAATTTTGACCTTGTTTTGTACAGTAGCATTTTAGCCAGAGGTCTATGAGGCACTAGAAAATCTCATGAACACTAGAATGATTTTTTTTATTTGATGCAAGTTTCTAAATAACAAAGTTTTCTTATTTTTTTCTCTTCTGATTAATGATGACATTTCTAGTAATTTATTCTGTTTACCTTGGAGTTGTGGGACCTCCTATACTGGGAACAATGATACCTAATCAGTTCATGATAATAAAATTTAAATGAATAAGTTATAACAATGAAATAGTGCCTCAGGGGGTTTACCTTAATTTTTGGTGGAAAACATCCTAATTGTGTAGGTGTTGCAATCGATTGTTTGACTACTACCTTATCAAAGACAACTTATCCTAATCTGTTTACATCCTAAATTTAGTTTCTACCTCCCCTAAAAAAATATATATATAAATAAATTAATAAATTAGTTAATCAATTAATTAATTAACTAAAAATAACAATAATAACTAGTAAAGAGAATTTTACATATTTCTCTGTGGGGTAATGATGCCAATCAGTCTCTCACACAAATAATTAATGTATATATAGGCACAAAAATGGTTATTTTCATATGAGCAATGCCTTTAAACAATCCAGGGTTTCAGGGCCTGACAAACATACATGTGGGCTATGATGTCAATCAGTCTCTGATGCTGAAATCTCACACCCAGCCTTATATAGTGGCCACCGTACATCCCAGGAACTATGGACCGACCATTTTGAATTGAGTGTTTGAGTGTTGTCATTTCTGGGGATTCCCCAGCCTGCAACACTGCAACACTTACACCAAGACATACCTCATGTCAGGTGCTTCTTACTTCAGAGTTAAGTGGTGCTGTATATACATTGTGATGCTCTAAAAAGGCAAGTTAGTGTAATATATGTTTTTTTAATGATACTCGCATTGTTTTTTTTGCAAACACCACAATACTTGGCAATGTTTCCTCCAAGCAGTCACTTTTCCATGGGTGACCAAGTGAGATCACATGGTCAGACTGACCGTGTTAATCCTTAGGTCACTTCCTCTCGCACTGCCAGCCAGGATGGAAGCTACCTCTCCTGCTCATTCTCATCACCTCCACAGCCAAGAGAAGAGCATATTTACTCTGTATATAACTATTTTTTGGAAGAAAAGGTTAATAGGGGGCCATTACTTGACCATCAAGAGCTGTTGCCCAAACAGCAAAAAGCAACCAATGTGAGTGAGGCAACAGTTAGAAGAATTTATTCATCTGCCAATGAAGCTCACATTACAGAGGCCACCAGCACATCCTGTGTTCTCCTCACCAACAAAGAACCGCCCTGCAACCATAACCAACGTTGATGACCTTGACAAACGTATGGTTAGAAAGACAGTTTTGCATTTTTACACAAGGAAGGAGATCCCAACACTACAGAAAGTGAAGGAAGAATTGAAGGAAAATATTTCCTTCAAAGGATGCATGGAATCTCTATGGAAGATTCTCAAAGAGAATGGGTTCAGATATGAAAAAAAAAAGTTGTACCTAAAAAATATATATATATATATATATATATATATATATATATATATATATATATATATATATATATATATATATATATATATATATATAGCATCATGGTTTAAAGAAAATATCTCCAAAAGGAAACCTATCACATTTCAACAAAATTCACAATGGAGAGAGAGAGAGAGAGAGAGAGAGAGAGAGAGAGAGAGAGAGAGAGAGAGAGAGAGAGAGAGAGAGAGAGAGAGAGAGAGAGAGAGAGAGAGAGAGAGAGAGGTGGTGTGTGGGGAAGGAGGTTATCAGTGACACATAGGCTCTAATCTGATAACTGGCCCAGTACAAGTTTTGGCAGCACCAGGGGAATCTCCAGAAATGAGTGCTCAAATGCTCAATTCAAAATGGTCAGACCACAGTCATCCACCTAACTATGAGACATAATTTTGCAACATCCTTAATAGTTTACCACCTTTCCACATTCACAAATCATTCTTGAACATTTTTGCTAATGGTCCCACGTATTCCCGGATTCTAACACAGTTTATAAATAATTTTCAGATCTAAATATTAACAAAGAATCTCTCAAAATACACATTATTTTCAGATCTGACATATTTCTTCTTAATTGGGATTTTCATGTAACTGGCCCACCAGAAACCGGGAACCTGTTTTTTTTACACCTGCCTTATAAACCAAGGGGATATATTCCTCTGCACACCTTCTTCATCTAAAAATATCAATATTTAATTCAACCACTTGCAGCTTACAATTTTATCTAATTTTCTTGTTCTAAGGTTCTACTAACTCCATAACTGCAAAAGTATATGCAAAATTTTATTTACATAACCAAGAAACAAGTAAATTTTTATATTCATGACCATTCCTTTAGGCTATAAAAATCATCTGACAGGATTATCATTAATTGAATAGTGTCTTTTTTTTTCCTTCCTATTTGCAATTTTGTCCCATGACACAGCTGTACCCTTGGGGTTTTGAAAAATCACAATCATAAAATATATCCTAATCTAAACATATCACATGATATGCATATCAAAAATATAAATTGTACAAAAGAAATAACGATTACATAAAAAATATCACCCATATCAGTTATCACACGTAAAAAATAAACATAGAAAATATAATTCAGAGTGGGTAGTGTGGTGTCTGGTAATCCATTCTACTCTCTTATCCTTTTTTCTCTCAATTCCTCTTTTCTCTTTTCTTCATTTTATACCTCAACTGAAGTTCTTGTGTTCAGCCAGAACACGTCCCCTGATATCCAGTGATCTGTCTCCCATCATCCCTCATTTTATATTCAGTACCAGCAGTGTGGCTCTCTCAATCAAGGGAGAACCAGCTCTCTCGGAGTGAACATATGCGTCTGTGAGATCCCTAACCTAACATCCCAAAAATACAATGATGAATACACATAAAATAAATGCAATTCAATCATTCAAAAACAAGAAAATACAGTTAACCAATCACTTTTCTTCCATTCAACTATCAATCCCAACAGGAAATCTCTCAGAATTTTGGCCTAGTGGTCCACCTGTCCTGAAGACACACTCACTTGCAAACTTCAGGGTGATGTATAGTTTGGCACTTTGGCTCTACCTCAGTAAAAGACAAGGTCTCTGAACTTTTCTCCATTGGAGGACCATTTTGTTTTGTACCTGTAATATGATAATTTCTTTTCCTTCCTTTTCTCTCTCTCTCTCTCTCTCTCTCTCTCTCTCTCTCTCTCTCTCTCTCTCTCTCTCTCTCTCAGAGATGGGACACCTAACGTTCCATATCCAAAACATTAACACCACCTACTCCTCTGAGTTAAAACAGAATATGGCACTATTATATTTTTCACTTGGAGGTCTTCTTTTTCTTGTATACATCTTCATGGAGGTCTTCTTTCTAGTCCTTCACCTTCTGGTTTAGTTTCTGTGCTGTTGTTCCCCTATGGCATTCCCTTAGGGAGTGGTATAATGGACCTCTATTTGTTGCCTCCTGCAGACTCCTTGGTCTTCTGGTGTAAATTCCCTTGCCATTATCATTTCCTACTGCTCTGGAGCTCCTAATATTTGTTACATAATTTAACATGTTCTGGTGAATAGTGATGTTACACAATCCTATTATTTTGTCCTAATCCTCCCCCAGCTGTCAATTGATGGTGTTTTTCTTTAGTTTTACATTTTGACTCTGTAGGACTAATTTTAATTAGGTATTGACTATAGTGATGAATGAGTTCCTGGCAAGGATTTGATTCCTTTTAGTTACTGTGACATTGTCAGCAGTAAGTTGTCAGGTAATATAGCCATCACTACTGTCCTTTCACTCTGATACATTGTCCTAAAATATTCACTTATGCACTGAACAGTTGATCACAATGATACCACTTCTTAGGCCCCCATGACTATAAATGCATTCAACTTCCATGTACATTTGTAGCCTCCTTGTTATGCTTCTCAGTGATAGGTGCGTTTAAGGCTGTCAGTACCATACTTTAAGCTCGTCACTTAATAATATTGGTCTTCTACTGAATTCCTGGTCAATATTCTGCCATAACCATGAACTTCATATAAATCACTTGAAAATGTGATCAATGCTGTAAAAGCTTACCACTTTTAAATTTTCTAAAAGCTTGGACATCTTTGGTTACTAACCTGTGTGAGAATCATTGATAGAGAGGAGTGTAATGTACATGGATGTGGTCCAAGTGAGGCATGATAAGATTAGACATAAGACACCAGAAGCTACAATAAAAATTTTGTGATGAAAGATAAGGCTTGACATTTTGATCCTGCATTTCCATTAACTAACAAAAGCATACCACGATTTTTTCAGTGCTCTCTCTCTCTCTCTCTCTCTCTCTCTCTCTCTCTCTCTCTCTCTCTCTCTCTCTCTCTCTCTCTCTCTCTCTCTATTTTGAAAGATTCTATATATACCTATATGTTTCTATGCATATATTAGTATTGTTCATCTAATGGCACTTCTCCACATTATATGATTTTTGCCTAAATACAAGCTATTAGTTATCTCAAATAGTATGACAAGCAATTAATTCTCCAGTTTAAAGAACCCCAATATCAGTAAACACACACACATATTATATATATATATATATATATATATATATATATATATATATATATATATATATATATATATATATATATATATATATATATATATATATATATATATATACACACACACACACACACACACACACACACACACACACACACACACACACAGATAAATGTTAATTTGGAGCATATGATTTGGTCATATGATACCACTGGTGTATGAGCAGTTTTGCTGGTAGCAGGAAAAGGGAATGGAATGTGTGTTGGTGGATCTTGATAAGATAACTGGTAAAAAAAAAAAAAAAAAAAATAGAATAAAGGGATGACTGATTTGTGCTGCTGATTAACTGACAAGCCTCGGTACGTGACCATAACGAATGTTAGTGAGCTAGCTCAAATTTGAAAAGTTTGCTTTCTGTTGTACTTAATTTTAGATATTGAGGGATCTCAGTAGGCTTTTTTTTATTAGATTTTTGTTGCCCTCGGCCAGTGTTCCTCATACATAAATAAATAAATTAATTAATTATATAATTAATATATATATATATATATATATATATATATATATATATATATATATATATATATATATATATATATATATATATATATATATATATATATATATATATACACACACACACACACACACACACACACACCACATCATCACAATAACTATCCTTACTGCTACTCTTGAGTACTAATGTGTAATATGTGTATATAGATAGCCTTGCATTCGTGAATTCGGCAAGTGCCACACCCTTCCGTACAGTCACCACCCAGCACTTGAGGAAGGGTGGGTGATAAATGGGAGGAGGGAAACGGGAGAGAGCTGGAGGGCGTTGGAGGGAAGGGGGAGGTGGGAGAAGAGAGGGGGAGAAGGGGTGTGTAGGAATCCTCGCTGGAGGGGTGGCGGGGGAGAGGAGGTAGCAGGGAAGGAAAAGAAGGGTGGGGCGAGGGATGAGCAACCTAAATTTAGCAATGGTCTCACTCGCTCTTAACAGGAAGAGATGCCATAGCTATGCAACCACCCTACTTTTTTTATTTATTTTATACTTCAAGTGTCTCACTGGAACACTTTTTATTAATACTATACAGCGAATTATGGCCAGTAAAAAAACGCACGTTATCCACTGACACTCACTTTCAGCCCCCCCTCACGGAAGGTCAGTGAGAATGTTCAATCAGGAAAATCAATCGAGATGTACAAAATATCAAACCACCACCAAATTACCAACAGTTTCAATGCGCTAACAATTATCCAACATTCCAATGACACAACGTGAGAATAATAAACATCCCTCCACGACATCCTTGACCCGCCCTTTCTCTCATTGCCAGAAACTTCCTCCTGGAATCCATTTTTGTTCTTCCTAGAAATATGAAGACGGTACATGCACACATTTCCCGTCATTCACGCATAAGTTTATACCACACACAACCACATTCACAACCCTGCAATACGTAATAAGCATCAAAACACCATTCACTGCTTGACTACAACTTACCTGTCAGCCTGAGGTCAGACTCGCCCGTGACTCATCCCCGGTAATTAATTTGTCTCCATTAAAACACATATAAACTGAGATGTTTAAAATCTCACTAAAAGTCACACTCCCTCTTAACCTCAATATGGACCTGAGAAATGCGTGAACATTACCAGTACACCGTTGGAGCATACCGTTAAATGGCTGGGTGGGGCGGTGACCTGCTACCCTCAACCTCCCTTCATTCCTCCCATTCCAGCACAGCCACTCGACCTCCACCAGTTATATCATGCAGAAGAAGGTAGCTGCACTTATTCCAACGTGTGTCTGGTGAAAACTGTGTAAACTTACGGCTATTTCCCTGGTTGTGAGTCCCTGACGGCTGCGGGACCTCCCTCCTATTGACTGGTCTGAGCGGCTCTGAGACAACGGCCCGCCCCTTCATGTTACTAAATACCCCCTCCTGCAAATATTGTTGCATATATGAAGCTGGAAATAGCTTAATAGTACGAGTTTATATAAGGGGTAATAGTTCAAGTATTACAACCGTTTTCATATCTTCCATTTGGGGATTATTGTGAAAAATGTGTGACATTCAGAAGGGAGGTTGGCTGGTTGATAGAACAGCCGTCCTTGCCTTTCTCTTTCTTTTATGTTCAATGTGGGACTATTGTATCTTATTTAATTCACAACACTTGGTATTTTCGGTATTATCTCAATACCACGAACTACAAGGTAAAGAAATAAGTCTATGAAATTAGTACCGGCATTTAGTTTCTTTTAAAGTTTACTATGTTTATTCTCAAAATTAAAGGTGCATCTGGCCGGCAGCTCCATTTTTTTTTCTATCTACCAGTTAAAGCATCTCACATAATATAGAAACACGAATATTTACATTGTCATATGAGTAAGGAAGCAAATTGAGAGGAAACTTCCGAAACGTAAACTGATCGATGAATGTAGATAGAGACTAAAAGTGGCAATGACTCAAGACTGACCTTTAAACCTTTGATCATTAGGCAATCGATGCGGAATACATATGGTTTTTCTTTTTTACAAATATGAAGAAAATGTCTTGGTAATTATTCAAACAAAAATAACAAACAAATGACCCAGGTAAACATGTTGTGATGGTAAGAGATTAGTCATGACGCTTAAAGAAGAAAAATTCTATAAATGCAAAACAATAAAATTTTTGCATGACAATATTTAGATATCAAAATAATCGAGTAAATGAACACTGTAGAGATTAAACAATCCCACCAGCGCCGCCCCCCATATAGTAAACAATCAAGATGGAGGCCTAGGTGAGGGGGCGGCAGGAGGAACATGTCACACCGCCTCCTCATTTCTCCATTTTCCTGCAGCTGACGTCTCATGAGGGCTCGGATTCAACCAAAACAATGGCCACTGCATCTGACGCGGAGTCGGAGCCCCGCAGGAGCCACCACAGTAATGACTGGGAGGAGTTTTGTGACAAGCAGGCAAGAATGGCCGCCGTCAAATTTGTGAGATCGTGGAAAGTGTTTATCGCCTTGCAGTCTCAGTTTAGGGATATAGATCACAAGGACTTGGCGCAAAAATTCGCCGAGATTTTTCCTGTCCACTTGGAACATGCCCTGCGGAATCCCCCCAACGGCGTCAAGGTGCGGAATGGAGTGGGAGGGGGCGGCGGGGGCGTGAGCACTAGGTCGGCGTCAGCTGATGACATCCTAGAGGCAGCTGAAAGTGATGAGGGGGGCGAGTCTCCCTCCCCTAAGGTTACTCACAGGCCATTCTTCCGTCGTCTGTCCTTCAAAGGACTGAAAAAGGGCAAAATTTTTCACAAGCAGCACTCAGACGAAGTGGAACTCTCGCCTCACCACGAGAAGCAGGCCAAGGGAGAGAGGCCCAAGGCACGTGTGATGAAGGTGGCAGTGGAGTGCGTGAGGGAGGGCCCGGCACACCTTCTGGCCGGAGACACTCAAGAGGGGCGCCCACACTGGCTCAAGTGTCGCATGGCCCTCGTCAAAGTGGCTGCTGGGCACATGCTTGAGTTCTATGCGCCGCCAAAAGTGAGTGATTTACACACTACTAACTTACCTCTTATTGCATGCCTCCCCTCCTTCCGCGGCCTCGCTGCACAAGACTTTCTTCTTTCTCTCACCCCTATTCTGTCCACCTCTCTAACGCAAGAGTTAACCAGTATTCTCAATCATTCATCCCTTTCTCTGGTAAACTCTGGAACTCCTTGCCTGCTTCTGTATTTCCACCTTCCTATGACTTGAATTCCTTCAAGAGGGAGGTTTCAAGACACTTATCCACCAATTTTTGACCACTGCTTTGACCCTTTTAAGGGACTGGCATTTCAGTGGGCATTTTTTTTATTAGATTTTTGTTGCCCTTGGTCAGTATCCTTCCTACATAAAAAAAAAAAAAAAAAAAATCTGTGTCTAGGGTTACATTTTTTTTTTTTAATATATCTGAGTGCTTGTATGATACATTGCTACCTTAGTGCACAAGTGCTGCTTTTTGATAAAAGTACAAGTGTGTACATTCTGAAATGTGAGTGGTGCCATGTGCAGCTGTATCATAGCCAAGAGACTTTATATTGTTGACTATAGTATATAAAAATACTTTGGGAGATCAAAGATGCTGAATCCTCTACTATGTTAGATGAGGTTAAGTTTGGATAGATTAATAATTTGCTGGTGGTTGAGGACAGTAGAACCCCTGTTGATGTAAGGAAATAATATAACATCAAGTTGAAAGTTCATGGAGGTTTCTTTCTACATATCTTGTGAATATTTTTATAAATAAATTTTTGTGCTAGAGAATAAAGATAGTGGTATGTAGGGCTCATGCAGTTTTGTTGTATTTGCTTTATACTCCTAGGATTTTATGTTCAGTTTTCTGCTTTTCCTTAAAATGTTTTCTGGTTTCCTGTTTATGATGCATATCAAAGTACTGTACTATTTTACCTGGGTATTATTTGGTAAACTACATCTTCCAGGTACTAAATCCTTATTCATTTTATCAAGAACATCTGAATATATTGATACTTAGGCAATAAATATAGAAATTGCTGCAATATCAAATCTATGTATCAAGAGGATGATTAGGAGAGTAGTTTGATTAGGCTAAGTTTAGTTTAATTGAAAATGTCCTTTGCTCTTTCACCACTAGGAGGATGTTAGGTGGTAGTTACAGTAAATTATGTGTGGTCTGACATCTTTAAACTGGCAGCTAGGATGGAATCATGCAAGAATTTCTCCTTTGAACACTGTTGTCATATTTCCAGAGCCCGTGATGCATAATCTCTTATTTACATAAAAGGGATGCCCTATAAGATAGACATATATCTAAACTTTTACTCTAGGCAATACAACATAAGAAAGAACAGTAATTCTATCATACATAAGATATTTATATGCCAATAAAGAAAACATGGCATACATAATTTACAGTGTTGTTGAAAAGATATTGCCACTTTTTTTTGGCTTTCACTGTAGTTCTGGGGTAGTAGTTATTTTTACAGTTATATTTAGAATCCAGTATTAAGGAACAGAAGTAAAAAAATAAGCCAATATCTTAAAAAATAATACATGAAGCCACTTGTGAGCAGCAACACTTGACAATGACCCAACCTGACCCCATCACCTGGGCAGGCCTTTCAGATGCCAGGTCTCAAAAAATTCAGCCACATGTTGTTGGCTTTTAATGTAGTTCTGAGGTGGGTGAGTACTTTTGCAACAATATTTAGAATATAATGTGAAGGATTAACAGTAAAAGTAAGCCAATTACTTGAAAAGAAAATATATATAATACATTAAACCAATTGATCATTAGCTGCAACACTGATGACCCAGCCTGACCCTGTCACATGTTCAGCATTACACACACACACACACACACACACACACACACACACACACACACACACACACACACACACACACACAACTGTAGAAGAGACATCAAGAAGTATAGTTTTCCTCACAGAAATGTGAACAAATGGAATGAAATCAGTGAAGACGTTGTCAATGCTAAAATTGTCCATGCTTTTAAGACCAAACTGGATGGATATAGAGATGGGATACTATGAGATTACTCCTCTCATGTAAACCACAAGCTAAATACACATATACCCACACACAGACATTATCATGGGCTCAGGAAGCATGACAATGGTGTTCACAGGAAAAATCCCCTTGTGACTCCACCCTAACCGCCAGTTTAGAGATGTCGGCCCATAGCACCATGAGTTTCAGGCCTGTCCATCATGGCCCAAGCCTGATGTTAACACTACCTTTAGATATAAGGCATTAGTTTAGAAATGAAGCTACTTTGTCTTTTTGGTTTTGACAAGTACAGTAAAATCCCTCTTATCCGGCATCAATGGGACCGCCGACATGCCGGATACTTGACAGTTGCCGGATACTTGAATAGAAGTGAAATTATGTCCTTCTGATCTTTTCAAGATCAGAAGGATCTTGATCGTATAACACTTTGTCCATCATTTCACCACGATGATACTGCAGTGTGTGATGATTTTCCACTGCCTTTGGGGTGTCGGTGGCTTTCATGTAATCCCGCAACTTTTTCGTTTGGGATTTAATGTCATAAATAGTTGATGAGCCCACACCATATTCCGCCATTAGTTGCTGTCTGGTTTCACCTCTCTCTAATCGTCGACAAAAGTCTACCTTCTGCTTAAGTGTAAGCACAACACGCTTCCTCTTTTCTACAACTTTAGGCATGTTGAAGGTGTCAGGCGATAAACAGTGCACACGTGGGACTGAGTAAACACAGTGCAGTGGGCCGCGGGTGGCGCGAAGGAGTGCGCTCTGGCAGCAAGGGGACAAAGTATGCCTCACGCGGGAATTTTAATCAATTTTATGAGTACACATTGATTTTTTATTGATTTTAAGGCTCGGGGAAAAATGTGCCGGATACTTGAAGCTGCCAGATACTCAAATGCCGGATGAGAGGGATTTTACTGTATTAACTAAATGGTCAGTGTGTAGAGCTTCAAGCTGGTTGTGGGAGGAAGCTATTAACAAGCCCACTTTATTGGTATTACAATAGCAGTTCTATATGATTTCATCTTTAATTTTAGAATTTTTCTGACAGTTATGACAAGAGGATTCACTTATGAATCATCCATCTTTCCAGAGTATGAAACCTCGCACAGGGGTGTTTTGCATATCAATAAATGAAGCTCGTGAAACTACAGATTTGGAGATGCCAGACCACAGAAACACATTTGTTATCAAGGTGAGCTTTGTTCACTGCATATCCTCAACGTCATCATTGTCAACAATTACAGTACTCATATCACTGATGAACAAAACATATTCAGCTGTTTCCTCTGCTCCTTTAGTCATGATGATGCTAATCTTTGTTACCTCACTCAGCTTTTAGTTAACCCATTTCTTTGTAATTTTTTTTTTTTTAATGATACTATGAAAAGACTTTGATTTGGGGTAGATAGAATTTAAAGATTGCAAGAATATATATACCTATTATATTACAGGCAGACAATGGCAGTGAGTGGGTGGTGGAGGCCCAAGATCAGGAAGATATGAAGACTTGGCTCACCACTATTGTTGCCCACTGCTGTTCCAATGACAAAGAACAGTAAGGCTTTCTTTTGGTGTGGTAGTTATGGAGAAGAGAGTGGTTCTGATTATTTTGGAAATTAAGAGATTGTTGGTTCCATGCTCTTTGGGAAGGGTTTGTGCTCTTATTTAATCCTGGATAATATTACATTCAGTATTCTTTGTGTAGTATGTAACACATTTCTTTTTCTGAAAGTATGCCTGGCTTACCCTATGACCAGGCAGGTACTGGTGTATTGGTATTGTTGGTATGAGTTTATTTCTTGTGTATTAGTATTACAGCAAAAGTTCTATCTTTTGGTATCAATGTTTCAGAAAACTTAATGTTTCAGTGCTTTTGCAAAATAGTCACATTTTGAAAGCTATCTGATCATCTGGCATATTTCTAAAAGGTATTGGCATGTGACAAGTTTAAAAATGGCACTGGAGCACTGCAATCATCTGCTGTCATGTGCAGGCTCTACTTCTAGCTACAGCTCCCATGGGTATGATGGTGTGAGTGTGTATATGAGAATATTTTTGGTATAAACTTGGAATATGTGAGTAAAGTACTATACTGAGGAGGAGAGGAAAGGAATATTAGCAATCCTAAGTGTAACAGGCACAGAGTAAAAAAATAACAATATGAAAACGAGTCTGGTGTTTTTTTTTTTTTTTCATGTAGGAAGGACACTGGCCAAGGGTAACAAAAATCTAATAAAAAAAATGCTCACTGAAATGCCAGTCCCATAAAAGGGTCAAAGCAGTGGTCAAAAATTGATGAATAAGTGTCTTGAAACCTCCCTCTTGAAGGAATTCAAATCATAGGAAGGTGGAAATACAGAAGCAGGCAGGGAGTTCCAGAGTTTACCAGAGAAAGGGATGAATGATTGAGAATACTGGTTAACTCTTGCATTAGAGAGGTGGACAGAATAAGGGTGAGAGAAAGAAGAAAGTCTTGTGCAGCGAGGCCGCGGAAGGAGGGGAGGCATGCAGTTAGCAAGATCAGAAGAGCAGTTGGCATGAAAATAGTGGTAGAAGACAGCTAGATATGCAACATTGCGGCGGTGAGAGACAGGCTGAAGACAGTCAGTTAGAGGAGAGGAGTTGATGAGACGAAAAGCTTTTGATTCCACCCTGTCTAGAAGAGCAGTATGAGTGGAACCTCCCCAGACATGTGAAGCATACTCCATACATGGACGGATAAGGCCCT
This sequence comes from Scylla paramamosain, assembly GCF_035594125.1. Lineage (NCBI taxonomy): Eukaryota > Metazoa > Arthropoda > Malacostraca > Decapoda > Portunidae > Scylla > Scylla paramamosain. Next base: position 12,644,884 of record NC_087178.1, read on the forward strand.
TGTACAGAGTTAGCAGCTGGAGGGGGGGTGAGAAAAACTGGCGGAGACGTCTCAGAACACCTAACTTCATAGAAGCTGTTTTAGCTTGAGATGAGATGTGAAGTTTCCAGTTCAGATTATAAGTAAAGGACAGACCGAGGATGTTCAGTGTAGAAGAGGGGGACAGTTGAGTGTCATTGAAGAAGAGGGGATAGTTGTCTGGAAGGTTGTGTCGAGTTGATAGATGTAGGAATTGAGTTTTTGAGGCATTGAACAATACCAAGTTTGCTGTGCCCCAATCAGAAATTTTAGAAAGATCAGAAGTCAAGCGTTCTGTGGCTTCCCTGCGTGATATGTTTACACTGCCATGTTTGTATTTTCCTCCGTCTTTGCGAATGAAAATCCACCAGTGGTTGAGGAGCAGACTGACTTGTAGATCATTTTAAGTGTGACAAATCCTGCTGCTGTGGAAACAAAAGAGGAAGAAAATGAGGAGGAAGAAGTGTCAAAGAAAGTTTTCTGGGAGGATGCTAGAAAAATCTCATTTTATTTTTCAAGTTTGCTGAAGCCAGACTGGTTTGTTTTCTTGAAAAGTTTTGTGGTCTTTATGTAAATATGCTTTAGAGATGTTATATTTTAAGTAAATAAGTAGTAGCCTATATTCTCATTTCATTGCTAATATAGCTTATGAAATTCACATCTCATACTTCAGGTTGTTCAATGTTTCAGCACCTGTTTAGTTCCGTAAATGCCAAAAAACAGGACTTTTACTGTATTTACCTAGTTTTGCTTTATGAGAAAAGAGCAATGCTTGTGCTGTCCCATCTCCATATTTTTTAATATCCAACTTAGCCTTAAATTAATATATACTTTTTTATTTACTATCTCCTTATCCAGACAGTTCCATATATCTATACTTCTGTGTGGGAAACTACACTTTTTGATGACTTCTACAAACACTTCTTCAGCCTCTTTCCATGTCCTCCAGTATCTCATGTATCCCAAACCATAAGTCACTCCAATCCACCTCCTCCACCTTCTCATACACTTTATATGTTGCAATCAAGTATCCTCTTTCTCTCCTTTTTTCCAACAATGGTAGGTGTAACCTTACCAATCTCATTTCATATGACAAGTCCCTGATACTTGTTACCATCTTCATTGTTGTTCTCTGAACTCAAACTTTCTCAAATCCTTTTCTTGTAGGGCAATTACACTGCAGTTGCATATTCGAGTCTAGGTCTAATCAGAGATGTAATCATCATCTTCCTGATAATCATGTGGTCTATATATGCAAGGGTAATCCTTATTCTTCCCAAGAAGTTATAGATTTCTCCTGTAAATTTGCTGATGTGTCTCTCCAGTGTTAAATTTCTATTCACCATAACACCCAGATCCTTTTCCTCTTCTGCCTTGCCTCAACCTCTCACCATTTAACACATATTTTCCTTTTACTCCTCTCTCACTCTTTCCAAGTTCCATTACTTTACATTTCTTTCAATTAAATTCCATACCCCATCCATGACTCCACATCAAGATCTTGTTCAGATCCTCTTGCAACACTCCACAATTTTTCTCACTCAACTTTTTTTCAGTAACTTGGCATTGTCTGCAAAAAGGCTCTTGTAGCTATTCACATTCTGTCATATAATTTATACAGACTGCAAACATGATTGGTGCCAGTATTAAACCTTGGGTTACTCTGCTTTTGACTTCCCTCCATGATGACTCCTCATCTTTTACCATCCCTCAGACCACCGTCATGCTCTAACTTCCACAGCAATCTCCTGTGTGGCACTTTATCAAAGGCTTTCTTCTGGTCTAAATATAAATAGTCTGCCCATCCATTCCTCTCTTGTATTATATCTACCACTCTTGAATAAAAACTCAGCAAGTTTGTAACACACAACCTCCCTCTTATAAATCCAAATTGTTATTTTGTCATTACTTCATTTTCTTCTAGTTACTGCATCCATTTATCTTTCACTAATCTTTCACATATCTTACATACTAATTATACTTGTTAGAGATACTGGTTTATAGTTTAATGGCTCTTCTTTGTTGCTACCTTTATAGATTGAAATTATGTTTGCTCTCTTCCATTCAAGTGGTACACTACTTTCATTTAAGGAGCTCTTAGTAATCCTGTGAACCGCCCATGTAAATGGCTGATTGGATTCTTTCAATATCCATCCCGACACTCCATCAGGTCCACGGGCCTTTCTAACATTTAGTCCCCCCAACTGTTTCTGCACATCTACTTCAGTCACTTGGATTTCCCCAAGACCTGTTTCTTTGTACATCTCACTCTGCCCCATCAATGTCCTCTATATTGTGAACACTGAAAACTCTTATTCATTATCTCTGCCATTTCAGCTGAATCCCCACACATTAGACTGTTTACCTTCAACCTATTTATTCTTTCTCTATTTTTATTTTTTCTGCTCATCTGAAGAATAGTTTTGGTTCCTCCTTACATTTGTCCATAACATCTTTCTCATAACTTGTCCTTTCTTCTTTAATAACCACTACATACTAATTTCTTGCAATTGTGTAGTTTTGTTACAGTTCCTGTGTACTTTTTCTCTTCCATCTACTCTATTCCTTCTCCCTATCCTCCCTTGCTACTTTGCATCTTCTCTTATGCCAGTTTTTGTTATGTCTTCTCTCTTTATTTACTTTTGGTACACATCTAATTCTCTCCTCATGCATATTGATGAAAGCTTCCCACATCTTTTGCACACTTTCTGCTGTAATAAAGGCACTACAGTTCATCTCTGTTCAAAATTAGTCTTACCTTAAATCTTTCATTTTTATAATCTTCACATCTACTTTCCTCTTCGTTTTCTTTGATGTGAAACCTTATCATCACATGGTCACTTTTTCCTGTTGGATAATCATAGTTCATGTTTTCAACAATATCTGCTTTTCTTCATAATACCTAATTGAGTCTTGATGGCTCCTCTCCTCCTCTGTATCTAGTGTTTTCCTTGATGCTCTTTGTCATGATATTATTCATTGCCAATTTCAGAACTGTACCTCCTCATGAAACTTCTCCTCCTCTTGTAATCCGCTCCTCCTAATGTATCTCTTTACAATTAATTACAATTACAATAATTTTACTGTTTTCTTTAATATTCTTATTAATATATTCTTTTTCACTCAGCAACTGCTCTTGTCTATTCCAGACCTTTGCTTTAGTGGAACATACACCACTGTAACATAACATCTTCCTCCTCTTTTTTTATTAGTTTTAAATTTAAGCTTTCCACCAAGCTTTCTGCCTTTTCCACACTTCACCTTGATATTCTTTTTTTACAAGCATCATCACTCCTCTATCTTTTCCACATCTGTTCCTTCCCCACATGTTATAATTTTCCACTCCTAAACTTAATGTCTCTGAGTCTCTTAGCCTAGTTTCCATCATTGCCATGATGTCATGTTCATTTGTTTTTTTAAATTGATTGATCTTCAGTCACTGAATCTAAACCATTAACTGTTCTGTCATTGACAGTCAGTTTTTCTGACAGTTCTATATCGTCTCTTGCTTTCTTAGTCAAAGGTTACTTTCATCATACTGCATAATTCTAGTCATCTACAGAAGAAATAAGAAAAGTAAACTAAGTGGTTATCATTTACTTGTATCAATAATTTCATGACCTGTAAATTTGACTCCTGCACATTGCGGCTGGAGTTTCTGATTTTTATCTGTATGAAATGGTATATTTTTCACCAGGTCCAAAAACTATGAGCTGCGACCACAAATGTACAGTGTAAAGAATGAATCATCTCAGTCATTAGCTGGTGGTGGGGAGGTGTCAGAGCGGCAAGAGCATCCTCCAGACCTTCCTCCCAGAGTCCCTGGTACCACCTCCCCCAGTTCTCAGCAGGTAGATTATTCTAAGAACCATATCTTGACATTTCTCTTTGGCAACAGAATATCGTGGTCATAGGTCTCATACTGTATCATGCATGTTACTTCCCTCATGCTTTTTTTATTATCTGTAAAGTTTATTTGTGTTCTGTTAAATTATACTATTTTTTTAGATGGGATGTTCCCTTTAAACCAGTCTTTACAGGTTTTAGCCTCTTTCTTTGGTATAATATCAGAAGAAAGATGGGCTGATTACTGGATGTATTTTACTGTCTGTAGCACAACAGTAAGCTAATCAGTTAGGATGATATCAGAATTTTATGGTGTCAATCTAAAAACCTCTTTTGTGTTGAGGAAGCATTTGACTCAGCTCTGCTTTACAGGCTTCTTCTCTCATAGTGGCCAGACAGAACAATTTCTCCCGGTCTCAGAATGGACTTGGAGACTATTCCAATGAAGATGCAGGTGAGTTGATTGGAGGTTGGTGCATTTATATACACTACAGGAATATATATTGTAATCTCAGATAAATTCTGAATTTTGTTTTTAGAACTTTAGTAAAACATTATTTGATTAGATGAAATTTAGGATACATCCCAGCATCATTTATTGATGTATGTGACTTGATAAAAGCTTCATTAATCATTCCTTCATATTAAGTAGAAGTAACAAAGAGCTCCAGATGTAACTTGTAATGAGTTATTTTTCCACTTTTCAGTTTTTTGTGTGTCTTTATTTTTTGGAAAAAATTACAATCTACTTCTTTCCAAGAGTGGCATTATTTGCTTTTTGTAAACCTTCCCATGACTCAGCCAGTGACATGAAACTAGCTTTATGACCTATTTTGTGTATTTTAAGGTTTTTCTTTGGCTTAGTGACTGGCAGAGAGTTTTATTCAGTTATGGGGAAATGCAGTTTTTGGTGGTACTCAGAGATGTCATTTGTGGGATGTTAGGATGTCATTTGTGGGCTGCTTCAGAAGGATTATTTATCTTCATGATCCCTCTCTCCAAAGCATCACCATTGATGTCCATTGTAGATAGTAACATCCCAGAGGTAAATGCATTTGAATTCATTCCTGGTGAGCATTATAAATATATATATATATATATATATATATATATATATATATATATATATATATATATATATATATATATATATATATATATATTATTTAGGTTATTATATATATTATTATAGGTTAATTTTTCTTTTCCTGAAAACATTTCAAAATATGTTTATATATAATGTAAATAGTGTATTCTACTTAGGTAAAGAATTTTTGCTATGAAATTTACTAGTAATCTGCATATTTACCTACCCCTCTATATGCAAATAGACTGTATTTCTCTTTTAGTACGTTATATTGCTATGATAATTCAGTATACTGACCTTGATTATTTTCATACAACATGCCTTCTCCCAAACAAGAGAAACAGCAAATAACAGAAAATAATTAATTTACAAATCTAAAATGGAAAACATACAAATTTAAATTTATGCACAGCCTACAATTGCAGTGAAAGTCAACTTCTTGCATACATTTTTTTTTATATATATTTTACAATATTTTTATTCATACATTATCTTATACATTTTCGGTCTCATTATATTTTTATAATTTTTACTAACGCTTTTCACAATTTTCACATTTTCTCGTTTTCACAATATTAATGTGCCTGTTTGCATGAATATAAATATTTACATTCATACTCATACACACAAGCATGTGCAAACACACACACACACTGCGTAGTGTAGTGGTTAGCACGCTCGGCTCGCATCCAAGAAGGCTCGGGTTCGAATCCTGGGAGTGGCGAGGCAAATGGGCAAGCCTCTTAATGTGTAGCCCTTGTTCACCTAGCAGCAAGTAGGAATGGGATATAACCCAAGGGGTTGTGACCTTGCTGTCCCAGTGTGTGGTGTGTAAATGGTCTCAGTCCTACCTAAAGATCAATCACTATGAGCTCTGAGCTCTTTCCATAGGGTAATGGCTGGCTGGGTGACCAGCAGACGACCGTAGGTGAATCGCACACACACACACACACACACACACACACACACACACACACACACACACACATTAATCCATTTGCATTAGCATAACACAGTAAGTAAGGTATGCTATACTAATGTAAATGGATTAATGTCAACTAAAAAGGAATTAAATGAATTGTTAAACAGAACTGCACCAGATGTTGTATCATGTGAGACAAAATGGAAAAATGAATGGGGAACTGACATTGGTGATAATAGATATGATTTATGGATGAAAAATAGAAGTGACAAGGGAGGAGGTGGAGTGATCATTCTGACTAAAAAGTGTTTTAAAGTGGAGAAGGTAATAAAGAGTGAAGACAAGTCTGAAGTTCTACAAGTGATGATTAGAAGTGGAAATGGAAGGATAATGAATTATGTAGGAGTGTATATGCCACCTATGACCAATGCTTGGGGAAAAGAAGAGCAAAAAGAGATGTCGGTAGATGTGTTAAAAGGTCTTGAAAAGATAGTGATGGAAAATAGTGATGTAGTTATTGTTGGTGATTTTAATTGTAAGGAAATAAATTGGGAGACATTGACAACTACTGGAAGTGAGGATTCATGGAGTAATAGACTATTAAACTGGGGGGTGGAAAACTTGATGACTCAATGGGTTGACTGTGATACCAGATTTAGTGGAAGAGATAAACCATCAAGACTTGATTTAGTGTTTACTAAGGACATGGAAATTATTGAAACTATACACTATGATAGCCTTCTGAGTAAAAGTGATCATGTGTTGATGGAATTTAATGTGAAAAATGAAAATGTAATCATTGATGAAAATTATAAGGTGAAAAGATTTAAATACAGTAAAGCTGACTTTAAAAAATTAAGAAAATACTCTGTTGTCATGGACCGGAAGGACTTTGAAGATGCAGAAGATGTTCAGAAAAAATGGGATGAATTTATAAGGATATGCAATTCTGCTGTGGAGAAATTTGTACCTAGAAGAGGAGCAAGATGTAGAAAGGGTAAAGAATGGTTCAATACAAAATGCAAATAAACTAGAAATTATAAGTGAAATGCTTGGGATAGATGGAAGAAGAGGAAAACTGGGAGCAGATGAGTGGAATATATTTGATGTTAGAAACAAGTACATTGAGATAGTAAGAATGGGGAGAAGAAACTATGAAAGAGATATAATAGATAAGTGTATAAATGAGCCCAAACTATTCTTTAGACATATTAATGGGAAGATGAAGAAGAAGGAAGGTGTATCAAGATTGAAAGTTGAAGGAAAAATCTGTGAGGATGCACAGGACATGGCAGAGGTTATGAACAGTAGTTTCAGACTGATATTTACTGTGGAAGGGGAATTTGATGCTGGAAGGGATAAGTTGGTGAGGAATATACTAAGTACAGTCCCAGACGGTTATGAGTAAATACTTAAGATGATGGAAGAACTTGATGTAAATAAAGTAACTGATCCAGATGGAGTATTAAACTGGATATTGAAGGAACGTAGAGAACAACTGGCTGATAAAATTCAGTCTAGTGGTGACATCACTGTATGGTACTGACAGTATGGTACTGGAAGTTGATTTAAGTAAGATAAATAGATGGAGTAAATCTTGGCTAATGGAATTCAATTTTAGTAAATATAAAGTAATGGAGTTTGGTAAGAGTAAGAAAAGAATACAATATCATTATGAGATGGATGGTATGAAGTTAAAGAAGTCAAAAGAGGAAGTGGATTTGGGAGTAACAGTTACTGAAAATATTACACAGGACAGACACATTGATAAAATTACTGGAGAGAGGATGAATTTGCTAAAAAGAGTAAAAATGTCATTCTCATATTTGGATGAAGGAATGATAAAAAAAAGTTGTTGATTTCCATGATAAGACCAAGATTGAAATATGCAGCAGTGGTGTGGTCTCATATAAAGAGGAATATTGTAAAATTAGAAAGAGTACAAAGAGCAGTCACTAAGATGGTTCTGGAGTTAAACAAGTCAACTTATGAGGAGAGATTAAAAATTTTAGAAATTCTTACCCTTGAAAATAGGAGAGAGAGAGGAGATTTAATAAACATCTATAGAATGATAAATGGTGTGGAAAATGTGGACAAAGAATGTTTTATAAATCTAGACACAGAGTACAAGGGGACACAGTAAGAAGCTGAAGAAAGTTAACTGTAGAAGAGACATCAAGAAGTATAGTTTTCCTCATAGAAGTGTGAAGAAATGGAATGAACTTAGTGAAGATGTTGTCAATGCCATAACTGTCCATGCTTTTAAGATCAAACTGGATAAATATAGAGAGAGGATACTATAAGATTACTCCCCTCCTGTAAACCACAACTAGGTAAATACACACACACACACACACACACACACACACACACACACACACACACACACACACACACACACACACACACACACACACACACACACACACACACACACACACACACACACACACACTTTTTTTTTATGTAGGAGGGACACTGGCCAAGGGCAAAAAAAAAAAAAAAGCCCACTGAGATGCCATTCCCAGAAAAGGGACCAAAGTGGTAGTCAAAAATTGAAGGATAAGTGTCTTGAAACCTCCCAATTGAAGGAATTCAAGTCATAGGAAGGTGGAAATATAGAAGCAGGCAGGGAGAACCAGAGTTTACCAGAGGAAGAGATGAATGATTGAGAATACTGGTTAACTCTTGCATTAGAGAGGTGGACAGAATAGGGTGAGAGAAAGAAGAGTCTTGTGTAGTGAGGCTACAGGAGGAGGGGAGGCATGTAGTTAGCAAGATCAGAAGAGTAGTTAGCATGAAAACAGCAGTAGAAGATAGCTAGAGATGCAACATTGCGGCAATGAGAGAGAGGCTGAAGACAGTTAGAGGAGAGGAGTTAATGAGTCAAAAAACTTTTGATTCCAACCTGTCTAGAAGAGTGGTATGAGTGAAACCACCCCAGACATGTGAAGCATACTCCATACATGGACAGATAAGGCCCTTGTACAGGGTTAGCAGCTGTGGGGGTGTGAGAACAAGTGGCAGAGACATCTCAGAACACCTAACTTCATAGAAGCTGTTTTAGCTAGAGATTAGACTTGAAGTTTCCAGTTCAGATTATATGTAAAGGACAGACCGAGGATGTTCAGTGTAGAAGAGGGGGGACAGTTGAGTGTCATTGAAGAAGAGGGGATAGTTGTCTGGAAGATTGTGTCAAATTGATAGATGGAGGAATTGAGAATTTGAGTGAAACCACCCCAGACATGTGAAGCATACTCCATACATGGATAGATAAGGCCCTTGTACAGGGTTAGCAGCTGTGGGGGTGTGAGAACAAGTGGCAGAGACATCTCAGAACACCTAACTTCATAGAAGCTGTTTTAGCTAGAGATTAGACTTGAAGTTTCCAGTTCAGATTATATGTAAAGGACAGACCGAGGATGTTCAGTGTAGAAGAGGGGGGGACAGTTGAGTGTCATTGAAGAAGAGGGGATAGTTGTCTGGAAGGTTGTGTCAAATTGATAGATGGAGGAATTGAGTTTTTGAGGCATTGAACAATACCAAGTTTGCTCTGCCCCAAATCAGAAATTTTTGAAAGATCAGAAGTCGGGCATTCTGTGGCTCTGCTATGTGAACTGTTAACTTTCTGAAGTGTTGGACGTCTATGAAAAGATGTGGAAAGTGCAGGGTGGTATCATTAGCGTAGGAGTGGATAGGACGAGAAATTTTGTTTAGTAGGTCATTGATGAATAATAAGAAGAGAGTGGGTGACAGCACAGAACCCTGAGGAACACCACTGTTAATAAATTTAGAAGAACAGTGACCATCTACCACAGCAACAATAGAACGGTCAGAAAGGAAACTTGAGATGAAGTTACAGAGAGAAGGATAGAAGCTGTAGAAGGGTAGTTTGGAAATCAAAGTTTTTGCCAGACTCTAACAAAAGCTTTTGATATATCCAAGGCAACAGCAAAAGTTTCACCAGAATCTCTAAAAAAAGGATGACCAAGACTCATTAAGGAAAGCCAGAAGATCACCAGTAGATTGGCCGTGACGGAACCCATACTGGTGATCAGGTAGAAGGTTGTGAAGTGATAGATGTTTAAGAATCTTCCTGTTGAGGATAGATTCAAAAACTTTAGATAGGCAGGAAATTAAAGCAATAGAATGGTAGTTTGAGGGATTAGAACGGTCACCGTTTTAGGAACAGGCTGAATGTAGGGAAACTTCCAGCAAGAAGGAAAGGTAGATGTTGACAGAGTTGAAAGAGTTTGACTAGGCAAGGTGCTGAAAGAGCTTGATGTTAGAAAAGCTATGGGACCAGATCAAGTAAATGGATGGATATTAAAAGAATGCAGAGAACAGTTGGAGGAACCCATTGAAAGAAGGAAAAGCACCAAGGGAATGGAAAAGAGCTAACATAGTCTGAATATACAAAGGGCGAAATAGAATGGAACCATTAAATTACAGACCAGTGTCACTAACAAGTATTGTAAGCAAGCTTTGTGAAATAGTTATTAAAGATAGATGGGTGTAATATTTAGAATAATATTTAGAAGATGAAAAGATAATTACAGAAAAGCAATTTGGATTCAGGAAAGGGAGGTCACAAATCTACTGAGCTTCTATACGAGAGTAATCAGTGGAGTGCAAGAGAGGGATGGACAGGTTGATGCGGTATACCTGGATCTCAAAAAAGCATCTGCTAAAGTTCCCAACAAAAGTTTTAAGTGGAAGTTAGAAAATGAAAGAGGACTAAAGGAAGCAACATTGAGATGGATGAAGGATTATTTACAAGGGAGGGAAATGAGAACAGTAATCATAGACACTAATTCAAGTTGGCATGAATTGACAAGTGGGGTACCACAAGGACCTGTGTTGGCACCTATTATATTTCAAATTCATGTAAATTATATGACAGAGGAACTAAATAGCTATATAAACCTGTTTGTTGATGATGCAAAAATAATGAAAATAATAAAGGATGAAAATGACTGCAAGGAGTTACAGAAGGATATTGACAAGACACATGCATGGAGCCAAAGATGGAAGCTAGAATTCAATGTCAGAAAATGCCATGTGTTAGAAACAGGAAAAAGTAGAAGAGACCTTCATGGAAGTATAAAATGGGAGGAGAAATAATAACAAAAACTAATGAAGGAAAAGATTTGGGAGTAATGATCCAGGACACACTATCACCTGAGAGGCATATAAATGGAATATTTGGTTCTACATACAGCTTGTTAACAAACATTAGGGTGGTGTTTAACTATTTAGAAAAAGAAATGAAGAAAATTACAACAGGCATGATACAACCTATATTGGAATACACAGCAGTAGTTTGGGCTTCACATAGAAAAAAAGATAAACAAACTGGAAAGAATACAGAGGATAGCGACAAAGATGGTACCAGAATTGAAAAAACTTAAGCTATGAAGAAAGACTTGAAGAGATGGGATTACCAACACTACAAGAGAGAAGAGAAAGAAGAGACCTGATAACAATGTACAAATTAACAAACAATATAGAAAGAATAGACAGAAATGACTTGGTACCACAGATGGAGGAGGGAGAGAGACAGACGAAGTGACATGGGAAGAAAATAGAGAAGAGTGGATGTTAAAGCAGCATCAAGAAATACACCTTTCTGTATTGAACTATTGAAGTCTGGAATGGTTTGATGGAAGAGGTGGTTGTGGCAAATGGTGTACACATGTTTAAAGAGAAACTGAATATATTTGATTATAGAGACAGGGCAAAATGAGCTTTGGCTCGTGTCCTGTACAATGCAACTAAGTAAATACACACACTAATGCATGGGAGACCAGTAAATTTAAAAGTATGCAACTAGAAGCAAAAAATCATATGGAGGAAATGATAAGGAAAAGTAACAAAGTGCTCTTAATAGGCAACTTCAACACTAAAGGAATTAACTGGGAGGAGGTGGAAGTGAAAGAAAATATCGAGTCATGGAGCAAAGAACTTATGCAAATCGTGATGGTGAATACAGTGAGACAATGGTTGAATGAGCCTACAAGATGCAGAGAAGAGGAACCATCACAGTTGGACTTTGTGTTTAGAAAAACCCCAGAAAGTAGACCAATTGTATACATTGAGTCCAATGGAAAGAAGTGATCATGTGATAATAGAAATAGTACCACAGGAGGAAAAAAGTGTTGTACAGGAAAGAGCAATACAGAAATGGGAGAAAGAACTATGCTAAGGCAAACTTTGCAGAACTTATTAAATTTTATTGAAAAATTAACTGGAAAGAGCTATTTGAAGGTAAAGTAGTGCAAGAAAAATATTAGGTATTTTTGAGCAATTATAGAGAGAGAGGGTGCAACAGTTTGTGCCAAGTTAAAGTGAAAATTTGGAAACATGAATGGTATAAAGCTAGGCATGTAGAAGCAAAAACAGAAAAAAGATGGGGCATGGAAGAAAATGATGAAACTAAACAGAAATGCTTTAGAAAAATACAGAAAGGCAAGAAATGAATGTATAGTGGTACCTCTAGATATGAGTTTAATTGGTTCCAGCCCTACCTCGTAACTTGAAGTTACTTGTATCATGAGTTATTAATTCCCATTTAAATTAACTGAAACCCCGTTAATCCGTTCCAGCCAGCAGAACAAAATACAAAATATCCTAATTGACCTGAAATAAATATGCAATTAAATTACAAAACATACGTAATTCATTACTAAACATAAGTGTAGATAATAAATAATAATAACTGAAATATAATGTTGTTTTGTGAGTGCTTACCAGAAGACAAACGATGGCAGACAACGCAGGTAGGCGGAGTAGGTGGAGGATGAAGGATGCCAGGGTAGTAGGCGGAGGATGAGGGATAAGTAGCATGAACTTGAACAAACAAGATTAAACTTAACACTAGAGTAACTGGAAATTAAATTTAATTCTAATCTTTATGTAGCTTAAAATAATTTTTCATTTTACTTAAATTTACTCAAACTAAAGATTGCTTTTTTACAACTTACATTAGAATCAAACAATGTAGTATAAAGACTCAATTTTTTTTTTCAAAATTATTATTTTTTTATTTATTTATTTATTTTCACTTATTTTGCTTCAACTTACATAAACTAATTTTCAGCATTATTTTTGGCCTTAGGCACACTTTGATTTCCACTTTCTCGGGGACTCTTGCTGAAAAAATGGTCCAATGAGATTTACCTCTGTCTACTTTTCAAAATGTTTCTGAAATGCATGAGGCATATGTCATTGTATTGGGCAGCTGCATAGTTTGTGTGTACCTTTTCTGGGTGATTTTTTTCCACAAAATCAGTCACTTTCTGATACGCTGCCAAAACCTCTTTAATTTCTGCAGTCGTAACCACAGGAGCCTCATCCTCTTCCTCATCCTCGCCACTGAACCCCTGATGAACCTCCACTTCTTGTAGGGCCTGAAGCTCCTGTAATTCCTCAGTCACCAGCTCCTGATTGTGCTCCTCAACGAGATCGTTGATGTCCCTCTCATCAATCTCCAAACCCATGGACTTTCCGAGTGCCACTATCTCGTCCAACTCTGCCATTTCGAATCCCTCAAAATCACATTCAGAAACAGCTCCTGACTGTGCTCCTCAACGAGATCGTTGGTGTCCCCCTCATCAACCTCCAAACCCATGGACTTTCCGAGTGCCACTATCTCGTCCAACTCTGCCATTTCAAATCCCTCAAAATCACATTTAGAAGCAGCGTCAGGCCACAATTTCCTCCAGGAAGAGTTTAAGGTTCGACGAGTTACTCCCTACCAAGCCAAGTCTGTGATTTTCAAGAAAATTACAATGTTGTAATGTTCCTTCCAAAATTCATGCAGGTTAGATTGGTGTTTTCAGTAACTTAAAAACATCGCTTGAACAAATGCTTTGTGTATAATTTCTTGAAGTTAGAAATCACTTGCTGGTCCATGGGCTGGAGGATAGAGGTTGTGCTGAGGGGGGAGGTATAGGACCTTGATGAACTTGAACTCATTGAGAATATCATCTTCTAGGCCAGGGGGATGAGCAGGAGCATTGTCTAGGATAAGTAGACATTTCAAAGGAAGATTATTCTCCTCCAAGTATTTTTTGATAGCTGGGCTGAATATGAGGTTAACCCATTCAATAAAATATTGACGGGTAACCCAGGCTTTGGCATTAGCTCTCCACATGACTTGGAGTTTTTTCCTTTAGCACTTTGTGTGCCTTGAATGCCCTCGGATTTTCAAAGTGGTATACCAGCAGAGGTTTGATTTTACAATCTCCACTGGCATTGGCACATAGAGCCAGTGTCAATCTGTCCTTCATGGGCTTGTGGCCTGGCATTTTCTTTTCTTTGGCTGTAATGAAGGTCCTTTGTGGCATTTTCTTCCAAAAAAGGCCAGTCTCAATTAGAAACTTGCTGTGAGACATAGCCTTCAGTGAGAATGAGTTCTGCAAGTTTTTTGCAGAACTCTTCAGCTACCTTAGCATCAGCACTAGATGCCTCTCCATGACGAACCACAGAGTCACTGAACTCCAGTACGCTTATGAAATTTTTCAAACCAACCTCGTGAAGCCTTGAACTCTGGTACTGTTGGTGTGCTGGAGCTCTCACCACCCCCCTTCTCTGCCTGCTCTCTTCTCAGATCAGCATAAATGGCACAACCCTTCTCACTAATTATGGTCTCAGTGACTATTGTCTTTTATCCATATAAGCAAAAGCCTCTCCATCTCTTCATGGATATCTGTTTGTTTAGTAGAGAAGATAGTCACTCCCTTAGCATGTTTTTTATTCTTAATTAAATCTTTGTTCTTCAAAATGATGCAAATACTCAACGTACTACGCTCATACTCCTTAGCAAGATCACTCACGCACACCACACTCATGTTTTTCAATTATTTCCCTCTTAATTTCTAAGCTCATCATTTGTTTCTTATGATCACTACTATCTTTAGCACTTCCTTTCTTGGGCCCCATGGTTAAATGCACAAAAAAGCACAAAAAAGTAGCACAAAATACGAAAAAACATAGATAAAAGTCAGAGCAAATGTTTAGTGGCCACGAGTAATGGTACAATGTGCAGATGTGTGGATCGCTGCTTTGCTATCGAGCACTGATGATGGTGGGTGGTGTTGCTGCTGCTGGCTGCTCGTATTTTGGAAAAATGCTCGTGTTATGAGGCATAATTTTTCGCAAATTTTTACTCGTATCTCGGAAAACTTGTATATAGATGCACTCCTATGTAGAGGTACCACTGTAGTATAATAAGAAGAGAAGAAGAAAGAAACTGAAAGTGACATAGTAAGAAAATGCAAGGAAGAATCCAAACTTTTCTACAGATATGTAAATGGGAAAATGAAACATAAGGATGGCATAAACAAGCTAAAAAGGGAAGGAAAAAATTATGAAACTACTAAAATAAGTGAACTAATGAATGAAAGTGTTTCCTTTGTGTTTACAAAGGAAATTGAATTTGTGACACGGAAAGTGGTATCACAGAATGAGGGAATACAGGAGATACAAGTAAAGAGACAAGAAATCAAGAAATTGCTGGAATAGCTGGATGTTAGAAAAGTTATGGGACCAGATCAAGTAAATGGATGGATATTAAAAGAATGCAGAGAACAAATGGAAGAACCCATATGGGATATATCATATTTTATAGCTTACATGACACACTTTTTTCCTAAAAAAATACCCTGAAAAATACTTGTGTGTCTTGTAAGATGAATGTTGTATTGTGACGAGTTCTTGGGATTTGAAGATGAATGAAATTTCTTTGATTTATATTTTTACATACAGATTTTTTAAGATTTTAATAAATTTTTATGAAAATAAAACCACCCTTGGACAATGAAAGATGTATAGTGTATTTACTAATCACCAACTTGTATGTCATTGCCATACAATTAAAATCGGACAAGTGATAATGTAAACAATATGTGGCACCAGTATGTGGAGGGACGTACTGCTTCACTGTGTGTATTTACCTACAATAGTTTTATTTACATAGTTGTAAATTTGTATTGAGTGCTCCAGCAAATTTGTGATAAGTGCTGAGACAATAGATAGTTTTATGAAAAGGTTAGATTAATTCATGGTTAACGATGATAGATGGTCAAATGTAGGTTTATAGGAGATGCCTTGTGTAGATCAACCAGCCTCTCACAGACTCTTTGCTTCTTGTGTTTTTATGTTTAGTGGTCAGGTATATGGTGAATGTGTTCTTATATGAGAATGACTTTTTTCTTCGAAATTTCTTCCCAGTATTAGGTTGCGTCTTCCAAGATGCAGCATCTTGTAAGCTGTAAAATACAGTAATCAACAACTTGTTGAGAGAAGGAAAAGTACCAAGGGAATGGAAAAGATCAACGAAATAAAATGGAACCATTAAATTATAGACTGGTTTCACTAACAGGAATTGTAAGCAAGTTTTGTGAAATAGTATTTAAAGACAGATGGATGGAATATCTAGAAGATGAGAAGATAATTACAGAAAATCAATTTGGGTTCAGGAAAGTGGGATTCTGTGTCACAAAGCTACTGAGCTGCTATATGTGAGTAATAGATGGAGTGCAAGAGAGGGACAGATGGGTTGATGCTTTTTACCTGGATCTCAAAAAAGCATTTGATAAAGGTCCCCACAAAAGCCTTATGTGGAAGCTAGAGAATGGAAGAGGACAGAAGGGAGCAACATTGAGATGGATGGAGGATTATTTACAAGGGAGGGAAATGAGAACAGTAATCAGAGACACTAATTCAAGTTGGCACAGAGTGACCAGCACAGAGGGTGCTGCAAGGATCTGTGTTGGCACCTATTCTGTTTCAAATATATATAAATGATATGACAGAGGATGTAAATAGTTATATAAACTGTTTGTTGATGATGCAAAAAATAATGAAAATTATAAAGGATGAAAATGACTGCAAGGGGTTAGAAAGGGACATTGACAAGATACATGCATGAAGCCAAGGATGAAAACTAGAATTTAATGCCAGAAAATGCCACTTGTTGGAAATAGGAAAAAGTGAAAGAGACCTTCATGGAAGTACAAAATGGGAGGAGAAATAATAATGAAAAGTAATGAAGAAAAGATTTGGGAGTAATGATTCAGGACACACTATCACCTGAAAGACACATAAATGAGATATTCGGCTCTACATACAGCTTGTTAACTCTTTAGGCAAAGAAATTATAAAGAAAATTATGACAAGCATGATACAACCTAAACTGGAATATGTAGCAGTAGTTTGGGCTCCACCTAGAAAAAAGATATACGCAAACTGGAAAGAATACAGAGAATAACAATGAAGATGGTACCAGGATTGAAAGACTTGAAGAGATTGGTTTACCAACACTACAAGAGAGAAGAGAAAGAGGAGACCTGATAATAGTGTACAAATTAGTAAACAATATAAAAAGAATAGACAGAAATGACTTGGTACTGCAGATGGAAGAGGGAGAGAGACAGACAAAGGGACATGGGAAGAAAATAAAGAAGAGGGGATGTTCAAGTGGCATCAAGAAATGCAGCTTCCCATATAGAACTATTGGAATCTGGAATGATTTAAAGGAAGAGGTGGTTGTGGCAAATGATGTACACATGTTTAAAGAGAAACTGGATAAATATGGTTGTGGAGACAGCACAAAATGAGCTTTGGCTCATGCTATGTACAATACAACTAAGTAAATACAACTAGGTACACACACACACACACACACACACACACACACACACACACACACACACACACACACACACACACACACACACACACACACACAAAACACACATATTTGATGTAGCAAGCTAATTACTTTGATAAATTTCTTGTTATACCTACTATAACCTAATCATCATATATGTATATATGCACACATACACACATTTTCAGTAACAAGCTAATTTTTTTTTTATAAATACCTTATGTGTTATACCTACTGTAAACTAATCATATTATATATAAGTGTATAAATAATAATTTACAAATTTTATAAAGCATTTCATAGTTAAGAACACATGGTTCATTTTGGTATTACAAAATAGTCAATGCTCCTCATTTTCCTTTGGTTTGGATTTCTCCATCTCTCACAGTCAACCTCCGTGTGCCTCCAGAGGTGGACTTTTATTCCACCCTTCGGGACTACCCTTGGTTCCATGGAACACTCTCACGATGTGATGCAGCCTCAGCTGTTCTGCAGGAGGCAGTGGCTGGCCATGGGGTCTTCCTCGTCAGGCAGAGTGAAACAAGGAAGGGGGAATATGTACTTACCTTTAATTATCAGGGAAGAGCAAAGGTAAGCTTATTGATGTAATGTTTCCATAAAATGATTTGGCTAAGAGAGTAAATGATGTGTGTGTGAGTGTGTGGTGATTTCTCTGGGCCTGGCTTATAGGTAGATAGATAGACAAAATACCATAGTTTCTTGCATGTATTGATTTCATATTCTTCTTCTTTGCCCATATTTTGTTCTATTTATTATGGTTACTTATAGATTAATAACTCACTGTAAACTAAGAGTACAGTTTCTTATTTGACTTACGGTAAAGTATGTGAAGGGAAAGATGTTTCATCATTGTGAAAAGATATAAAAGGGAGTTGAACACATCATTGCAATGTCCTTTTAGTTTTCTTTAAAGCTATATTTGAAATAACATCATGATCATTTTATTTCTTTCCAGCATCTGAGAATGACTATCAACCCAGATGGAGCTTGTAGGGTCCAACACTTATCGTTTGCTACAATATTTGACCTCTTAGAATACTTCCGTGACAACCACATCCCACTGGAGTCTGGAGGGACATCTGATGTCACTCTATCTGAATTTGTTATAGCTGCTGATTATACAGCACAGTCTAGCCAGGGTGGAGCTGAACGCAGACCTCTGAACCTCCCCGACACCCGAGAGGTAGAAACTTTGTAACAAATGATGTGTTGATTCTTTAAAGTATCCAAGAATACTTTCCATTCTATAATTTAACATAAAGTGTTCATTGAGAAAAGTCACATGGTCCTGGCTCTAACATGGAATGCTGTATATCACATATATATTCTGATGTTGATGATAGTATAATAATGGCAGAATAATGGCCACCCACAGGTCACCACTCATGGGGGATCAGTGCGCATGACCACCTCTGCACTAGAGAGACTCCAGTATGAACAAAGCAACTCAGGTGGGTCTGCTGGGAGGGCTGTGGAGAATACTTATACTTTTACCTGAAGACATCTTAACTGAAGCCTCTTGGGGATACTACTTAATACTCAGTAAGTGGCAGGTTTGTGTACTTATCAGCAAATTCTGAGTTTCCTCATAAGAAGGAATATTGAAACATCTGTCTCAGAAAATAAGGATGAGGTATGTCTAAGGGCAGCTTGAAGTGTGCAGTGAATAGTTATGAAGGGTGCACACACACCAAGGTTTGTCCTGCAGAATTCACCTATCCAAAAACTGATATACTCGGAAGACATTTTCAGGTAATGTGGTTTTCAGGTTGTGTTTTATAAGTACTGTCACCCTTTTTACAATGAGTGTGTTGTGTAATAATGCAGACTCTGGCATATGGTTGCATTAAAGATAATGCTTGTTAAGTGAAAATGTATAAGAACTGCACAGATATTAGTCAGTCATGAAGTGAGTTGTGATTAGTCATCTTTAAAGTGGAGTTGTAATATAAACTGGATTATAAGCAAATGGCACTGGTGGTAGCTATCCCTTTGGAAAACATTCAAAGGCAATTATCATGAAAACAGTTCTTCCACTTTTATAATGAGCACAAAAGTCTAATGAATGAATGAAAATGCTCAAATGTAGTCAGTCTCTAGTATTTGACACAAATTTACTTTGAATATCTGCAAAGACTTAAATTGTCCTCAGAAGAAAGACTTAAGATATTTCTTTTGCTCACTCTAGTTCATGTTGAAACAAGCCGCAGGGAAATCAATGCTGCTTTTAGTTTATTCAGGTCACCTGTTTTCTTTAGAGATGGCTTAGGGTAGCAACATAGCACCACAGGATTTGCTAGTTTCTAAGTTTTATATGTGGCAGTGCATCACAGAAGCAGATCTGATTCTCCTTTAGAGTTCCAATGTCACATGGATATACTGTTGACCTGCATATCATTTAATTTGAGGATAGTAGAGTTGATGTGTATTTATTTTTAAGTGACAATTTTTATTCATTATAGATTGATTCCTGTCACATTACTACATACATCATTAGGAAATTCTCTCAAACTCTACTCTACTACTTACTTACTTTTATTTTCAAATGAGTGTTCATTGTGTCCTTATTCACAGTAGCCCATGATTTATGAATCATTGTATACATGTATGCTCTGATGTTTTATTTGTAGCCCTCTGTTGGTGTATGCCTAATTATAATCATAAAAGTTACAGTTGTGGGTATAATCAAGTATATATTGATATGCAGTTAAAACATGATATGCTGTAGTACTATCCTTTGTCATATTTCAAGATCTCAATGTGAATTTAGTTTATGCTGTGACCTTCATGATCCTCTTATGAGTATCCTGTGCTGGTTGGTAGTGGAGGATGACCAGCAGGACTAAAGCCTGGGGGGAATTCAGTGACAAGTGCCACATACTCAGCTTTTCATTTATTTATTTATTTTTATTTATATATTTATCTATTTATTTATTTTTTATGTCAAATGATACCTGTATATACATGTGATTTTTTTTTTATTTATTTATTTATTTATTTATTTATTTATTTATTTATTTATTTGTTTATTTATTTATTTTATTTTATTTTTTTTTTACCATCTTGCTGCCATCATAACATGCCATCATAAGTTCTTTACAAGGTGTATATGCAGGGCACCCTTGTTATTCACGAGTTCTTTTTTTTTTTTTTTACAAATTTTGATTAATTACAAAATTCTTCAATGCCTTGAAAATATTGAAAAGAGAAATGTAAAGAAATATCTTCCATTGCTTTGAAGCTCATTGTTAATGCAATTTTGAAGATGTTAGTTATTCAATCATCAAGACTGGATGAACATTGAAAGGGGGAAAAATAAACCACTTCTATTGCTCTTTTCTAAACTCAAATGCTCTTGAGCCGGTGGCCTGATCCCCATATCCAAACAGTTCCCTCATTCAGGTGCATATGAATATAAATGGTTGGAGCTGATCAGCTAATATTGTGAGTGGTAGTAGTAATGATGTCATTGCAGAGAGGAGTGCTGCATTGGAGATATGTAAATAGAGGTGACCATCAACTCTAGCATGGGTTGAGAATTACACAGTAACTCTTCTCTTCTTCAGTGGCACAATGCCATTTGCATTCTCGCATGAAGAGACTAATGCAGATATGTCAGTAATTAGCCTGTTCTCACTGAAGTGTAAATGCTTAACTTGGCCAGTTTTGTACTTTTGCTTGGAAAATGTACCTCTTTATAGACCAATTTTAAAATGCTTATAGAAATGTTATTGAAATTTTCAGTTGATTACTTTCACAAGTACTGAAGGCATAAGAAGTTATTTCAATTACTATTCATAATTTTTAATTATTGTTTCAAAACATGCTTATAAAAGCTAGGAATTCTACTGCTTTTTTCTGGTAGAAGAAAATTTGTCCCAAAATTTCTACCTGTGGTACAATATTTTCTTTAGTATGAAACCAAAACAACAACATAACAGTGACCACCACAAGACCTCAGAGCATGTACTACACTCCACTCACTTAAATTTTGAAATGGAAATGCTATAACATTTTGGTTTCAATATAGATATACAGATTATGAATTACATTGTTACAGTGGTGCCTTGGTATGTGTCCTTAACCCATTCCAGATCCTTGGACTTATACCAAACAAATTTTTCCACAAGAAATAAAAAAAATTATTGATCTGTTCCCATGAAAAAAAAAATAAAATCCTGTTGTTATTGGCATATACAGTACATTGATGGGATTGTATAAAATGATTTAAACACTGCTTGATACTATAATACATACTGTATTTGATGGCATATAAGACACACAGGCATATAAGATGCACCCCCATTTCAGCAAGGCTTATTCAGGAAAAGTTTTTGTATGTATTTAAGCATGTAATATTTAAAACAAGCTAGCAATACAGCTGAACAAAAAACAAATTCACAACAGTAAAAATATCCTACATGATTACAGTAATAAAACAGAGGTAGTGGCCTAGTCATGGAGGCAAGGTGAAGAAAGTAGCTCCGCTGCTGAGGTGTCAACAGCATACTTGGTGCATCACTGAACAGGGCTGTGTTTTATTTTCAAGATTTCCTTACATAATGGTTGAAAAATATGATATACCATCCTTGCTTATAAGATGGTGGTGTAAATCTTCAGGTGTACAGGTGAAAGAAATTTCAAAATTAAATCTAGAGGAGGCCTCACATTTGCAAATAAGATGCAGGGTAATTTTTTGAGCCATTTTTATGAAAAAAAATGTTATTGGTTGGAAGGAGAGTCATTAACTTTCTTTGAATTCATGGTTAATGAATTTACAAAAAAAAAAAAAAAAAAATCACGAGTTATAGCACGGGTTGTTTACTGAATGGTAGCAACAGGCATAGGCAGTTGTGACTTTGTCTCAAGAGAGATAAACAAGGGTAGCATGCGGTGTTGTGACACATTTTGACCAATACAAATTCTAGCACACAAGTCATATTCCAAACAAAGGTTGTATACCAAGCAAATTTTTTCACTTCCAAACAGGACGTGTACCAAGTTGGACTTATTCTGAAGCGGATGTATACTGAGGTACCACTGTACTGTATAAATATTAGAAAGAACAATGGGTTCAGATAATATGTTTTCAGTTCAGCCTTAATGCTTACCTCCCCAACCAAGACCATGAATTAATTTTTTGTACATCTGACAGAAGATGACATAACTTAATTTTAGTTAATATCTTCACAGGTTGAATATGGCAGTAAGATTTTTAGGTGGAATAAGTTTACTTTAAAAATGGTAAAATTGGAGGCCCATTGTTATATCTCACTCATACTTGTGGAAAAATTATTTTTGTGTTGGTTTTATCTTACACTGCAATAGAGGCAGTTTCATTATGCCCACATAAATATAAATTTAGTTATTAAGAACATGCTTTAAATTTTTTTACACTTGTTTTTACATAGTAATTGTAGGAATTTGCAACCTCTACAGACCACCTACACTAAAAACAGGCAAATAAGCAAAATATAGTTATCTTTCTTTTAAAGAATCCTAAATTTTATAGTATTTTAAAAGAATCTGAAGTTTTGATCACTAATGGTCATTCAAGGATAATGATGTTCATGCTCTGTGTCCTTAGATATTGTTATCTTTATTTGCACAAACTGGCAAACTTATTAGCTTTATGCTTTGTTTAGTAAAAGAAATAGACTTTATGCAATGCATTCTATCAGTATAACTGGAAAAAAAATGTGTTGCTTACATGACATGTGTTCATCTATTTAAATATGTATCACACACACACACACACACACACACACACACACACACACACACACACACACACACACACACACACACACACACACACACACACACACACACACACACACACACACACACACACACACACACACACACACACACACACACACACACACACACACACATATATATATATATATATATATATATATATAGAGGGTACTCTTGTATCAGATACTTTGTTCTTAGAATGATGCATAAACTCCAAATATTGATAGTATTATGATGGTGCTTCTTGTCCTGGTGCTTGTGATGAATCTAACCATTTTTATTTTTTTCAATTTTATTCCCTTAGGAGCTTCATAATACCTTGGAATTATTTCTTATGTTACACTATATCAGTAGTCTAACAATGTCATTCAGAAAGACTACAAAGCGGACAGTGCTTACTATTTGTTACTTGGTGAACAAAGGCTATATCATTAAAGAAAGTGAGTATAGTCTTTGTACGTCTTATCACTCCTGTATGCACTAAATGCTACATGTTGGACCCAAACTGTAGTACTGTATTGCATATTTATGTTATTCATAGTTGTGAATATTAAGGGTGCCTCTGTGTGAGTGTGTGCATGGTATGTGTCTCCCTGTGCATGTGTTAATGTGTCTACACACACACACACACACACACACACACACACACACACACACACACACACACACACACACACACACACACACACACTCATTGATTTTGCATGATTATTTACAGTGGTTACACTTTCATGAGTGGTGGAATATTAAGATACATTTCATATTTTTATTTGTATTCTCACTTATTATGTTTGCACATTTCATAAAAAGTGACACATAGGTTAATAGTGATTCATAACTTAAAAAAAAAAAACTGGTAATAGTGTTCATTATCTTTTAGAAGTCTTGACAGAGATCTTGATGCCATTATTTTTTGGTGTTATTGTAATATCTTTTGTTTCCTTTTTTGACATATGTAGTCAAGAGTTTATAATTAATTTTGGTTCAATTATGGCCAAGCATAATGCTCAACATGATTATTTCTCTTGACAACAGTTTTCACTTACAGGTTTAGATTTTTCTTAGTTCTTTTACACTTAACCCTTATGTAAACAACAAAAATGCAATGTTAATGGAAAAAGTACCTCTTTGCTGCCATTTGACAAAATAAGACACCTAAGGGGGCAAGTTAGGTCAAGCTCTTATGCTGCAACATTTTGATAACTGCTTAATTTGCTATGCATCTTGTGAACATGGAAAGCTAACCCTGTTTATGATTTTGTGAATAGCCTATTTTAAGAGTTTTTGCAGCATTGATGTGTACACATTTGGATTGGTACCAGTTTACATGTTTATAATACCTTGTAGGATGGATAGGGTATGTGTGTGTGTGTGTGTGTGTGTGTGTGTGTGTGTGTGTGTGTGTGTGTGTATTTACCTAGTTGTGGTTTATGAGAGGGGAGTAATCTCATAGTATCCCATCTCTGTATCTATCCAGTTTGGTCTTAAAAGCATGGACAGTTATGGCATTGACAACATCTTCACTGAGTTCATTCCATTTGTTCACACTTCTGTGAGGAAAACTATACTTTTTGATGTCTCTTCTACAGTTATCTTTCTTCAGCTTCTTACAGTGTCCCCTTGTACTCTGTGTCTAAATTTATAAACATTCTTTGTCCACATTTTTCATACCATTTATCATTCTATAGATGTTTATTAAATCCCCTCTCTCTCTCCCATTTTCAAGGGTAGGAATTTCCAGCATTCTTAATCTCTCTTCATAGGTTGACTTACTCAACTCCAGAACCATCTTAGTGACTGCTCTTTGTACTCTTTCTAATTTTATAATATTCCTCTTTATATGAGGAGACCAGACAACTGCTGCATATTCTAATCTTGGTCTTATCATGGAAATCAAAAATTTTTTTTACCATTCTTTCATCTAAATATGAGAATGCCATTCTTATTCTTTTTAACAAATTCATCATCTCCAGTAATTTTATCAATATGTCTGTCTGGAGTCAAATTTTCAGTAACTGTTACTCATAAATCCACTTCTTATGATTTCTGTTACTTCACATCATCCATCTCATAATGATATTGTATTCTTTTCTTACTCTTACCAAACTCCATTACTTTACACTTACTTAAATTGAATTCCATTTGCCAAGATTTGCTCCATCTATTTATCTTATTCAAATCATCTTGCAGTACCATACAGTCATTTACATTTTCTACCTTTCTCATCAGCTTACCATCATCCGCAAATAAGTTTATATAACTGTCTATTTCTTCATTTATGTCATTCACATATATTACAAACATTATCAGTCCCAACACTGATTCCTGTGGGACACCACTAGTTACTTTCAGCCAAGATGAATTTTGGTCTTGTATTACTGTTCTCATCTTTCTATCATCCAGATAATCCTCTATCCACTCCAGCAGTCTTCCTCCTATTTTTCAATAATTTTTTATCTGCCATAGCAATCTTCAGTGTGGTACTTTGTCAAATGCTTTCTTCAAGTCTAAGTAGACACCATCCACCCATCTGTCTCTCTCCTGTACAATATCGACTAAATAATAAAAGGACAATAAGTTCATGGAGCATGATCTTCCCCTCCTAAATCCAAATTGACAATTTACCAAAACTTTATCACTTCCCAAGTGTTCCATCCATCTTTCCTTTATTGTTCTTTCACATAATTTTCTTACAACACTACTCAAGGACACTGGTCTATAATTTAGTGGGTTTTCCTTATTTCCTCCTTTTGAATATTGGTGCAATATTTCCTCTCTTCCAGTCTTTAGGTACTCTTCCCTGTGACAACAATGTCACCACTAGACTGTGAATTTTTTTCAGCCAGTTGTTCTCTATATTCTTTCAATATCCAGTTTGATACTCCATCTGGACCAGATGCTTTATTTACATCAAGTTCTTCCATCATCTTAAGTATTTCCCCATAAATGACTGGACTGTACTTGGTATATTCCTCACTAACTTATCCTTCCAGCATCAAACTCCCCTTCCACAGTAAATACCAATCTGAAACTATTGTTCATAACCATGTCCTGTGCATCCTCATAGATTTTTCCTTCAACTTTCAGTCTTGATACTCCTTCCTTCTTCATCTTCCCATTAATATGTCTAAAGAACAGTTTGGGTTCATTTATACACTTATCTATTATATCTCTTTCATAGTTTCTTCTCTCCATTCTTATTATCTCAACATACTTATTTCTAGCATCAGTATATTCCTCCCATCTGCTCTCAGTTTTCCTCTTCTTCCATCTATTCCAAGCATTTTGCTTATAATTTCTAGCCTCTTTGCATTTTGTATTGAACCATTCTTTACTCTTTCTACATCTTGCTCCTCCTCTAGGTACAAATTTCTCCACAGCAGAATTGTATATCCTTATAAATTAATCCCATTTTTCCTGAACATCTGCGTCTTCATAGTTTTTTCAGTCCACAACAGCAAAGAATTTCCTTAATTTTTCAAAGTCAGCTTTACTATATTAAAATCTTTTCACCTTATAATTTTCATCAGTGATTACATTTTCACTTTTCAATTTAAATTCCATCAACACATGATTACTTTTATCTAGTGTATAGTTTCAATAATTGCCATGTCCTTGGTAAACACTAAATCAAGTCTTGATGGGTTATCTCCTCCACTAAATCTGGTATCACAATCAACCCATTGAGTCATTAAGTCTTCCACAGCCCAGTTTAACATAAGAACATAAGAAATAAGGGAAGCTGCAAGAAATAACCAGGCTTACACGTGGCAGTCCCTGTATGAAATATACCTACCTATTTCCATCTATCATCCTCATCCATAAACCTGTCTAATCTTCTCTTAAAGCTCCCTAATGTCCTAGCACTAACAACATGATTACTGAGTCCATTCCACTCATCTACCACTCTATTTGAGAACCAATTTCTTCTTATCTCTTTCCTAAACTTAAATTTTTCAAGCTTGAACATGTTATTTCTTGTTCTATCCTGGTTGCTGATCATAAGAATTTTGCTTATATCCCCCTTGTTATAAAGACTTCTATCAGGTCCCCTCTTAACTTACAGTCTATTACTCCATGAGTTCTCACTTCCAGTAGTTGTCAATGTCTCCCAATTTATCTCCTTACAATTAAAACCACCAACAATAACTATATCACTAATTTCCATCACTCTCTTTTCAAGACCTTTCAACACATCTACTAACATCTCTTTATGCTCTTCTTTTCTCTAAGCATTGGTCATAGGTGGCACATACACTCCTACATAATTCATTATCCTTCCATTTCCACTTCTAATAATCACTTGTAGAATTTCAGACTTGTCTTACCTCTTTATTACCTTCTCCACTTTAACACACTTTTTAGTCAGAATGATCACTCCACCTCCTCCCTTGTCACTTCTATTTTTCATCCATAAATCATATCTATTATCACTAATGTCTGGAGTTCCCCATTCATTTTTCCATTTTGTCTCACATAATACAGCAACATCCAATGCAGTTCTGTTTAATAACTCATTTAATTCCATCTTTGTTGACATTAATCCATTTACATTAGTATAACATACTTTACTTAGTGCTTGATGTACCATTTCTTTATTCTCATATCTCTTACTCTCTAGGAAAACTTCTCCTCTGTTCATTGTTCGTCTTTTTGTTTGCCTCATTTACCAGCTCCTTTTGCTTCAACCTTTCAAACTCATCCATATTTCTGTTTATCCATACATTCTTATATTATTCATCTGCACACAACCTCCAAGACCCATTAATTAGCTCTTCTGGTTGTATGTGTTGCAAACCTTTATCTTATGGGTCTCATTTTTTCTTCTTCATATTTCCCATTTCTATGGAACTTTCACTTGCTTTACTACCTGACTGTCTTCACCCATCACTTTTTTCAGTAACTTATTCAACAAGTTCTTTTCCTTTTCCTCTCTTTGAATTCTGCTTACTATTTTCTCCTCTAAACCAAATACAATTACTTGTTTATATTTTTCTACAGTGCTTTTCACTAATTTTTCTCTTCTTTTATAATATTTACACGTTCTGTTTCAGGTTTTGTTTCTCATTTTCTTGTTCTATTATTTTCTTTAGTGATTCTTCTTCAAATTTATGTTCATTTAACCTCTTATTTTGCATCATTTCCACATCCTTAACACTTGCCTTCATTTCCTCATTTCCTTTCTGAACAGTTTCTACTTTTTCCTTTATTTGTTTCCTTAAACAGTCATTTTCCACCTTTAACTTCTCATCTTTATTTTCCATCTCATTCAGCTTTGCTGTAATAGTCACCAACTCCTTACCTGTCTCCTTCTGGTGTGCCTCCAATGTCTTTATTCTCTCCAATAACTTGTCCATCATTTCTTCCCTATAGAAAAATTTTTTACACTGCAGTTTATAATTTAGTTCTCTTTCTTCAGTAAAACCTTCAAATGAACTTCTTTCTTTTGGAGTGGTGCCTTCCACCATGTTTGTCCAAAATGTGTGTGTGTGTGTGTGTGTGTGTGAGAGAGAGAGAGAGAGAGAGAGAGAGAGAGAGAGAGAGAGAGAGAGAGAGAGAGAGATGAATTGGATATGTGTATCTATATCCACATATAAGGTAAAACTTGTTTAACTTCCATTTGCATCTACATAACATCCTCACCTACAGAAAAGAGAAATGTGTACATCATATTCAGTGCTGATACTGAGCAATAGGCAGGTGGTGTAATTGAGACAGGAGGAAAGGAGGCATGCTTTTGCACCAAGCTCTTAAATTTGAATTTTGAATTGTTTTGAAAAACTAAGTCTCCTAAATGCATTTAATATTTCATCCTTAGGACATAGATTGTACATACCAGACATTTGCTTTGCAATTTGTCAATGAAACAGTATGTACGTATGTAAACAGAAAGAGAGAACTGTATATGGCAATATCTTTACATTGGAACCTTGGTTTTCGAACTTTATCAATTCCTGAATTCTGTTCGAAATCTGAAATGTTTGGAAACTGAAATTATTTTTCCCGATAAGGATCAATGTAAAATGGATTAATCTGTTGCTGGACACCCATCCACCCTTAACAGCTTATGACAGATGTTCCCACTGTCAAGGTG
This sequence comes from Scylla paramamosain, assembly GCF_035594125.1. Classification (NCBI taxonomy): domain Eukaryota; kingdom Metazoa; phylum Arthropoda; class Malacostraca; order Decapoda; family Portunidae; genus Scylla; species Scylla paramamosain. The sequence goes on from NC_087178.1 coordinate 12,674,309, forward strand.
GCTGCTGCACAATGTCTCCAGCTTGGAAATAATTTATTCAGAAAGGATATATTGAATGAACTTAGTGACACGAAACTCATCAGAAGATATTGTCACCGATCTAGAGATGAAAGCCTTACAAAGTGACACAGAGAGGAGCAACCCAGTTACTGCCAAAATAATGGTTATCATAACACTTATACATCTTGCTGCAGGGAAAAGCTTCTGGAAAAATGCAATTGTGCAATAATGATGGCATTGTGGGTCATTGAGAGAACCACAGGTGGCTTAAGATTACTTCTGGGCCAGCCGAAAACTGTTTGTTTATGTTGAGGCTCTTCAACAGGATCACATTTACCATATTTCAAAGATTGAATTACTGTCTTACCCACTGTCTCTCCTCCAAATACATAAAAACAAAGGAAATATAAATTTTATAAAAACTATAAGCAGCAGCTTTTGCTTTGTCACTTAGTATTTGAAATCAAGTAACTTTGTTCAAGAACTGGACAATGGTACAGCAACCAAACCAATTATGAGTACAATATTTTGTTAGAAAACTGATTTTTTTTTAAAAAAGAGAGGCATTCAGTAACCAAGGTTCCACCGTACCTGCAGCTGTAAAGGTACATTCTTTTGTTTATTTTTATTTGCAGCTACAATTTTTTTTTAAAGTTAAGTGTGATAAAATCCAAATGTATAACCATATATATGGAATTCCAAGCTTAGATATCCAGTTCATCTTCCCTGTGTGTGTGTGTGTGTGTGTGTGTGTGTGTGTGTGTGTGTGTGTGTATGTGTGTGTGTGTGTGTGTGTGTGTGTGTGTGTGTGTGTGTGTTTTGTTTGTTCATTTGTTTGTTTTCATTTGCATGCATGAGTTCATACAACTACACTTTTGGGTGCACTACTGACAGTATGATTTATATAGAGAAGGGGGGATATTGTTACAATCGATGTGCAGGTATCTATTGTTTTCAGGAATCTGTTGTACAATGCATATTGATATATTTTGTTGCAGATTTCAACGTTCTTATGAGACTGCATTGTTTCTCAATTAAATCTATTATATTATGGCTTTAGTGCAGTTGCAGTATAAATGATCAGTTTACTCATTGTTCATGGTCATTATACTAGAACTCTAACTGATGAAAACTATTATAGGATTGAATTATTACTAGGTATTATTATTTTTTATTGATATTTTATGTATAATTGCTATCATGAATTTTATTATTATTATTATTATTATTATTATTATTATTATTATTATTATTATTATTATTATTATTGTGGTTATTATTATTATTATTATTATTATTATTATTATTATTATTATTATTATTATTGTTGTTGTTGATATTGCTGTTGTTGTTGTTGTTATTCTTCTTCATCTTATTATTATTTTTTTTTATTACTACATATCATTATTATTTATTAATTTATTTCTTAATTTTTTTTTATTACTTAGATTTTACAGACCCTTTCTGAAAGTTTTTCACATGACATTGCTCTCCCATAGTGCCCATCTACTTGGATGGGTATTGTGTTTAGGAGTCATCCACCTGTTGTCATTTTTAGATTGATTTATAGACCTTGAATCCTCAAGTGATCTCACATAGCATTGCACATCCTTGCTTGTTATTTTCTGCACACACCAGTGTTTTTGCATCATGTGTAGCTGCTCAAGTTTCAATATCATATACCATTTTGTGTCTCACAAATGAAGTTTATGTTAGATATAGGTTTGATCCCTTATAGCTTTAGTATCAAATTTGTTATCTCATTTATTCCACAAACTTTTCTAAAAGCTGTCTTGTTCATTTTTTCACTTGTTTTTAAAATTTTCAGTTTGAATTGTTTGGACTTGACATTCAACCTCATAAATAATCTTCCCTGAAAGTGTGTGTGTGTGTACATTCTTTCACATCCTCAGTCCACCCTATCCTTTCCTATAAATACTGTTCTAATCTTTCTCTCTCATTTGCATATATTACATCACTCCAAGCTACCTTTTAAACAATAAGCCTTTTCTCTCTCTCTCTCTCTCTCTCTCTCTCTCTCTCTCTCTCTCTCTCTCTCTCTCTCTCTCTCTCTCTCTCTCTCTCTCTCTCTCTCTCTCTCTCTCTCTCTCTCTCTCTCTCTCTCTCTCTCTCTCTCTCTCTCTCTCTCTCTCTCTCAGAACATGTCCACACTATCTCAGTGTATTTCATTTAATACATTTAAATTCCCACAGTTTACTCCTTTTTTCTATTTTCAAAATCATATACACTTGATTTTTGCAAAAAGAATTCCCTCATCTGAGAAAGTTAATGTCCTCTATCTTAATCTATCTTAATCCTGTTACCCACCATTTAACATTTGTTATTTTTCACATCCATAAATAATGTTAGTACAGATAATAAACCACGATAAGATTTAACATGCAGTACATTCTAAAAGTGCTTGCTTAAAATATATTTTATTTGCCTAATATCAAAATGTTTAATGATCAAAAACTGTCCTAACATAGTTAAGTATTTTGATAAACTGCTGTATTTTTAGTGCAGTGTTCTATCTATTTTGTCTATTTTTCTCTGACACCTTGCTTCATTCAGGAAAATCCTAGCACAGTGGCCTTCTCTCCTTATCCAAACACTCCCTCCTTGCTTATTGAAATCCTGTACTAGCTTCTCATAATTTACCACATCTCTCACACATATACTCTTACTTTTAAGTATGTATTCTTTTCTTCTTTCATACATATCACATCATTGTAGTTATACAGTTTTGTTTAATTTCAGTAGTTCAGTACACTGACAGTGTTGTTGCTCTCATGGAAACCTACATATTATGCATAATATACTACTAAATATTCATGCAAGGCTGTGCACACACACACACACACACACACACACACACACACACACACACACACACACACACACACACACACACACACACACACACACATTGATTTCTACCCCATGCAGTGTTACCCCTGCCTATCACCTGGCTGGCTCATGATACAAAGGATTTTCTATTGATGAGCCAGCAGGTACTGTCCTTCCTTAGCAAGAAGATTGGGTGAATGGTGTATGAAAGGTCTCAGCCTTACCTATAGATCAGGCATTTATTAGCTCTAAGCTTTGTCTGGGAGGGTTTAATTGGCAGTCAAGAATCCAGCACATGATCTCCAAGACCATGATGGATTACACACACACACACACACACACACACACACACACACACACACACACACACACACATACAGGGTTATGTTTTACATATATGTGTGTATGTAATATCAGTCATCAGAGAGGGATCATATATTACTCATAGACAAGCATGTTATATTTTATTTCACATATTAGATATCAAAGGTGTACTCATTTAGAGTATAATATCATGTGAAATATTTAGCATTCAACATGGTCTGCATATACTTTTTCTATATTATTGTTGTTGTTATTTATTATTTTTATTATTATTATTGTTATCATTATTATTATTGTTATTATTATTATTATTATTATTATTATTATTATTATTATTATTATTATTATTATTGTTATTATTATTATTATTATTATTATTATTATTATTATTATTATTAATTTTTATTTATTATTATTTTTTGGTATGTGAACTGTGTGATATCAAATGTGGAAGTGTTAGTTACCAAACAGCTTTGCCAGTGCTCAAATAGAAGGCATTTTTGTGAATTCTCCTCTTATCCCCTCAGCCCCTCCCCCCCCCCCCAAAAAAAAAAAAAAAACACCACCAAATGGTGTCTTGCACACACTACTGCTGATGTAGTTAAGTAGACAGAGTTGTCTTTTTAAGTACAATGAAAAGTTAGTGAAGTGTAATTATAAATTATTATTATATATTCTGTTGGAATAGAGAAATGAACAGTGAATAATTAATCTTTGGAAGATAAGATTATGAAAACTTTGCACCACTGAATATGTTAAAAGATTTTTCTTAGATACTTGTATTTCCTTGATGGGATCATACAAGACATAGATTATTTAAAAAAAAAAAAAAATGCATTGTTAGTTATTATGAAATTGATTTCATGATGATAGATGGAAAACATGATTAATCATGAAACAACAGCTTTAGCTATATGAGCAGGTTGCACCTAAAACAAACATATGCTAGGAATTTGTTTGAGTATTCAGTAGCATAAGTGATAAAGTACTCACAAAAAATCTGAGCAGTAATGCACTAAATACACCAGGAAGAGTTTGAACTTAACTCAGTTTAAGGGTACACTTTAATGTTTATGTACAGGAAACCTCCATACTTTTTTTTTCTCTTATCTAATTCATGCTAAATACAGAGTCTTGGTGTTTATAGTTTTGAAAAAATTACAAAAAATGTGTTGAACAATTAAAAAAAAAGTGAAATTTCACAATTAAATTGAATGTGCACAGAATATCCATGTGAATGAAATAAGTGCATGCATTGGTTGTTTGGGTTGTATGTTTTGAGATATGCAGTGAAAGTCAAGGAAGCTGTTGATGTTATACACTGGACAGCTTTGCCTTGTCCTCAGATATCATCCTTGTTTGCCGTCCATAGCAAAATCATATGAATTTCTCATATATGGCAATACACCCAAAGGTTGGGCATTACTGCTGATCGATGCTTGATAAAGCGTGATGGGTGTTGTCATCTTTTATCATCATCATTTTTTGTTTTCCTTACAAAATTTATGATTGCAATGTCAGATATGGTTTTATCACAGTGATGGGGTGTAAAGGTCAGCTCACAGGGCCAGATTACTCTTATCTATCCAGTATACAGGCTTAAGACAGATTATAGGAGAATGACAGAATAAAGTGTTATATGCTGGTGCTGGTTGCACCCAAGAATCACCCACCTCATCTCACGAAGCCTGACAGCTCAAAAAGTTTCTCATAAGAGTTTGCATGTTATAAACTGTGCGTTGGTAAATACTAATGTGGTTTATAACCTGCAAAGGCTTGCAGTTTTCATAATTATAATGGATTTTTTATTTATTTATTTATATTTTTTTTATAGAAAGTTTATGCTTGAATGCTCTGTAAAGCATAGGAATGCTCTCTGTATAAAAGCACAAACATGATAAATATTACCTCCATATGTAGCACTAACATATTAATCAAATTATTTCTATTTAGGAACTTTTTTACAATTTTGCCAAGATCCTTGGTACATCAGTATCATATAACACATAGATTATATTTAAAGAAGAAAAACCTTTGCTGCAACAAAAAAAAAAAAAAAAATGTTGCCTTACTGATAAGTATATTCATGTTGAGGTTTTACTGTAGATAAATATGAAACAAAGACATTGTGTACTTACCTATACTGTGACAAACTCCCTGTTAATGCTAGAAAGTGTTCTGCCATTTATTTACATCAGAAAATTCATGAATTCAGTATGTTGTATGTGCTGGGATATTTTTTTTACTAGTAAAATTGTTTTCTTACTT
>NC_087178.1:12682250-12684750 GCF_035594125.1 Scylla paramamosain
ATCTTGCTCTAAATAAAATTAACATCCTTACATTTAATGGCAGACACCCCTGGGAGCAAGCACTTCCACTACCTGCAACTTCTGCTATTGTGGACCTGTTTCTTTTTCCATTGCAGATTGTAAATGCCATAAACAGTTTTGAAAATTTGCAGTTTTGTGTTCTGCAAGTACTTTGCAACTGCAGAAAAGGTTGAAAATGCTCCATGTGACTTTGGTGTTGGCACTGCATCAGTTAATCAATTAATGTATGTTACAACACGACTGTTGAATAGCAGGCTACACCATGATTTCATGCACCTTCCAGCCAATAGTGTCCATGATTTGAAAACCCAGGGGCCACCTGTCTTGGAACACACCACAAGTAGCAACATCCAGCTCTCTAACGAATTGGCAGTAAACTTTTGATCATTAGTCCTCAAAAAAGACCAGCAAGCAGCTGTAGGAAGCCATGATCTCTGTCATTTCTCATCCATTATGGATAAATGACTCATACAAGGCCATCTGCAACTTTGAAAGCATGGAAAGACTGTTCTCTCTGTGTTTAAAAATCATTAAGTCCTAATGGGCAAGTCTGACCTTGGATAACTTTGATCATATCTGTGAAAAGAGAATGTTGACCTGCATAGCATGGAGTTGTTCTCAGTATCAGAGGACTCAGACTGACTGTGAGTTATGATGGTGTGGCTATGAGTGCTTGATCTCTCAGTGGTTGCAATTGACTGTTTCCAACATATTTTCCATACTTTCCCATGTTTTTGCATTTGGCATATAAAATTTAGAAAGTGGATTGCAGTTGCAGAAGTTTTTTGCAGTTGTAGTTGCAGAAAATTTGGATTCAAGATTGCAAAGGTGCAATTTTGGGCTTGAACTTTTGGTTGCAGTGCCCACCACTGTGTATGCAAGGCTTTTGAGTCAAACTTGCAATATTGTTTTGTGAACCTTTAGTCTGATTTCATTGAGGAAACTACATTGAGGCCCTGAGATAATATGGTATCAGTATGCATTAAAATTTTGATTCATTTTACTATCCTTGCTTGATTTAACATTAACATGCATAAAAAAGATATGATGTAACGGAAGTGGAATGATAACATAATGAGATGTATTCATGTGTGTATGTGTGAAATTTTTAATTTAAATATGAGAATGATATATGAGATAGTGCAAGATAAGAAAAGAGTGAGGGAATAATGAGAGATTTAGTGGTTGCAAGGTGGAAATACAAAGGTAGAATTAAATATAAATTACTGTCATGGTTATCTCTGTGAGGAAGTCCTCAGAAACAAGTGTCAGCATGTGCAATGGATTACCATTATATCTTGGGGTCTCAGTGTTTGTTAACCTGAAAACTGGTCTTTTCAGATCATTTACTATTTAAACAGTTATGTTTTGAGAGTGATTCCTGAAAATATTACCGATGTACTCAAGTATAATTTGTATTTTGTTAAAGGATCATAAGTTTTGCCAGTGATTTGATATGATTCTCTCTCTCTCTCTCTCTCTCTCTCTCTCTCTCTCTCTCTCTCTCTCTCTCTCTCTCTCTCTCTCTCTCTCTCTCTCTCTCTCTCTCTCTCTCTCTCTCTCTCTCTCTCTCTCTCTCTCTCTCTCTCTCTCTCTCTCTCTCTCTCTCCAAGTTTATATGTGCCATACAAAGAATGAAAGGTTACTTTGTGGTGAAGTGCTGAAACTTTACAACTGGGAAGGTCACAATTATGCGTTTGAATAATTATGCAGTAAAAGATTGGTTGTGTTCTCCACATTTTTGCTCTGTCTTTTGATTTGCTGTAGGATACTTAACCATCCATAGTGTTGTTGATTCTTGAGGTTTTTGGTAGTGGCTGGCCCATAAATTATTTGAATGGTGCTTATAGAAATTTTTTTTTATTTCCTCATAGTTATGTAAAGTCTTACTTACTTAAGACTGGGTTACTGATGTCTGTATACTTTTATTTATTCATTTATTTTTATTATCTTTAAAACATGAAAAGAATATTATTTCCTCTATAAAAAATGTTTGATTTTTTTTTTTTTTTCAGTAAAAGGCATGTTGTTTGGACTGGTATTATTCTAGTATGTAATATTATTTGAACAAGGGTTTATATCTTTGTAAATGTGGATTACTATGTTGTTTCCTTTATACTTCTAAACCTATTAAATTACAATTATTTATAGCTTTATGTGATGTAAATTTCAGTGTGGGGTAGATTCAGTTATGCATCAATTTTTTCAGCCATTGATAATAGCATACATTATGTATTGGTTCCCTGTCTACTCTACACATTATCCACTATATAGTTTTCTGAAACCAGTATCTTATATTGCAAGGAAAAGGTAGCTTGTTAAAGGAAAGAAAACCATGTTATAGTGAGGAATGGGTCTGCACATTATTTTCTATGCATTTATATTAATTTTTACATATGATTCTTCATTCTTTACTACTCCCAAATGAAGGTAAACAGGTGATTGTTCCTTCATATCCTCATAGCTTATAGTTTGAATA
>NC_087178.1:12697250-12699750 GCF_035594125.1 Scylla paramamosain
TCTCTTTCTACTTCCTTTCTGATTTAGATTGCATTTTGTTATTTTTTCTCTTCTTTCTATCTCTTTTATTCTTTCATTTTGTTTCTTAGTTATTTTTTCCGCTCTTCCTTCTGATTTTAATTGTTTTCTCCCCTTCTTTTTGTGTTTCTTTTTCTTTCTGTTGGTTGTTATTGTTGTGCTTATTTATTGCCATTTTTCTTTCCTTATTATTATATTATTATTATCTTTTATCTATCTCTCTTCCTTATTTTTTTTTGTTTTATTCTACTGATGTAACGTTATTTCCTCTTCCTCTCCTTTCTGATTTGGATTTATTTATTTATTTATTTATTTATTTTTCGTTCTTTTCGTTTCTTCATCATCCTGCATCCTCGTGTTTCACCTCCGGCCTTCACCTCGGATTTATGCCTGTGTTTTCTTCCTCATTTCCTTGCCCCTGACACACTATATCCGCACCGCAACCCTTCACTTTGCTTACATTTTGATCCTTCTTTCCCCAAAATCACTCGCCTGTTCCTGCTCCTTCCTTCGCTGCGTTACTAGGATCGCTTTGTGTTTTTTTTTTTTTCTATTTATTTATTTCGCCATTGTTATATTCTTTACCTCATTTTGTTCTTTTTCTCGCCTTTTTTTTGATCATTTACGTCGTTATTCGCTGTTCTTTTGTCATTTTTTCCCATTTTTTATCGTGTTATTTAGTTTTTATGCGTTTTTTTCTCACATTTCTCCCAGATTTTTTTTTTTCCTGTTTTCTGTCTGTCCTATCTTTATGCTCATATTGATACCTTTTTATTACTCTTTTTATTGTTCGCTTTGTTCGTCTTCCTGTTTCTATTTCTATTCCTCGTCTATATTTCCTTTTTTTATACCGTGTTACTAAGGTCATAATTTTTCCTTTCTTATTTATTTCCAAAACAGCTTGCGTCTTTTTTCTATATTTTCTTATTCCTTCTATTTTATTCTCTCGTTTATCCTTCTGTCCTCTGTCTCTCTCTCTCTCTCTCTCTCTCTCTCTCTCTCTCTCTCTCTCTCTCTCTCTCTCTCTCTCTCTCTCTCTCTCTTCTCGTTCTTTTTTTTTATCCTTTATCCTGTCCTTCTCTACCTTCTTGTTCTTACTTTCACTCTTTACCGTTTTATTATGTTCATATTGTGCTCTTCTCTTATCCCTTTTCCTCGCTTTCCTTCATTATTCTTGCCTCTCTTTTCCCTCTTTCACACCATGGGCTATTATCCCTTTCTCTCCTGTTTCTATTCTCATGTTTACCGTCTAATGATACTAATTTGTGTTCTTTTCTTGTCCCTTTTCCTCTCTTTCCTTCATCAACTTGCTCCTCCCTCCCTCATCTTTCACACCATATGCTTCTTTTCTTTTCTTCCTTGCTTCTTATAATGATTATTTTATGTCCTCTCACCATTTACTTTTCCCATCGTTAACCTTGCTCTTCTCTCTCCTCTTTCATAGTATACGCTTCTGTTCTTTCATGTCCTGCTTCTTATAAGGCTTATTTCGTGTCCTTCTCTCACCCTTTACCTCCTTTCCATCGTTAACTTTGCTGCTCTCTCCCCTCTTTCACATTATACGCTCTCTCTCTCTTCCCTCGTACATGCTGTCCTTCCACTTCCACCGGACACACTGCTCTCCCTCTCCCCTCCGCCACTATACCAGTAGTCCCTCCCAGCGCACCATAGCCAGTTTTCCGGCTTCCAGGTTCAATAATTGACAGTTCATTCATCATTCCGAGGGGCGCTGGCGGTGACTCATCCACGAACGCATACGCTAACTTGAAACCGATGACGCCAGCTAGAATTCCAGTACATTGCGAGGTGTTCCAGGGAGCGTTCCAGATTACGAGGAACTGAGTCTATAATACCTGAGTTTTCCAGCACGACGGTTTGCTGCCTCTCTCCCTTCCTTGCTTGGCCGCCACTGTTATTCTCTCTGTCTCTGTGTCCTCTTGCTGCATTATGAGGTGTTCAGGGAGCGCTCTGGTCTGCGAGGAAGAGTGAATCTTTTCCAGGGGATGGGAATGAATCGCCATTTTGGTCTGTGTGTGTGTGTGTGTGTGTGTGTGTGTGTGTGTGTGTGTGTGTGTGTGTGTGTGTGTGTGTGTGTGTGTGTCTCTCTCTCTCTCTCTCTCTCTCTCTCTCTCTCTCTCTCTCTCTCTCTCTCTCTCTCTCTCTCTCTCTCTCTCTCTCTCTCTCTCTCTCTCTCTCTCTCTCTCTCTTGCTTGACCGTCACTGTTCTCCTCTCTGTCTCTCAGTCTACGTCTCTCGTTCTCCTCCCTTTCCCTCTCTCCTGGCCACCCTCACTACTTCTGGAACCACGTCTTCAAAATCCACCCGAAGTAAAACTGTCTTTCCTGTGAATGTCCATGTGAACTTCAGGGATTTCTCAACGAGGAGGAAAAGTTAAGAATCATGTGATTCGAGAAGTGATAGGTGAGAGAAGTCGAGGGAGAGAAAAGCTCACTCTCTCCATCTCAATTTAAGGAAGTATTAT
>NC_087178.1:12704750-12712250 GCF_035594125.1 Scylla paramamosain
TTTCTCTATCGTTTATGCTTCCTGAATTACGAATTGTCTTTCTCTTTACGTTTTTCGGGTTCTTACAGTGCCTTTCCTTGCCAACCATTTTTTCCCTTCCTTTCTTCAAACAATGGAGATTTCGAACTATGCACATATCGTATTCTTAAGAGGTATCCAAGTGACAGGAGATCTGTGTGTTTGTGTGTGTGTGTGTGTGTGTGTGTGTGTGTGTGTGTGTGTGTGTGTGTGTGTGTGTGTGTGTGTGTGTGTGACCGGGACCCATATTTTGAATCGTTTTTGGCTCTCATAAAGAGTATACTTTTAAAGGCCACACAAACTGTGCAAATAAATCACCTTCTTATGGGTATATTTCCCAATGATGATGCAGAATCCTTGTTAAACTACCATTAGAATCATGAAATCACCCTTAGAAACCACAGCAACTTCCACCAAAGCCTGTTGAAAGTAGTCAAGATAAAACGGCAAAACATTGGAAGAATACGCTAAATTCCTTTCTCCTGCAGACCAACGTGCGCAGGGCACCCAACACGAGGAAGCGGTTCAACTGCACCACCCGGAGGTTTGGGGGCACTAGAGGAACTGAAACTACCACAGCCACTACTTTTCCATCCACCACCCCCTCCAGCACCCCGAGTCTTCTCAGTACCTTTGTACCCTTTGAGGAAGAACCGGATGTACGTCTCCCTCGAACGCTCCGGCCCTTACACTACTTGGTGAAGCTGCAGCCGCTCATCAACGGGAACCTGAGCATCCTTGGCTACATGGAGGTGGAGATGGAGGTGCTGGAGGCCACTGTTAACATCACACTGCACATCGCCGACATCATCACTCACAATGATACTATCAGGGTGAGAATATCACGTACTCGTACTTTTTGCTTTTTCATGGAAAGTGATTTCATTGTTCATGGCTAATTGCGAGGTCACTATACTTTTTCATAGGTATAATTTTTTTTTTTTTCCTATTCTGGGAGGTGAAACTATATTTTTATGATAACATTAATTTTCATTCCTATTTACGTCGTTACCGTGGCTATTGTTATTAGTATTTTTTTTTCTTATTTAGTTATTTATCATTATTTTTTTTCAGAATGTGCTATGAGGTTGTACGTACGTGGCAGTTACGTTAGGTTAGATTGGGTGAAAAAATAAAACGGTAATTATGTATATGAAAATGAAGTACGCAGTGTTACTACCTAGCCTCGTCTGAAAGAGAAGGATGCAATTTTGAAAATGTGTCCTTTTTTTATTCATATAATGTTCCCTTTTTTATGGTACACATTTGGTTGTCGTAGGTTACCACGCCTGGCGACCTGGACGGCCCAGGACTTAAGATCAGAAAACATGAGTACGACCACGAGAGGCAGTTTTATTTGGCCCACCTGGAGGAGCCGCTGGTCGAGGGGGAAAAGTACGTCCTCTCAATGGGATTCGAGGGTCACCTGAACGACCAGCTGCACGGCTTCTACAGGTCCACCTACAGGGACTCTGACGGCACGGAGAAGTGAGTGTGGACGGGCCGGAGCGGACTGGTAACTGGCCAGTTCAGCAATGCGGCCACTCATCTTCGAATCCCAAAATATCAAAAAACTACAAGAATCTTTATCTTTAAGTAATTTCTTTCCGGTGATTCACTAGTTTGCATAGATACTTAAAGTGTGTAAGGACGAAATACATCAAAATACATTACTAATATAGTCATCAATGATGGTTATGAGACATGTGAAATTTAATCAGATGAAAGATGCATCTGATTATAGGTAATAATGTCAATAGCAAAAGAATGACAAGTAACATGCAATGCGGTAACTAATCGTAAGTATAGTCACTTCTCATCCGAGTTACAGGTGCCACCAGCGTTTTGCATGTCTGTGTGATTAGGAAAATTAGTGAGCCACTGTGCCCCTTAGCGCGGTGAAGGTCAGGTCTGTTGATCACCCTCCTTCCCCAGGGCGATGGGCGTGACACAGTTCCAGGCGACAGACGCGCGACGAGCCTTCCCGTGTTTTGACGAGCCGGCCCTCAAGGCCACCTTCGAGGTGTACCTCGGCCGCCAGATGAACATGACCACCATTTCCAACATGCCCATCATTGAAACAATTCCCATGTCGGTGTTCATTGTATTTGTTGACACTATGATCCAAAATGTTGTGTATGTTATATCTTTCAGAATGTTTTTATATGGATGGTCACAATATTACTTTTTTTTTTTTTTTTCCGACAGGCTGAATCAGAAGGGGTGGGTGTGGGACCACTATGACACCACTGTTCCCATGTCCACCTACCTTGTGGCTTTTGTTGTGTCAGACTTCGCCAATCTTTCCACCATCGCCAATAACAAGACACTCTTTAGAGGTGAGAACACACTCCATACAGTTTTATAATTTTATCTTATACTTCAGAATATAATCATGTAACGACGCTCTGATGTGTAAGCAACATTTAGATATGTATAATTTTACTCTTGGGTGAGGTGTTGAGGACGATTCTCCGACAGTGTGGGCGCGGGAGTCCGCCATCCGGCAGGCTGAGTTCGCGCAGCAGGTGGGGCCGCCCATCTTGCTGTATTTCGAGGATTACTTCAACCAGTCTTACCCGCTGCCCAAACAAGACATGATTGCAATCCCAGACTTCTCTGCCGGCGCCATGGAAAACTGGGGCCTCATCACGTACAGGTGAGACGCCACAACGAAAGTCATTGACTATGAGATTCACAGACTCTAGCTTTAACTCTTCATGCATTTCATCATATTTAGGGAGACAGCGATGCTCTACGACGCGCGAGTGTCCGCCGCCTCCAACAAACAGTACGTGGCGGCGGTGGTGGCGCACGAGCTGGCGCATCAGTGGTTCGGTAATCTGGTAACGCCTCGCTGGTGGACAGACCTGTGGCTTAACGAAGGGTTCGCTTCTTATGTCGAATACATCGGTGTGAATCACGTGAGTTACAAGCACTTGGGATCCTGAGTAGCATTTCTTTTAATTATATATATATATATATATATATATATATATATATATATATATATATATATATATATATATATATATATATATATATATATATATATATATATATATATATATATATTAGGAGGAGGTAGTAGGGACCTGCCGAAACGATAATTACTCCCAGTGAGGTCTAAAGCACTGGATCAGGGGGTGCTGTGAACTTATCATTTACCCATTGTGACCTCACTGAACGTTTCCCTTTGTGTCTCACAACACAAGGAGGCAATCACAGCCTGCCCTCTAAAGACAACTGTTTTCCTTCACACAAAACTACAAGCACCTAATTACACACACACCCTTCACTCAAAATTCAAAATTATCATGGCGACTCCTATACCAGCCTCGGAGTCCCCATCTGGAGAGGGGACCACAAATGTTCATAGGTCAGACTGCTCTTCTGGTATCGACCTTAAGTGTCTTGACACCCCTCCTCAACTTTTTCTTCATTAACTTCCGCAACATTCACAGTCTTAGTCTAATTTTCAGTCTGTAGAACACCATCTCTCCTCTACTAAACCTCATCTTCTTTTTTTTGACTGAAACACAGGTGTCTGAGGCAACTGACAGTAGCCCTCTTTCTGTTCCCTCCTACTTTCTCTGTACTCATTTTCAATTCAAAGCTGGATGTCGCGTTTATGTGCGCAACGACTTAACCTGCTCTCGTGCCCTTGCTCTTAAATCTCTCGAGTTTTCCACCATCTGGCAACTACTACAGAGTCACTCTCAAACTAAATTTACTTGTGCTGTATACCTCTCACGTAACTCCTCTGACTGTAAGAAATTCTTTGACTACTTAACTTCTAGAGTGGAGCACATTCTGTCTCTCTTCCCTTTTGCAGAGATCTCCAATCTTGAAGAATTCAATGTTCACCACCAGCTTTGGATTTCCTCTCCCTTCACTGACCATCCTGGTGAACTAGCCTTCAACTTTGCTATCCTCCACGACCTAGAGCAATTAATGCAACACCATACTCGTATTCCTGACCGTCTTGGAGATACGCCCAACATTCTTGACCTTTTCCTAACCTCTAATCCTGCTTATGCTGTTACCCTCTCTTCGCCGTTGGGATCCTCCGATCACAATCTCATATCTTTATCTTGTCCTATCGCTCCAGTCCCTCCTCTGAATCCCCATAAGCGGAGGTGCCTCTGGCGTTTTGCCTGTGCTAGATGAGGGAACCTGAGGAGGTATTTTTTTGAATTTCCTTGGAATGACAACTGCTTCCATGACAGAGACCCGTGTCTGTGTGCCGAAAGCATAACAGAGGTGATAGTGTCTGGCATCACCAGTATCTCATGCACTTCATAATGCTACCCTGAACCATGTCAAGTCTGTTCTCCAACTAGCTGAAAACTCCTTCATTAACAGAAAGTGTTAAAATCTTTCAAGATCTAACTCCCCTCATGACTTCTGACATCTAGCCAAAAACATCTCCAGTAACTTTGCTTCTTCTTCTTCTTCTTCTTCTTCTTCTTTCCTTCCTTTATTTCAACCAAGTGGCACCACTGCTATTACATATATCTCTAAAGCTGAACTCTTTGCTCAAACCTTTGCTAAAAACTCTACCTTGGATGATTCAGGGCTTATTCCTCCTTTTCCTCCAACCTCTGACTACTTCATGCTACCTATTAAAATTCTTCGCAATGATTTTTTCCAATGGCCTCGCTGGCCTAAACCCTCGAAAAGCTTATGGATCTGATGGGCTCCCTCCTATTGTTCTCCGAAACTGTGCCTCCGTGCTTGCACCTTGTCTAGTCAAACTCAACTCTGTCTGTCAACATCTACCTTTCCTTCTTGCTGGAAGTTTGCCTACATTCATCCTGTTCCTAAAAAGGATGGCGGTTCTAATCCTTCAAACTACCGTCCTATTCCTTTAATTTCCTGCCTATCTAAAGTTTTTTAACCTATCCTCAACAGGAAGATTCTTAAACATCTATCATTTCATAACCTTCTGTCTGATAACCAGTATGGGTTCCGTCAAGGCTGCTCTTCTAGCTTTCCTTACTGAGTCTTGGTCATCCTCTTTTAGAGATTTTGGTGAATCTTTTGCTGTTCCCTTAAACATATCAAAAACTTTTGATAGAGTCTGGCACAAAGCTTCGATTTCCAAACTACCCTATTACGGCTTCTATCTTCTCTCTGTAACTTCATCTCAAGTTTCCTTTCTGACCGTTCTATTGCTGTTGTGGTAGACGGTCACTGCTCTTCTCTTAAATCTATTAATAGTGGTGTTCCTCAGAGTTTTGTCCTGTCACCCACTCTCTTCCTATTATCCATCAATGATCTTCTAAACCAGACTTCTTGTCCTGTTCACTCTTACGCTGATGATACCACCCTGCATTTATCCACGTCTTTTCACAGACGTTCAGCTCTTCAGGAAGTAAACAGTTCACGCAGGCAAGCCACAGAAAGCCTGACTTCTGATCTCTCTAAAATTTCTGATTGGGGCAGAGCAAACTTGGTGTTGTTCAATGCTTCAAAAATTCAATTCCTCCATCTATCAACTCGACACAACCTTCCAGACAACTATCCCCTCTTCTTAAATTACCCTCAACTATTTCCATCTTCTACACTGAACATCCTAGGTCTGTCCTTTTCTTATAATCTAAACTGGAAACTTCACATCTCGTCTCTAGCCTGTATGAAGTTAGGCGTTATGAGACTTCTCCGCCATTTTCTCTCATCCCCCAGCTGCTAATTCTGTACAAGGGCCTTATCCGTCCATGTATGGAGTATGCTTCACATGCCTGGAGGGTTGCACTCATACCACTCTTTTAGACAAGGTGGAATCAAAAGCTTTTCGTCACATCAACTCCTCTCCTCTAACTGACCGTCTTCAGCCTCTTTCTCATCGCCGCAATGTTGCATCTCTAGCTATCTTCTACCGCTATTTTCATGCTAACTGCTCTTCTGATCTTACTAACTGCATGCCTCAGCTTCTCTTGTGGCCTCGCTGCACAAGACTTTCTTCTTTCTTCCATCCCTATTCTGCCCACCTCTATAATGCAAGAGTTAACCAGTATTCTCAATCATTCATCCCTTTTTCCTGGTAAACTCAGGAACTCCCTACCTGCTTCTGTATTTCCGCCTTCCTATGTCTTGAACTCCTTCAAGAGAGGTTTCAAGACAATTATTCTTTAATTCCTGACTACCGCTTCGGATCCTATTCGGCGTTGGTTTTTTCCTTTAATTAATTTTTTACTGCCCTTGGCCGGTGTCCCTCTTGCATAAAAAAAAAAAAAAAAAAAAAAAAAAAATATATATATATATATATATATATATATATATATATATATATATATATATATATATATATATATATATATATATATATATATATATATATATATATATATATATATATATATATATATATATATATATATAATTGATACCAGATTTTATATCATGTGTTCTTTGTACCACGTGTGCCTCTGTGCAGGTGGCCCCGACGTGGCAGGTGATGGAACAGTTCGTGCTCAACGAGTTACACATAGTGTTTGGATTGGATAGTCTGGAGTCCTCACACCCAATCAGCATTCCTGTGGGTCACCCTGACGAGATCAGCCAGATATTTGACAGAATTTCATATGCCAAAGGCAAGTTCCTGACGTGGCCTGGACTTGGCTAGTCAGTTAATCAGAGTGGTAATGGAACTTGACTTTATGCAATGCTTAAAACGAAAAGTTTGGTCAGATAACTGTATACATACCGATGGTTTGCTAGTTTTTTCATATTTCAATTTCAGGTGCTTCCATCATCCGCATGATGAACCACTTCCTGACGGAAGCGGCCTTCAGGCACGGCCTCAGCACCTACTTGGACGCCTTGTAAGTGTGTCGTCACCTTGTTGTTGCTCTACATCACCGGGTTCACTGTCCTCCCCATTCTTGTAGAGTAGTTGTTGTTTCCTTCCAGCAAGTACGACAACGCAGAGCAGGACGACTTGTGGCGGCACCTGACGGAGGCGGCGCACGAGGCCAGTACGCTGCCCCTCAACCTCACCGTCAAGACCATCATGGACACGTGGACGCTGCAGATGGGCTACCCCGTCATCAAGGTGGAGCGGAGCGCCGACGGCACTTCGGCCACTGTCTCGCAGGTGAGTGTGTGGCGAACACACAGGGAGTGGCGGCGGCCAGGCGGCGCGACGTCTTCACCTCACCTCACCATCCCACTGGCCTCTGCAGGAGCGGTTCCTGCTGGTCAAGGACGACAACGCCGACGACACGCACGACTACAAGTGGTGGGTGCCGCTGACGTACACGAGCCAAGACCAGCCTGACTTCAGCCAGACGCAGGCCAAGGTGTGGATGAAGGACTCGGAGGCGCAGGTCACCGTCACCTCCCTGCCGCCCAAGGACCACTGGGTCATCTTCAACCTGCAGCAGACCGGCTACTACAGGGTCAACTACGACGACCACAACTGGAACCTGCTGATCCAGCAGCTGCTCACCGACCACCGCGCCATCGCCACCGTCAACA
>NC_087178.1:12719750-12737250 GCF_035594125.1 Scylla paramamosain
GAGGAACGAACTTGAGCCTTGTACAAGATCTCCAGGCCTTTGTCATCAAGGAGCCACGACATCCTCCTAAGTGACGCCAGCTTACCCGAAGCCTCCCTGGCTAGACGCTCTATGTGGTGCCTGAAGGTCAGCGCGGAGTCATATGTGACCCCCAGTACATCCATCTCGTCTTGCCGCCGTATAGCTTGCCCCTCAAGGCTGAGTTGGAGGGGCGTCCTCGACCTTGAGATGATTAACATTTGTATTTTGTTTGGGGCAAATTTTACTTGCCACTTGCTGCCCCACGACACAATGCGGTTCAGGTTGACGTTCATGTGGTCGGCCGTGTCAGTCTCCTCCCCTGGGCTGTAGCTCTGAGCCAGCGTGAGGTCATCAGCATAAGCTCTTACACTGGGGGATTAAGTGTAGGAGGTAGTTTATGTAGATGTTCCAGAGCAGGGGGCCGAGACAGCTTCCCTGAGGAACACCTGCTCTTACTGCATGCTGTTCAGACTCCTGGCCATCAATGACCACTTTGAGATTCCTCTCTCTCAAGTAATCACCAAACAGCAACAAGAGGGGCCCATCCACACCTGCTGCACGGAGCTTTGCAAGGAGACCTGCATGC
The DNA here is from genome assembly GCF_035594125.1 of Scylla paramamosain. Classification (NCBI taxonomy): domain Eukaryota; kingdom Metazoa; phylum Arthropoda; class Malacostraca; order Decapoda; family Portunidae; genus Scylla; species Scylla paramamosain. Next base: position 12,720,358 of record NC_087178.1, read on the forward strand.
CACACCTTGTCAAAGGCCCCTTCGATGTCAAGGGCAACAACTGCAGTGTCCTTCCCTGCGTCCAGAGAAGCACTCCACTCCGAGGTGAGCAGCAGGTGCAGGTCAGCTGCCGATCTGCCCGACCTGAACCCAAACTGCCGGCCACACAGTAGGTGGTGCCTCAAGGTGCTCTGTGACTCTTGAGGCCACTATGGACTCGAGCACCTTGCTGAGCACAGGCAGCAGGGACACCGGGCGATAGTTTTTAGCCACTGTTTTTTTTTTTATATTTTTCTTGTGTACTGGCACAACACTAGCCACTTTCCAGATACTTGGCCACCTGTTGGTCCGTAAGCACTGGTTGAATATCGTAGGGAGTGGGCGAGCCAGCTCATCAGCACACTGGCGAAGAAGGCGTGGGCTAACGTTATCAGGACCCACTGCTTTTTGTCACGTCAAGTTTTGAAAGCACCGCCTTCACTTCCACTTCACTCGTTGTGGCAAATGATAATTTTTCTTTCACTATGTTTGGTAGTGAGGGTGGAGGTCTTTTAGGGTCGGAGACGCACATCTTATCAGTGAAGTGCTTGGCCGGGAGGTTTACCTTATCTCGGGCAGACTGCGCTATTGTGCCGTCATCCCGGTGGAGGGGAGGAACGGTGTTTCCCCTAGACACACCTTGTTGCTCCTTAACAAGACTCCACCAGCGTTTGGACCCCACCTGGCCTCCCTGCAGCTTCCTCTTGAGATCTGTCACCCATTGGTTAGAAGCCCAGTCTTGAGTAGCCCTCATGTGGTTGTCTCCCTGTGTAGCTGTCTGTTCCAGGCTGTGGGATGTCTCTTAAAGGCGAGTCAGGCATGGTACTTTGCGTCGGAGGCAGCTCGACATTCTGGCCCAAACCAGGGTTGGTCTGATGCCTTGGTTTGGTGTGTGGAGTGGGCACCCAGCGGTCCTGCAGGGTGTGAAGCAGCTCGGTGAACTTCCCCACCTGCTGGTTAGAGTCTCCACATAACAAATCATCCCAGTCAGTAGTTTTGAGGGAGGCTCGCATAGCCTGCCAATTTGCCTTCTCCCACCTCCACAGTGTTCGAGTGTAGCACTCCTCACGCGGCCTCTTGAAACTAATCCTTGTGAGGACCGCCACATGGTCCGAAGTGCCCACAAAGTCTCAGTCTCTCTCTCTCTCTCTCTCTCTCTCTCTCTCTCTCTCTCTCTCTCTCTCTCTCTCTCTCTCTCTCTCTCTCTCTCTCTCTCTCTCTCTCTCTCTCTCTCTCTTTTATTTAAACTATTAAACACACATGTTCATTGTGGCCTCTGCTAAAGTTATCTTTGTCGTGTATAAATATTTTAAAGCATTACTGTGTGTGGTATAATAAATATCAACATTTTGCTAAGATGCATAGGCACATGTATGCAACCATTGATTAAATCAATGTACAAACAATAAGCAAATAAATAGATTAATAAACTAGAAAATGATATGGTTATATACACACAGTACTTACAATAGAGGTCATATGCATCTATATGCCAAGTTCACCGGAGGTCAGACACAACCATATTTTTGTGTTTTTCTTATGGAGGGTTGAGAGTCTGAAGCTGTAACCACTTGTATGTGGACACTTTCATCTGCTGTGTGGACAGACGTCGTACGTCCACCACAGCCGTGAGGGTGTTCCACCACACTACAGTGGCGGAGGAGAAGGCCCGTTGGTGGGTGCTGGAGCGTGACCCTGGCACCTCCAAGAGGAGATCGTTGCTCAATACCGTTCTCGTATTGCGCTCAGATCTCCTCCAGGTAGCCTTCAGGTCTGCTAGGTGAGGAACATTCTGGATCTGCGCCTTATGAAGCACTGTCAGCGCTGCAACTTTCCGGCGATGATCCAGAGTGTCCCTCAGCACCGGCCCATCCTCCTGTATCTGCTGCTGCTGCTGCTGCTGTTGTCCCTGTCACCATGGTTGCTGGCGAAGCTGCGTCTGTCTGGCCCACTGATGAGGCGCTCTGCCCTCTTTTGCACTTTGTCCAGCAAGTTGAGATGACATCGGGCACTGGACATCCACGTGAGCGGCGTCTACAGGAAAGCTGGCGGAGGTGTGGCCGTTAACCACAACATGGAGACTCCTGTCCGTCAGGTAGCTGGAGAGCAGGTGCAGCAGGTCCCCGGTGATGCCCAGCTGCTCCAACTTTGCCAGAAGTCCCCGATGCCACACAGTGTCGGAGGCCCCGGCGATGTCCAGGGCAATCACTAATGATGGCCGGCCGACATCCAGGGCGTCGTGCCAGGATTTGGAGAGAAGAAGGAGCAGATCTGAGGTGGAGCGTCCTTTCCTGAAGCCGAACTGCCTGGGTGAGTGAAGGTGGTGCTCGTCCAGGAACCTTGTCACCTGCTCTCCGATGACCCTCTCGAAGATCTTGCTGATCACCGGCAGGAGAGAAATGGGACGGTAGTTGTTCGGCTCCGACTTCTCCTTCTTCTTATGGACGGGTGTGACCCTTGCCTCTTTCCACTGAGACGGCCACACCCTGGACACCAGACACTGGCGGAAGATCAACACGAGAGGCGTGGTGAGCTCATCCGCACAGTGTTTGAGGAGGTGAGGGCTTACTCCGTCAGGACCTGAGGACTTCCTGACGTTGACCTCCTTCAGGTGCCCCCTAACAGCGGCCTCCGTGATGACCACGCTCTCTATGCTTGAGGCAGCAATTCGTGGGAGAGGTGGTGGCTGTCTGTCAGGTTCTGGCGTCCTCATCTTCTCACTGAACACCTGAGCAAGCAGGTCTGCCTTCTCCTGGCTGGTGACGGCCAGGTTCCCACACGGCTTAGTGAGAGCCGGGACACGTTCGTGGGAAGTGACGCCCTGCTTCTCCTTCACCAAGCTCCACCATCGCTTTGGGTCCAGCTGGTTGGAAGACAACATCCTCTTGCTGTTGTCCTCCCATCTTGCCTTGGCCCATTTCGCTGCTAGCGTCATTGCTTTGCACGCAGCTCGGTGCAAGGCCTTGTTCCGCTGGGTAGGCCGCCTCTTGTAGCGCTGCCACCCGCTGTACTTGCTTGCAGCAGCAGCACGACAACGATATCTGAACCAAGGCTGGTCTTTTGGACTCGTTGCGTAGGTCCCGTGCGGCACGTGTTGCTGCTGTAAGTCCTGCAGGATGGTGGTGAGGGTGTTGACGTCGTTGTGCGGCTCGCCGTTGAGCACCGTGTCCCAGGAAATCTCCCCAAGGGCACATCTCACAGCTTCCCAGTCGGCGCGGTCCCACAGCCAGATGGTCCTGTGGTGCTCCTCCTCACGGGCTGGGGCGAGGTTAATGGTGGAGAGGACGGCAAGGTGATCAGAGGTGCCCACGAAGTCCAGTGGGCGGCACTGTACACAGTCACCTGCCAGGTCTGCTAGCACAGGGTCCAGAGATCCTCCACGCTGATGTGTAGGGAAGTCAACATGGTTGTGAAGTCCCTGCACCACTGTCAGCTCAGTAAATGCCCTCAAGACAATGTTGTGGTTGAGGTCGCCCACAATCACAACGTTCTGACAGTTGTGAGCCGCCATGATGTCGTCCAGGTTGTTGGTGAGGTAGTTGAGCCGCTCGCTTCCCTGCCACTGAGGTTGGTACATGACACACAGCAGCAGGGCGCCCCTGTCAGCAAGTATGATACGGAAAAACATCATCTCCATCACGTCCGGTGCGTTGACTGTCAGGGCGTCCATGTGGAGACCCTCGCGATGACACACGGCTAAACCACCTCCCTGCCCACTCTGGCGGTCACGCCTCATCCAGTGGGAGTAGCCGGTAATCCTGTCGCAGGTGTCACAGGACACAGCTGTCATCCAGGAAGGTGTCCACTGCCACCACTACGTCGGCGTGTTTCACGAGGGCGGTGTGTGTCAGCTCTCCAACGCTGGTGCTGAAGCCACGAACGTTGGCAGACAGGACTGTGAGGGTGGAGGCGGCGGTGGTGGCGGAGGCGGCGGCGGCGGCGGCGGCGGCGGCGGCCATTCTTCTTAGCGTACCAGTAGCGGGGCGGGGTGGGGGGGGGGAGGCTGTGTCCAGGCAGGGTGTGTGGCGGCGCCCACGGCGGTCAGGTCGGACCGGTAAGGTGCAGGCTGGGGGGAAATGGCGGGCTGGTGACGCTCTGTCAGAATGGCTCTAATGAGTCGCTCCTGACGTGCCTCGCTGGCCCGAGTGTAGCAGCGGCTTTCCTCGTGGCCGCGTCTGGGACAGTACGTGCACTCAAGCCTCCTTGACTCCTCAGCCTGGCGTGTTCGGCACTGGTCTACGTGGTGTCCTCTGTGGCCGCAGTAGTCACAGACCAGTACGGAGCAGCGTCCTGCCGTGTGGCCTCGCTGCCGGCAGCGGCCACAGAAAGGCGGCGACCTCTGGTTTGCACTTCCTTGTCGTCTGTTGGTGTTCTGTCTGGTGGTGGAGTGTAGCGGCCCAGCTGTGGAGGAGGCTGACTCGGTGGTGGTGGAGGCGTTGGTGACGGCCTGGCGACGGGGAGGAGAGTTGGCGCGGCCAACGGTAGCGGTGGTGGTGGTGGTGGTGGTGGCGGAGGGGGAAGAGGGCTGGGAGCGCTGGGTTGGTGGTGGTGGTTGCTGGGTGTGGGTGAGGTCAGGTGTGTTGAGTGGAGGTGAGATATCGTGAGTCACCTTCCGTAGCGGTCTTGCTTTACCTGACTCCCACCAACCGGCCCAACGTGGGTGTGAGGCACACACTTCCCGCCAGTCACTGTCTATCTTGCTCGGCAGGGCACTACAAGCTTGGGTAGAAGGGACTGGGAGCTAGTTGTTGTACCTGAGAGAGGCCGTCAATAGCGCTGAGTGCTGCTTCTAGCGCTGCTCTCTGCTGCTGCACCCTCGAGCTGTGTTGTTGGTAGGCTTCAACAGTGCTCTTGAAAGAGAAAATTTCGTTCCTCTGTCTCAAGATGATGTCTACCAGGGCTTCAGGAGGGTTTGTTAGTAGCTCTTCCCTGATGGCAGTGACTTCGTTGTCAGGTGATGGTTGCTGGGTAGGAGGGTCAGGTGGGGTGGCAGGCGTGTCGACCTGGGTGGTCGGTGTCTCGTCCTCAGTGGCCGGCGCCTCGGGTACCACGTGGGTGACGGGGTGTGAGATGCCCCGCGCTTGCCTCAGCTCCGCTGTGTTGGAACAACAAAATGGGCCCTCACTGTGACACCCTTTACAGGCCTGGTTCGGGCAGCCTTCCTGACTGCACGCTGTTACAGGCTTGAGTCTGGTGGAGAGGCTACACACACAGCACTATGTTGCCCCTGGAAAGCCAGACTTGCCTGCCCACGCAATCTTCTGGTGAGGAGAGGAGGCTTCCTGGGTGGCGTTAGTGGCCATGTGGGGAGGCAGTGGCAGGACAAAGCGAGGGGTTGGTAGAGGGGGGACAGAGGGCTAGGGAGGGGGGTGTTAGAAGCAGGGTGGCGACCTGGCCTGGTGGGTCAGTCAGGTCACAGCACACTCATGTTTTGATATAATGCATCACTGCTAAAGCACTTTCGCTCACTATGAGAATGCACCACGTTACGCGTCGGTATACCTGTTCACTGGTGTATGCAACAAGAACGAATGTGTTTTTGCACCGCACAGATGAGTCGAAAATTACGGAGCGTGGGTATACTCGTATGTACGTCCTTCCTCTCTCGCGATCTGACCTGAATCTCTCTCTCTCTCTCTCTCTCTCTCTCTCTCTCTCTCTCTCTCTCTCTCTCTCTCTCTCTCTCTCTCTCTCTCTCTCTCTCTCTCTCTCTATCCCTCAGTTATTTGAGAGTAGACTGATCCCTGATGGACAGTCAATTTTGTGGGCATAAACATGTGGGCTCTTTATGAACGAAGTGGTTAGAGAGGTAAGGGTTGGTGTTATGGGTCAGGAAGTAGGAAGGATAATGCGATGAGCGAAATTAACCTTATTTTTGTTTATTGTTGAAATGATCGTAATTTTAGGCCCTGCACAGAGCCTCAAAATTTAGAGTATTGAGAATTTAAATGAAGTAATAGGAAAGAAGAATAACAGAGTGATAAGTAGTCAAGAAGCAGTGGAGGGGAGGATTAGAAGTACTGCGATGCGAGAATTCTGAATGACGAAACATTGGCACAGAAGGTAAAGTTTCGCAATTAGGGCGTCAGTATTGTCAGTACACGCCCCGTGGAGGCACAAATAAAGCATCTGCCAGAGGAAGTGTAAAATTTGCTAGGATCTTACGAGAAGCACACACACACACACACACACACACACACACACACACACACACACACACACACACACACACACACACACACACACACACACACACACACACACACACACACACACACACACACACACCTGGAGAGGAGCCATTCTTTCTTGGTACATCCCATGGCTGACAGCAGCCTGGTCTTCTCGGACGCAACGTTGCTCTTGAGGTAGTGACTCCAGGCAAAGTTCCACTCCTCTTCCCCTCCCATCTCCACTCCCCGGCAGTATACCACCCACTTGATGTTGGGCGTGAAGATGCTGCAACAGAGGAAGGAGAATCAATGGATGCTAGAACTTGTTAGAACTTTCAGCGGAACGTCCAACCTGACAACATTCATCTGTCATTGTTATTGATGTACCAAACTCACACCAACCTTTCATTGTGTGGATGAAGCATCCACTGCCTGTAGAGCTGGTGGGCAGTGTCGAGGCAAGGCTGATGACCCAGAACACACGCCCAGTTGAGAACAGTCTGGCGCAGAAGACTTTCTTGCAGCAGGTCGTTTGGATTGTCGTCGAAACCGATGACATCGTACAGCGGCAGAACCAAGTTCAGCGTGTAATTCTGTCAAGAGTCAAAGTTTTTTGGTGTTTACTAGCTTAATACTGTTATTGTCATTATTATTATTATTATTATTATTATTATTATTATTATTATTATTATTATTATTATTATTATTATTATTATTATTATCATTATTATTATTATTATTATTTTTATTATTATTTTTATTCTCTCTGTGTTAGGGGACAGCCTGGCCGCACACTGCCCTGCTGAATTAGAAGAATGCAGTCACCGTATTCCTTCGCGCAAGACGCTTAAAATGGAACCTACATTGAGAAAAGGCGTGCGTGACATCTTGTTTGGCTAAATTATTAAGAATGGCGCCAGCCTGGTGAACAGGGAGGCGCACAAATCACAGACACTCAGTGACCACAGGTGGCAAACCTACTGAACACACGTAGCACTGTCTCGATGAAACTCCGGGACTACTCACCTTGAGAGCTCCGTACGCTCCCGTGAGCTTGAACATGCTCCTCACGTAAGTCAGGGAGCTGATGGCAGCTTTCCATGGCAGGTATTCCCTCTCTTGGTCCAGGTACTTGAACACCTTGAAAGCCACGCTGTAGCTCATCTGACCTGCCGTGGAGAGGGGAAGAATGAGAGTGTGTCAGTGAAACATAGCAACAGACTCATGTTTCGATTGTATGAGGCAGAACGCGGAGTGATGGGAACCAACCTGCCCTGGCCAGGTCAAGGGCGTCGTCGATGATCTGCGCCCTGTTGACGGTGGCGATGGCGCGGTGGTCGGTGAGCAGCTGCTGGATCAGCAGGTTCCAGTTGTGGTCGTCGTAGTTGACCCTGTAGTAGCCGGTCTGCTGCAGGTTGAAGATGACCCAGTGGTCCTTGGGCGGCAGGGAGGTGACGGTGACCTGCGCCTCCGAGTCCTTCATCCACACCTTGGCCTGCGTCTGGCTGAAGTCAGGCTGGTCTTGGCTCGTGTACGTCAGCGGCACCCACCACTTGTAGTCGTGCGTGTCGTCGGCGTTGTCGTCCTTGACCAGCAGGAACCGCTCCTGCAGAGGCCAGTGGGATGGTGAGGTGAGGTGAAGGCGTCGCGCCGCCTGGCAGCCGCCACTCCCTGTGTGTTCGCCACACACTCACCTGCGAGACAGTGGCCGAAGTGCCGTCGGCGCTCCGCTCCACCTTGATGACGGGGTAGCCCATCTGCAGCGTCCACGTGTCCATGATGGTCTTGACGGTGAGGTTGAGGGGCAGCGTGCCGGCCTCGTGCGCCGCCTTCGTCAAGTGCAGCCACAAGTCATCCTGCTCTGCGTTGTCGTACTTGCTGGAAGAAAACAACAACTGCTGTACAAGAATGGGGAGGACAGTGAACCCGGTGATGTAGAGCAACGACAACAAGGCGACGACACACTTACAAGGCGTCCAAGTAGGTGCTGAGGCCGTGCCTGAAGGCCGCTTCCGTCAGGAAGTGGTTCATCATGCGAATGATTGTGGAGCCTGTGGGTCCAAAAAATATCAATATACATTTCATAGTGACACATTACATTAATTTCAAAAATATATAATTTGATTTTCAATTTGTTTTGAAAATATTAGCTTTCAGTTAATATGAAATTTAGGATTTTCAATACTTGTATCTTACAGGTGTGATAGCATGCTCTGCTTTACCCAGTGGCAGTATCGTGACTAATGATCTATAATGCAGGTACGACTTATGAGATTACTACGGACTTAACTGCCGAGTGAATCTTAAGAAAATAGATAAATTAGCAGAGTGTACTCTCTGCTATAGAAAAAAAAAAAGGAATATGTCGATGATTTACCTTTACTGTACGTAATTCTGTCAAATATTTGAGTTATTTCATTTGGATGATGGACTTCAATCCTGATCGGATGGGAAGATTGGACGTCGTCGTTGTGCATAACGGACTGTAATCTGAGGTCCACGAACAGCTCCATCACCTTCCACGAGGGCTCCACCTGTAACAGAGTGGGTGCGTAATGTTGTAATGAGCTGTAAACATTAAGTGGTGATTAATGGTAAGCACTACTGTTAAATCACAAGCAAAGCAATGAACGATATTTGATGACTTACACTTTGCATACCGATAAATTCGAGGTAGGAAGCAAATCCCTCGTTAAGCCAGATGTCTGTCCACCAGCGAGGAGTCACCAGGTTGCCAAACCACTGGTGGACCAACTCGTGCGCCACGAAGGCCACCACGTAGAATTTGTTCATCGGCGTTGACACAGCGTGATCATACAAGAGTACTGGTTCTCTGAGGTGACAAAGAAAAATACCAGTAACACATAACAAGCAACATGAAAAGGAGGATAGAGTAAATGTTTCGGAATTATAAATATTATGCTCTTCAGATATCGAGATTCACGTAGTGACAAAAAGAACAGGTGATGTAAACCAAAGCCTGTTACATGGCATTTCTTATAAAGCAAAACGCTGCAACACTTTTCCCCTGATACTGGTAGCCTTTGTGATTTCTTCATCACGACAATAACAGCACAAGTGCAGTATTTTTGGGTCATTGTGTTTCTGTCAACATGAACACCATTAAATAATGTGGTGTGTTACAAAGATTTTTCAATATGATTTTCAACACTCACCCATAAGTAACAAGACCCCAGTTTTCCATGGCGCCCGCGGGGAACCCCGCCACGGCAATCATGTCCAATTTAGGCAACGGGTAGGACTGGTTGAAGTATTTCGCGAAGTGGTCCAGGATGGCAGGGCCGACCTGATGGGCATATGTGGCTTGATACAGTACCGGTTTTTTGGCCCACGCTAAGATGGAGAAAAAATAATGTAAACCAACAACGTTCTTTGAGTCATGAGGAAATGTAACACATCTTTCAGAAAGTATCATTCATAAACTTAGAATACATAAGAAAACCAAAGTCTGTATTACTTCTGAAAAGCACTGCGCCATTGGTTGTAACTTTGAGATACCCGAAATCAGAGATAACAAAGGCGAGGAGGTAGGTGGACATCGGGACGGTGGTGTGATACTGGTCCCATAACCAGCCCTCCTGGTCCTCCCTGCCGCACAACACACTCGTTAGTCACAACACAAAATAAATGTGAACAACATTGGACTTACGCAAAAGTCTTGTGAAATGAGTTGTGCTGACGACTCACATGGGAATGGTTTCCTTGATGGGCATGTTGGAGAGTGAGGTCATGTTGCTCTGGCGGGCGAGGTGCACCTCGAAAGTGGCCTTCAGCCCAGGCTCGTCAAAGCAAGGGAAGGCTCGCCGCGCGTCCGTCGCCTGGAACTGTGTCGCCGCCAGCCATCTGCAGGGAAGGGAATGGACCGTCCAGCAAACATTTGACACAGTAATTTTCCTGCCATATCTGAGGAAAACGAAACAGCACTCACGTCTTGGTTCCGTCAGCCCGATTATATGAAAATCTGCTGAAACCCCTCATTTTGTCGTTGAGCAGACCAATAAAGTGCATGGACAGGATGTATTTGCTGCCTGGCCGCAGTGACTCCTTCAAGTGTACCACGTAAAACTCCAGCTCTCTGTTGTACTGTTGAGCGACAATAGTCAATCTTGGCCCCGACAGGTCGTCAGCTGCTATCAGCTGAAGATAGGAAGGGAATCTTAAGAGAAAATGGCTCTGAATGTATGAGGCTTAGAAAACAAGTGATACAATTCAGCGCCATTATCAAGATTAATTTTTTATGATTGTACCGGGGCTTTGTAATTATAATTCAAGGAACAACGATGACATATCACAATTGAGATTTTTTATCCTTCTCCTTATCTCTTTCACAAAGAAGATTATGTCGGTCACGTCTGTCCCCAGATCAAGAAAGGGTAGGTGCCGCCAGGCGGCAGGCGGCGTGTCACTGACCTTTACGGTGTCGTTGTAGGTGATGATGTCCCTGATGTGCAGTGTGATGTTAGAGGTGGCCTCCAGCACCTCCATCTCCACCTCCACGTAGCCCAGGATGCTGAAGTTGCCGTTGATGAGTGGCTGCAGCCTCACCAGGTAGTGGAGCGGACGCAGGGCTCGCGGAAGGCGCACGTCTATTTTTTTCTTCTCTGGAGCTGTGGTGGTAGTGGTGGTGGTGGTGGACGAAGGCCTTTTTGTGGTCACTGTGGTGGTGGTTGTGGTGGTGGTGGTGGTGGTGGACGTGGTGGTGGTCGGCAGCATCTTGATACGCTGTGGGTATTCATTAGGTAGATGTGAGTACGAGCACATGTAAGTAAATCTGCTACTACTTATGACATAACACATGACACGCCCTCGGCGGACGCCTCAGCCCAGCACTCACCGGGATCTGCTCCACCACCACCTGCGTCTCTGTGGATCTCACGGAGTCTTCGGTCTTGAAATGCGGGGCGAAGAAGTACACGAGGAGTCCCGTGGCGACGAGGCCGCTGACGAAGAGGATGGCGAAGAGCCACACGACAGAGCGGCTCACGAAGCAGCCGCTCTTCTTCCCGAAGGACACCATGTGTGAGTCTGAGGCGTGGACATCCATCGCCACCACGTCACTGCTTCGCGTCATGGTGGTGGTGCTGCTGCTGCAGGAGTGGAAGCAGGAGGATGTGAGACTGCTGGCGTAGGGAAAGTAGTTGTGTTGTTGTTGTTGTTGTTGTTGTTAATGGTGGTGGTGGTAGTGGTGGTGGTGTTATTGTTGTTGTTACTATTATTACTATTACTATTTTTCTTTTATTATTATTATTATCATTATTATTATTATTATTATTATTATTATTATTATTATTATTATTATCATTATTATTATTATTATTGTTATTATTAATATTATTATTATTACTGTTATTATTATTATTATTTTTATCATTACTATTATTGCTTCGAGAACATTTTGACAAGTATCAGCAATTAATTATTCTTCAGTCTGCGCTCCTTTCACCATTTACCCACATTACTATGATTGATCAATGTTTGTGTGTAGTAGCAGCAGAAGCAGCACCAGTAGCACAAGCAGCAGCAGCAGCAGCAGCAGCAGCAGCAGCAGTAGCACTAGTAGTAGTAGCAGTAGTAGTAGTAGTAGTAGTAGTAGTAGTAGTAATAGTAGGTAGGAATAGCTGGTGACTGGATGATGGTGATGGTGAGTGAGGGAACAAAGTGTGGTCAACCACAACACAAGTGTGGTTCCCTCAACATCAGTGAGAGAACAAAGGTGGTCAACCACGAGACAGTGAGAGTGGCACTGGCAGGTAAATCACATTCTTCACTATTGATTGCTTTACTGTAGGAATGTAAATAATAAAAAAAATACGTATATAATACACAAATGTAAAAGCAAAGAAAAATCATAAGAACAGAGTAGCACTTGATGCTTTTCTATTATTTTCCTGACAACATCAAAAGATGACAAGGAGAATCATGAATACCAAGGCAGTCATTACTCTCTAAAGCCAAATAGAGACTATATGGCAGCGGGATGAGCAGTAACTGGGGAGTCAAGGTACGGAAGCAGTCCACCTGCGTCTGGCTATTAATGGCGCCGATACTGATCTTTTTGTCGCCCGGTGGCTTATTGCCAGTTTCAATAAGATGTCAGATAGATAGTAAAAAAAAAAAAAACAGAGGATAAGTGTCTTGAAATCTCCTTCTTGAAAGAGTTCAAGTCGTAGGAAGGAGGAAATACAGAAGCAGGCAGGGAGTTCCAGAGTCTACCAGAGAAAGGGATGAATGATTGAGAATACTGGTTAATTCTTCCTTTAGAAAGTTCGATAGAATAGCGGTGAGAGAAAGAAGAAAGTTTTGAGCAGCGAGGCCACGGGAGGAGGGGAGGCATGTAGTTAGCAAGATCAGAAAAGCAGTTAGAATGTAAATAGCAGTAGCAGATAGTAAGAGATGCAACATTGCGGCGATGAGAAACAGATTGAGATAGTCAATTAGAGGATTGGAATTGATAAGGGAAAAAAAAATTTTGATTCCATCCTCTCTAAATTAACGGAATAACTGGAACCACCCACACACACACATGTGAAGCATACTCCATGCATGGGCAGATAAGGCCCTTGTACAGAGTTAGCAGCTGGGGGGGAGGGGGTGAAAAAACTGGCGAGGATGACTCAAAACTTCACTTCACTCAAAACTTCATAGAAGCTGTTTTAGCTAGAGATGAGATTTGAAGTTTCAAGTTTAAATTATAAGTAAAGGATAAACCAAGGATGTTCAGTGTAGAAGACGTTGACAAGTGAGTGTCACTGAAGAAGAGGATATAGTTATCTAGAAGGTTGTGTCGAGCTGATAGATGGAGGAATTGAGCTTTTGAGGTATTGAACAATACTAAGTTTGCTGCACCCCAGTCAAAAACTAAAGAGATCAGAAGTCAAGCGTTCTGTGGCTTCCCTGCGTGAACTGTTTACTTCCTGAAGGGTTGGATGTCTACCAAAAGATGAAATAAAATGAATGGTGGTATCATCAGTGTAGGAGTGGATAGGGCAAAAAATTTGATTTAGAAGATGATTGATGAATAATAGGAAGAAAGTAGTTGACAGAACAGAACTCTGAAGAACACCCCGTATTAACAGATTTGGGAGAAGACCAGTGACGTCTACTACAGCAACAACAGAACGGTCAGAAAGGAATCTTGAGATGAAGTTACAGAGAGAAGGATAGAAACCGTAATAGGATAGTTCGGAAATCAAAGCTTTGTGCTAGACTATCAAAAGCTTTTGATATGTCTAAGGCAACAGCGAAAGTTTCACCAAAATCCCTAGAAGTTGATGACCAAAATTCAGTAAGGAAAGCCAAAAGATCATCTGTAGAGCGGCCTCGATGGAATCCATAATGGCGATCAGATAGAAGGATGTGAAGTGATAGATGTTAAAGAATCTTCTCGTTGAGGATAGATTAAAAACTTTAGATAAGCAGGAAATTAAGGCAATAGGACGGTAGTTTAAGAGATTAGAGAGGTCACCCTTTTCAGGAACAGGTTGAATGCAGGCAAACTTCCAGCAGAAAGGAAAGGAAGATGTTGACAGACAGAGTTTAAAGAGCTTGACTAGGCAAGGTGCAAGCACGAGGACACAGTTTCAAAGGACGATAGGAGGGAGCCCATCAGGTCCATAAGTCTTCCGAGGGTTAAGGCAAGCGAGGGCATGGAAAACATCACTGCGAAGGATCTTAATGGGTAGCATGAAGTAGTCAGAGGGTGAAGGAGAGGAAAGAACAAGCCCTGAATCATCCATGATGGACTTTTTTGTAAAAGTGTGAGCGAAGAGTTCAGCTTTAGAAATAAATGAAATGGCAGTGCTGCCACCATGTTCAAATAAAGAAGAGAAAGATGAAGATATAAAGTTATTGGAGATATTTTTGGCTAAGTGCCAGGAGTCATGAAGAGTGTTAGATCTTGAAAGAGTTTAACTTTCTATTAATGAAGGAGTTTTTAGTTAGCTGGAGAACAGAGTTGGCATGATTCTGGGCAGAAATATAAATTGCATGAGATTCACGTGATGGAAAGCTCAAGTATCTTTTGTGGGCCACTATCTATCACATATAGCGCGAGAAGAGGCTGTGCTAAACCAAGCCTTGGAAGGTTTAGGGAAAAAGAAAGAGTGAGGAATGTACGCCTCCATGGCAGATACTATCACCTCTGTTTTGCGCTGAGCACATAAAGACGGGTCTCTGACACAGAAGCAGTAGTCATTCCATGGTAAATCAGCGTAATACCTCCTCGGATCCCCCAAATTAGGAGAGGCAAAACGCCAGAAGCACTTTCGCTTTGGGGGATCCTGAGGAAGGATTGGAGCAATAGGACAAGATACAGATATGAGGTTGTGATTGGAAGAGCCAATAAGAGAAGAAAGGGTGACAGCATAAGCAGGATTAGAAGTTAGGAAATGTCAAGAATGTTGGGTGTATCTACAAGACGGTCAGGAATACCAGTAGGGTGTTACACCAATTGCGCTAGGTCGTGGAGGATAGCAAAGTTAAAGGCTAGTTCACCAGGATGGACAGTGAATGGAGACGAAGGCCAAAGCTGGTGGTGAACATTGAAGTTTCCAAGAATAGAGGTCTCTGCAAAAGGGAAGAGAGTCATGATGTGCTTCACTTTGGAATTTAAGTAGTCAGAAAATTTTTTTATAGTCAGAGGAGTTAGATGATAGCACAGATAAATTTAGCTTGAGAGTGACTCTGTAGTCATAGTCAGGTAATGGAAAATTTGGAAGATTCAAGAGTGTGGGCATGAGAGTAGATTAAGTCGTTGCGCACATAGACGCAACATCCAGTTTTGGATTGAAAATGAGGATAGAGAAAGTAGGAGGAAACAGGGAAGATGCTACTGTCAGTTGCCTCAGACACCTGTGTTTAGGTGAGGAAAAGAAGATGAAGTTTTGTGGAGAAGTGGTGTTCTAGAGATTGAAAATTGGATGTGCTAGGGTGGTATGCTAGCACATGTAGTAATGTCCAAATTCAGGAATAACAGCAAACACTGTGTAAAATATCTACCAGTATAACACAAGACTGCCAAGTACAAAGTATAACTTTATGGGCCAGAGGCCGGCCGCTGACTGAGTCTCTGGGAAGAGACGCCACCTAAAGAGTGATCGAAAACAAAAGGGGAACGAGAGGCGTCCTACATATAAATTGAATACATAAATGATAAATAATGGTAATAATAATAATAATAATAATAATAATAATAATAATAATAATAGCAAAGAGAAAATGAACTTATAATATATATATGGATATCCTATCATATAGCTCAGCCACACCTATGCTGCAACCCCGCAGTGAAAACATAAAAAAAAGTATGAGTAGCACAAGCACATCAAATACAAAAATATGAAGACAATAAGAATATGAGTAATAATGAGAAATAGTGATATATGAACATGGAGTGTGCTTATATGTATATGGCACACAAAGTAATAAATGAAGACGAAACAAATAAGGAAATGCACCCCCTCAAAAAAAAAAAGAAATAAGTAAAAATAAAAAATAAAATAAATAAATAAATAAATAAAATAAAATAAAATAAAACTGCAGAGAAAATACCATAAGGGACGAGAATAATAATAAGGAGAATGCGAAATATGTGTACATATATAGGGACAAATATATAAGCGTGCGTAATGGAGGAAGGCACACATAAGTAATACAATGACATAACAGCAAGAATGTAGAACAAATAAAATTTCTGAAAGTATCACAAAAAGCAATAATAATGAGAATAACAATCAGAAATACGTGGATATGGATGTATAGTGGGCTTATCTTTGTAAGACATACGAGGCGATACAATACAAGGCCATAATAATCATATAAACATCCCTCCTGCAGGACAAAAAATAATTTCACTGTAGGACAGCACAAAAACAGTAATTAGTTTAATCCTAACATGAAGCATAAAAATAATAATCCCTCCCAGGGGAACAACAAAACAGACAAACCCTTGGGACAGCAAAGAAAGAGAGAGAGAGAAAAAAAAGTATATGACAAATATGAAATGGAAGTCACCCCCCAAATTTTTACATAACCTTACTACGGAGATGATAGGAATGTGTAGGGATAGGATGAACAGAAGTATGACAGGTAGAGACTGAGGCGCTGGAGAAGCAGGAGAGGAGGTGGGGACCTGAGCCTTCTTCAAACTATCAACATGGACAACTTTTGAATTATTAAGATTTGGATAAAAAAAAAAAATACCAGAAAGGCTCTCTGTAATGAAAAAAAGGGCCTGAAAATTTAGGTTCTCATTTAGACTGACGCAGAGGTGAAGCCATAAAGACAGAGTCACCAATACCAAGGGACACTAGCGTGGCTGTAATGTCCTGCCGACTAATCATCTTGTTAATACATTAACTTGCACGACTACTACTACTGTTCCTTATACTACTAATCCTCTTACTACTACTACTACTGTTCCTTATACTACTAATCCTCTTACTACTACTACTACTGTTCCTTATACTACTAATCCTCTTACTATTACTACTACTACTACTACTACTACTACTACTACTACTACTACTACTACTACTACTACTACTACTACTACTACTACTACTACTACTACCATTACTACTACTACTACTACTACTACTATAACTACTATTATTGCCACCACTATCACTACTACTATTTATAACTGTTGATATTGATTATGTCCCTAATACTACAATTATCA
>NC_087178.1:12742250-12767250 GCF_035594125.1 Scylla paramamosain
GAGTTGATAGATGGAGGAATTGAGTTTTTGAGGCAATGAACAATACCAAATTTGCCGTGCCCCAATCAGAAATTTTAGTGAGTTCAGAAGTCAGGCGTTCTGTGGCTTCCCTGCGTGAGATGTTTAGTTGGACGTGGAAAAGTACAGAGTGGTATCATCAGGGTAGGAGTGGATAGGACAAGAAGTTTGGTTTAGAAGATCAGTGATGACTACTAGGAAGAGAGTGGGTGACAGGACAGAACCCTGAGGAACATCACTGTTAATAGATTTAGAAGAGCAGTGGCCGTCTACCAAAGCAGCAACAGAACGGTCAGAAAGGAAACTTGAGATGAAGTTACAGAGGGAAGGATAGAAGCCGTAGGAGGGTAGTTTGGAAATCAAAGCTTTGTGCCAGACTCTATCAAAAGCTTTAGGTATATCTAAGGCAACAGCGAAAGTTTCACCAAAATCTCTAAAAGAGGATGACCAAGATTCAGTAAGGAAAGCCAGAAAATCATCAGTAGAGCTGCCTTGACAAAACCCATACTGGCGATCAGATAGAAGGTTGTGAAGTGAGAGATGTTTAAGGATCTTCCTGTTGAGGATAGATTAAAGAAATTTACATAAGCAGGAAATTAAAGCAATAAGACGGTAGCTTGAGGGATTAGAATGGTCACCCTTTTTAGGAACAGGTTGAATGTAGGGAAATTTCCAGCAAGAAGGAAAGGTAGATGTTGACAGACTGAGTTTGAAAGAGTTTGACTAGGCAAGGTGCAAGCACGGAGGCGCCGTTTCGGAGAACAAGAGGAGGGACCCCATCAGGTTCATAAGCCTTCCGAGGGTTTGGGCCAGCGAGGGCATGGAAAACATCATTGCGAAGAATTTTAATAGGCAGCATGAAGTAATCAGAGAGTGTGGGAGAGGGAGGAACAAGCCCTGAATCATCCAAGGTAGAGTTTTTAGCAAAGGTTTGAGTGAAGAGTTCAGCTTTAGAAATAGATGTGATACCAGTGGTGCCATCTGGTTGAAATAAAGGAATAGAGGAGGGAAAGAAGAAGCAAAGTTATTGGAGATGTTGGCTAGATGCCAAAAGTCACGAGGCGAGTTAGATCTGGAAAGATTTTGACACTTTCTATTAATGAAGGAGTTTTTGGGTAGTTGATGAACAGACTTGGCATGGTTCCGGGCAGGAACATCTTGAGATGTTGGCTAGATGCCAAAAATCACGAGGGGAGTTAGATCTGGGAAGATTTTGACACTTTCTATTAATGAAGGAGTTTTTAGCTAGTTGATGAACAGACTTGGCATGAGATTCTGGTGATGGAAGTACCTTTTGTGAGCCACCTCTCTATCATATATAGCACGAAAACAGACTGTGTTAAACCAAGGTTTGGAAGGTTTAGGTCGAGAAAAAGAGTTAGGAATGTACGCCTCCATGCCAGACACTATCACCTGTGTTATGCGCTCAGCACACAAAGACAGGTCTCTGACTCCTGTTCAGGGTACAGCTGGCATATGCAATCACCTGAGGACAAGAACTCTCAGTCTGCTGCATTAGAACAGCGCCTGCTCCTAAAACGCTTGTATCACTGAAGAGTGTAAAAGGCAGACTGTAATCTGGAGAGGCAAGGACTGGAGCATGAGTGAGTGCATGTTTGAGTCGGTCAAAGCTAGTTTGCTGGGCGTCGTGCCATACGAAAGAGACATCCTTTTTGAAAAGACGCGTGAGAGGCAACGCAGTGGATGCAAAGTCTCTGATGAATGCACGGTAATAATCCGCAAGATCGAGAAAAGTTCGGGATGGGAAAATCTTGAATTGCTTGAACTTTAGGATCAGTAGTATGAATGCCATCCTTGTCATGACATAAAAATTCAATACGTGAGCGAAGGAATTTACATTAAGGCAGGTTAAGTTTAAGGCCTGCTTCCTGGAATTTTTTGTAAAACAAGTTTAAGTTTGTCAAAGTGAGACTCAAGATCACGAGACACCAAGATCAAATCATTAAGGTATACAAACAAACCATCGCCAGTAAGACCTTGAAAAAGACTATCAACAAACAAGTCCCTGGCAAGTTGGGGACGAGTTACGTAAACTCATTGGGGCACAAAGCCACTGATAATGACCTGATGGATTGGAAAAGACAGTAATCTCATGGCTACTATAATGCAAAGGAATTTGCCAAAAAAACCTGATTTGAGGTCAAGAGTAGTGAATACAGTGATTATAGACTGCAAAAGGTTACTTAAAACCGGAAGAGGATAATGATCAGGGACGGTCACAGAGTTAACTTTCCGAAAATCAACTACAACACGAAAAGAACTGTCTTTCTTTGGAACCAAAAACAATGGTGAGTTCCACGGGAAGTATGATTCTTGTGTTATACCGTCTTTCAGCATTCCATCAACTAAATTCTGAACAACAGCACGCTGACTGAGGCAAACGATAGGAAGGCACAAAAAAAGTACGTGTATCAGGTTTTAACCGAATGTGATGCGCAATACGGTCTGTGACACCGAGAGGTTCATTAGGCAAAACAAGAGCTGGTTTGTGTTTGACTAGCAAGTCAAGGAAACAAGACTTTGCTGTTGGAAAATCCAGCACCTTAACATGAGCTGAAAGCTGAGAAGTGAGATCAGCAGTATCATGATAAATATCTGTATCAGGAGAAACAGAAACAGCAAGGTGTGGAGAGTCATCAAAGGACCTACTGTGGCAGACTTCAAAAGGACCAAGAAGTACGCCATTCTTGAGAGAAGTAGGAGCACCTGTTATGTTAATCATCAAGGCATCAGTTACATGATCTTCTCGGACACAGGAAAGAGTACTTTTAATAGCCAACCTATGAACACGTACAGACTCTGGCAAAGATAAGACACAGGAGTCAACAGGCGCATTTGCCACGCGAACGGGAAGGCGAACAGCACTCATGGTGCCCACTCGCTGATCTCCAATCACAACAGCAGAACAGGCGTCCACAGTAGAGATTGAACGTTTCGACTCTGTGAAATCAGGCAATGACAAAACATGATCTGTGGTGCATGAACCTTTTAAAGTATGAACAGGAGGTTTAGAGGCTAAGAGTGGTGTCAGAATGTCTATTGCAAAGATAACAATATCCTGATATGAAATAGCATGATAAGGAAACACAACAATTCCATGAGTCACAAGCGAGCCAAGTCCTAATATACCATTGCTGCTGAGGACAAAATTAGTAAGTTACAAAAAATTTTGCTTCATGTGGTGCTGAATTACTGACAGGAGACAAGAGGAGAACAACTGTACCAAGGACATGTAAAGAAGAACCTTGTACACTGAAAAGATTATTGTCAGCAGCCTGTAATGGAAGGTTAAATAAGTCCTTAAATTTAGAATAAGCCTGGACGCCCAAAAGATTACAAGGAGCACCTGTGTCAATTCCCAAGGAAAGAGGAGTGTCGTAAGAAAAGCATTGGTAAAGTTGTATATTTTGAAAGGCATCAGTGATATTAGGAAGAGTGAGAGAGTGCTCCGGACAAGATGGCACTAATCTTTCCCGCTTTGAGTTTGACGGAGGCGGCGAGCGAATATATCGTGTCTGACCAGAGGAGTGAAAGCGAACAAGGCAAACGAGGTCTCGGGGCCGGAGACGGCGAGCGCGTATATCGTGTAGGAGCAGAGGAATGAAAATGGACACAACGACCAGGTGATGAAGGTTTAGGACGAGAGTGGCCTGAAAACTACTTAGAAGGCACATTCCTAGAAGCTGAGTCACACTCATGTGGAGGCGATGAGCGAGCAATATGAGTAGGTGTGACCATCTTTGCGGCAATAAGTGCATGAAAAAGCTGGACACCGGGATGAAGGCAACACTTGAGAGGAAACACACTCAACAGGAGACGTCTGAGTTGGAGATGAAGGTGCAGGAGACAGGTCACTAGCAACAGGTGACAGACTATGAGAATAAGGCAATTCCTGCAGCTTGTTACTGATTTTTATGGCGAAATAAAAAAGAGAGTCAGTAGGTTTGATTTCAATGGTGGAAACAAAAGCGTCTTTCCCGAGGAGTAAGATAATTAACATAACTTGTGAACTCTGTGAAGATTTGTAGTTAATCTAGACTCATCTGATCATTTTGTGTCCGGTTTCCAGAATTCAAAAACTCAATAGCATCATGTGCGTACTCGGTAGCATGAACTTGACCGACCATGTGACCTACATTTCCAATCTGTGTAGTAAGCGATTCAGCATAACGAAAAGCCCAAAGAAAGAAATCATGAGTCCGTGAAGCTCCAAAGGCACGCAAGAAATTACTACGAAACTCAGTATAGTCATCTTGAAGCATACAAGGCTTAAAGCAGTGACCTGACATCATGGTAAAGGCAAGTGAGCCAGGGATTAATTATGACCTAACAAAAGACATCTTATTTGCTCCAGAGACAATGCAGTGTAGTTGGGGTCCTCTCTCCCAATTTTTTTAATGGTATGGTTCTGGTGCAGGAGTTTACTAGTGGAGGGAGGAGCCATAGTGGCAGCAGCAGAAGCAGTAGCAGTAGGTAGAGAAGTAGTGCTAGGAGTATTAGACATTGTAGAATTGCCACTTCTTAAAAGGATTTATCAAAAAAAAAATACATATTAGAGATTTTAAAAAAATACACAAGAGAAATGTACACAAAAAGTAAACACAAAGACACAAAATATAAATGCAGTAATGTCAGCAATAATGAAAATATATATAACAATAATGTGATAAGTGGAACAATACTGTGCCCAATAGTGAAATATAAACAAGTGACAAGAAAATCCAAGCAACTGCTGACAAAATATGACAAAAAATTAAACAAATACAGGTTTGCTATGCAAAATGAACTTATATTTGGAAAGACATACACACAAAAAAAAAAGAAAAAAGTACACAATTACAAAAAGATGAAATTGTAAAAAAAAATAGTACCAGGAGTAAAATAATAAGTGAGTTAGGCTAACTCGACCTCAGTAACTGTGGGAGTACCGCTGGCACCAAATATGTGCTAGGATGGTGTGCTAGCACATCTAATAATGTCCAAATCCAGGGATAACAGCAAACACTGTATAAAATATCTCCCAGTATAATAACAAAGCTGCCAAGTGCAAAGTATAACCTTATAGGCAGAGGCCGGCCACTAGCTGAGGAACAACGGGCGCGCCTGGGAGGAGACGCCACCTAAAGAGTGATCGAAAACAAAAGGGTAACGAGAGGCGTCGTACATATAAATTAAATACATAAATGGTAAATAATGGTAATAATGATAATAATAGCAAAAGGAAAATTAACTTATAATATATACATGGACCTCCTACCATATGGATCTAAAGTTGCTACTGTTGTTGCTGTTGTTGTTGTTGTTGTTGTTGTTGTTGTTGTTGTTTTGGTTGTTTTTGTTATAATTTTATAGTTAGTTACTATTACCATTATTATAACTTGAAGTTGGAGCAGTCGGATATATATATATATATATATATATATATATATATATATATATATATATATATATATATATATATATATATATATATATATATATATATATATATATTTATATACATATATATATATATATATATATATATATATATATATATATATATATATATATATATATATATATATATATATATATATATATATATATACATATATATATATATATATATATATATATATATATATATATATATATATATATATATATATATATATAGAGAGAGAGAGAGAGAGAGAGAGAGAGAGAGAGAGAGAGAGAGAGAGAGAGAGAGAGAGAGAGAGAGAGAGAGAGAGAGAGAGAGAGAGAGAGAGAGAGAGAGAGAGAGAGAGAGAAGCACTTTCACTTCCCACTTCTCCAAGGCCTCGGTAGACTTTCACTCACTTTCTAAGGTCAGCCACTGTACTAGATATACTTGTGACTACTTTCTTTTTTATCCTCCTGCCTTCCATCCTCTCTGTTTTCTCTTCTCTCTCCTTATCCTCCTCTTGTTTTGTCTTTTCTTCTTATCAACTCAAAGGCTTTTATTTCATTTTCATTCCCTTTGCTCTCTCTTTCTCCTTTCCTTTCTAAGCTATGGTGGAGAAACTACTTGTACATCATCACTATGTTCTTTTGCACTATAAACGTGAGCATACCAACTCTTTAAATTATGTATCTATTTATTTTTATTTTCCTGCGGCGATGTTACATAATTGCAGGAAAGAGTCAAAATGAGGTAGTGAAACAGGTGAACGAGGACTTATGTTAGAATAAATGTCAGAGAGAGAGAGAGAGAGAGAGAGAGAGAGAGAGAGAGAGAGAGAGAGAGAGAGAGAGAGAGAGAGAGAGAGAGAGAGAGATGGCGACAGAATGCAGGATCATGTAATTCGAAACTCATTGTTGCTCTCCTCGTCGCCTGCTGCATTTCGAGTGTTTCCCGTCACAGCAGAGAAGTGGCGCCTTAGTGAATTCCAGACAATATGTTAAGTGTTTTCTTCACCGTTGGCATTTCTAAACGAAACTGTACTATGTGGTGTTTTCAACAGGGACACTTCCCGAAGAATAACAGAGATAATCAGAGACATCGTATTTTGTGGTTTGTGGTGAGTCCAGACCATATATTGCGACATGTTCTTGGAATCTTGCTGTATACGGTTCCTGTCACTGTGGTCACTGATTTTAGAATAAAGTTTACTCTGGTTTCACGCTCGGTTGGAATGAACTAAACCCATACAATAATTGCAATACAAACCTGTTAAGGTCTCTTCCTCCGTCCATTGCTTACTTCCATTCACTTTCTTTTTGTTAAGTGTTGCTTGAGACAAGTTAGGATTCCTTGCTATTCATGCACAACACCAACACCAACTAGAAAAGTGATCATGACTGAACGTTGCGAGAGGAGACTCAACTGCCAGCTAAACCTCTCCCTCCTCCTCCTCCTCCTCCTCCTCCTCCTCCTCCTCATCCTCCTCCTCCTCCTCCTCCTCCACGTCCTCCCCCTCTCCCCTCTTCCTCTCTCTGTCTTCATGATCCTTTCATTTTAATCTCCCCTTTTCTCTTCCTGTTCCTTTTCCTTCGTCTCTCTGTCTGTCTCTATGTCTCTCTGTGTGTCTGTCTGCTTTTAATCGTTTCTTTATTCCTCTTTGTTCCTTATAGTCTAAATGCATTCCTTTTTTTCCGTCTCTCTTTCGCTTCCTCTTTTTTTGCCTTTCTCATAATTTATTCTTATGTTTTTGACAGTACTTATATTCGTCCTTACTTTCTTCTTCTTCTTCTTCTTCTTCTTCTATCATTATTATTTTTTCTTATTAATTAATTATTTATTTGAACTCAATTTTTCTCGTTTTCTTTCGAAGGATGGGTAGCTGTGCTATCCTGTCTCTCCCACTAATAGTTACCATAGAATTGCTACCCAAACAGCCTTGTTAGGGCCTCCTGGTCTGTTGCTGTTTGGACTTCCTTTATATATACATTTCCTCCTCCACTCCGCCTCCTCCTCCTCTTCACCATCCCCTGTTGCTGTCTCTGCCTTCCTTTTACCTCATCTCATCTACTCTTGTCTTGCTCATACATGCTCTCGCTCTTTATAACCTTTTTATCCTTCTCGAATATTCTCAAATGCTGATCTGTTATCGCCTCAATTCAAAACACATTCTACTCAGCATCTTCTACACTCTCATTTTATAATTTTTGTCTTCTCTTTTTTACTTATTTTACTTTATATTTTCTAATTTCTCTCCTCATCTTCCCGTCTTCCATTTTTTTTTTTTTTTCATTACTCACTTTCCTTTCAAGTTTTCTCCTTCGCCAAGCTCACGTGCCTCAGTTACTCGACGCTTTTCCCTCCCTCTCCATTGTTCGGATATTGTAAGCCTGCAAGTGTCTCTTATGACTCAGTATTTACTGCTGCTTTCTGTTTTCAATGTGTTATTCATTCATTATTGACATGACAACATTCTCTAAGTTCCTGCCAGTGGTATTCTGTATTTCTCCCTGACCTTACTTCCTCCTTCCCCTCCTCCTGATAAGAAGTCCCCTCCTTGATAGAGGGTACAATTGTGAAAGTAAAAGTAAGCGCTCGCGCGCGCACGCGAGAAAGGGGAGAGAGAAAGAGAGAGAGAGAGAGAGAGAGAGAGAGAGAGAGAGAGAGAGAGAGAGAGAGAGAGAGAGAGAGAGAGAGAGAGATCCGCCTACTTCTACTAACTTTCTATCTCGGCCTGTTTATATCTAGTGTGCCCTAAATGTTATACGCTGCAAATATTATGACAACATAAACATTACATACAAGAGTAAATGATGACTCCTTTCTATGTATCCATCTGTATATATATATATATATATATATATATATATATATATATATATATATATATATATATATATATATATATATATATATATACATAATACTCGTCCTTTTTAGCTATCTATCTATCTATCTATCAGTCTACATACCTAAGTATTTACCTATTTGTCTATTTACATATGTATCTATATTTAAGTCACTTCATCATGATCTATATACGTGTATTTACGCGGTGACTTGCGTAGGCTATTAAGTTGTGCAAACATATGAACTAGTCTGCTGATAATCTTTGAGTTTCTTTATGTTTAAAATCCCAAACATGTAGGATTTAGTTCCGCACCGCAATCGACCGTTAATTCCCCCTTCACTGTCCATTCTGGTAAACTAGCCTTCAACTTTGCTATACTCCACGACCTAGAGCAATTGGAGCAACACCCTACTCGTATTCCGTCTTGGAGATGCACCCAACATTCTTGACCTTTTCCTAACCTCTAGTCCTGCTTATGCTGTTACCCTCTCTTCTCCGTTGGGCTCCTCCGATCAGTCTCATATCTGTGTCTTGTCCTATAGCTCCAGTCCCTCCTCAGGATCTTCTAAGCGGAGGTGCCTCTGGCATTTTGCCTCTGCTAGTTGTATGGATCTGAGGAGGTATTTTCCTGATTTTCCTTGGAATGACTACTGCTTCGGTGTCAAAGACCTCTGTGCACCGAACGTATAACAGAGGTGATAGGGTCTGGCATGAAGGCGTACATTCCTCACTTTTTTCTCGACCTAAACCTCCCAAACCTTGGTTTAACACAGCTACTTCTCGTGTTATACATGATAGAGAGGTGGCCCACGGAAGATACTTGAGCACTCCATCACCAGAATCTCATGCACTTTATATTTCTGCATGGAACCATGCCAAATCTGTTCTCCAACTAGCTAAAAACTCCTTCATTAATAAAAAGTGTCAAAATCTTTCAAGATCTAGCTCCTCTCGTGACTTCTGGCACCTAGCCAAAAACATCTTCATCAACTTTGCTTCTTCTTCTTTCCCTTCTTTATTTCAACCAGATGGCACCACTGCTATCACATCTATTTCTAAATCTGAACTCTTCGCTCAAACATTTGCTAAAAACTTTACCTTGGACGATTCAGGGCTTGTTCCTCCCTCTCCTCCACCCTCTGACCACTTCATGCTACCTTTTAAAATTCTTCGCAATTATGTTTTCCATGCCCTTGCTGGCCTAAACCCTCGGAAGGCTTATGGACCTGATGGGGTCCCTCCTATTGTTCTCCGAAACTGTGCCTCCATGCTTGCACCTTGCCTAGTCAAACTCTTCCAACTCTGTCTGTTAACATGCCTACATTCAGCCTGTTCCCAAAAAGGGTGACCGTTCTAATCCCTCAAACTGCTGTCCTATTGCTTTAAGTTCTTGCCTATCTAAAGTTTTTGAATCTATCCTCAATATGAAGATTCTTAAACATGTATCATTTCACAACCTTCTATCTGATCGCCAGTATGGGTTCCGTCAATGCCGCTCTACTGATGATCTGGCTTTCCTTACTGAGTCTTGGTCATCCTCTTTTAGAGATTTTGGTGAAACTTTTGCTGTTCCCTTAGACATATCAAAACCTTTTGATAGAGTCTGGCACAAAGCTTTGACTTCCAAATTACCCTCATACTGCTTCTATCCTTTTCTCTGTAACTTCATCTCAAGTTTCCTTTCTGACCGTTCTATTGCTGCTATGGTAGACGGTCACTGTTCTCCTAAATCTATTAAAGGTGGTGTTCCTCAGGGTTCTGTCCTGTCACCCACTCTCTCTCCCTATCATTCATCATTGATCTTCTAAACCAAACTTCTTGTCCTATCCACTCCTATGCTGATGATACCACCCTGCATTTTTCCACGTTTTTTCATAGACCTCCAACTCTTCAGGAAGTAAACAGTTCATGCAGGGAAGCCACAGAACGCCTGACTTCTGATCTGATTGCGACAGAGCAAACTTGGTATCGTCCAATGCCTCAAAAATTAAATTCTTCCATCTATCAACTCAGCACAACCTTCCAGACAACAATCCCCTCCTCTTTAATGACACTCAACTGTCCCTCTCTTCTACACTGAACATCTTGGGTCTGTCCTTTTCTTATAATCTAAACTTGAAGCTTCACATCTCACCTCTAACTAAAACAGCTTCTATGAAATTAGGTTTTCTGAGACGTCTCCGCCAGTTTTTCTCAATCTGTACAAGGGCCTTATCCGTCCATGTATGGAGTATGCTTCTCATGTCTGGGAGAGCTCTATTCATACCATTCTTTTAGACAGAGGGAATCAAAAACTTTTCGTCTCATCAACTCCTCTCCTCTAATTGACTGTCTTCAGCCTCTTTCTCATCGCCGCAATGTTGCATCACTAACTGTCTTCTACCGCTATTTTCATGCTAACTGCTTTTGATGTTGCTAACTGCATGCCTCTTCTCCTCCCGCGCCTTAAATTTCTGACTACCGCTTCAGACCCTATTCGGAGACTGGCATCTCAGTTTTTTTTTTATTTTTTATTTGTGTTGCCCTTGGTCTGTGTCCCTCCTATATATATATATATATATATATATATATATATATATATATATATATATATATATATATATATATATATATATATATATATATATATATATATATATATATATATATATATATATATATATATATATATATATATATATATATATAAAGCAAACCAGTACTCCCTGTAACACTTGGCAATTTCTTAAAGGAAGTACTTATTTTCTATTGTATTTTATGTACATATGAGATGGAACGTCAGGTACACATAGTCGAGAGTCAAACAAAACAATAAACAATACACAGAAACAAGGAAATAGTAAGTTTCTGTCAAAGATGCAAAGTTGTAAAATAATGAGGATCAGTACTTTTTCCTCATTCTTTGATTATATTCTTTAACTTCAATTACAAAAATATTTTTGATTTATTCACACACACACACACACACACACACACACACACACACACACACACACACACACACGCGCGCGCGCGCGCGCGCGCGCGCGCACACAATATTTGACGTGAAAATTTGAAAGAATAATTTAATAATAATAATTTACTATTTTCAATAAAATACTTCCGTATAACGAATGTTGAAAGTATTTTGAGATGCTGAGATATCCGTGAACCTTAACAGAAATATTGTCTACAAGAGAAATTTTCGGAATGTGGCAAAGCCTTACAATTATTTGCATTCTTCTCATCACCCAATATGAGGTGTTAATATATGACTGACTTTGAAGAAGTCAATCATATATATATATATATATATATATATATATATATATATATATATATATATATATATATATATATATATATATATATATATATATATATATATATATATATATATATATATAAAGACTCGTAAACAAACGGATCACTGCTTTCTCACTTTACTAACTTTGCTCATTTCACTCGAGTTTTTCTCTTTTTTTTTTTTTTTTCTCAAACAACCTTCATGTATTTCTCTTGCGTTCAGACATTTCGTTTTTTTGTTTGACGTTTTTTTTTTTCACTATCACCGTTAATTTGTTCCTCATCGCATCACACGTTTTTCACTTTGATGGTGTACCCTTCGTTCTGCAGCCACTCGGCAATGATGTTGTGGTTGTTCTTCATCCACGCCATGTTGTTCTTGACCTTCTCCACCACCCGTTTTACTGTCCTCGAGGCGGCGGAGAGCTCCTCGCCTCGCTCCTCTTTGAAAGCCATTACCTGCAGCAGCACCAGACACTTCAGTTAGTAGGCACACATGCACAAAGATAATTTCTGATACGTACGGGGACACTGCGGCGTCCAAGAAATCAGTGAGTTTGGCTCTACTGAAATTTTTATCTGACTCGATCATCCCTGTATTACTTCAAACTGTTCTTCTGTTTTCGATGAATATTTGTTGGTATGGTCTCCAAACACTAACTCACTTATAATCCGGAATATTGTTTTCAATGATAGTTTATAAATCATTCTTTTCCTACAACCATTTCGTAGTGTAGCGTAGACTATTTCTTGTCTCTCAGAGAAAGATACACCCAAGTTAACCAATATAATAATGTGCCCCATCATTCCCTTATGTCAATTAATCAAATTATTCAAGTAAAGTGATAATGATTTACACAAAACGAACTGGAAATACCTCCTTCAGTTGCTGCTCCGTGTTGAAGTTGTTCGTGGCGGATGAGATGAGCCTAGACCTTGCCTTTCCTCCGAAGCTGAGAAATATAGAACATTGTAAAGGATTCTTATAAATGTTGTAATACCATTTGAAATATGCATACTACAGGCTGTGATTAGTGTACAGAACCTCTCAGACTCTTTAATTTTGTGATGATTTTAGAAAACCACCAATGCATGATGTGACTGACTTAATTCACCCAGACTCTGCCATCTTCATCTCTCACACACACACAACAATCACACAATACAATCATTGTTAAACTCTGCAAAGTAACAGACCCAGGGAGGGATTCCTCTCCTCTTACTAGTCATAAATCTTCTTCCAGTTGGTCCGCAGGTAATTCCACGCCAATGTACGACCCATGTCGTTATTAGCCACAGCGCTGAACACCCTCTGACTGTCCTGCTTCCGAATGCCGCTCTTGTCGTCGAAGGCCATGTCCAAATACCTGGCAGGACAGATATAGGCAGTTGACCACCTGCTTCTACAGGAACACACGAACACACACACGAACACACACACACACACACACACACACACACACACACACACACACACACACACACACACACACACACACACACACACACACACACACACCTGGAGAGGAGCCATTCTTTCTTGGTACATCCCATGGCTGACAGCAGACTGGTCTTCTCGGATGCAACGTTGCTCTTGAGGTAGTGACTCCAGGCAAAGTTCCACTCCTCTTCCCCTCCCATCTCCACTCCCCGGCAGTATACCACCCACTTGATGTTGGGCGTGAAGATGCTGCAACAGAGGAAGGAGAATCAATGGATGCTAGAACTTGTTAGAACTTTCAGCGGAACGTCCAACCTGACAACATTCATCTGTCATTGTTATTGATGTACCAAACTCACACCAACCTTTCATTGTGTGGATGAAGCATCCACTGCCTGTAGAGCTGGTGGGCAGTGTCGAGGCAAGGCTGATGACCCAGAACACACGCCCAGTTGAGAACAGTCTGGCGCAGAAGACTTTTTTGCAGCAGGTCGTTTGGATTGTCGTCGAAACCGATGACATCGTACAGCGGCAGAACCAAGTTCAGCGTGTAATTCTGTCAAGAGTCAAAGTTTTTTGGTGTATTACTAGCTTATTACTGTTATTGTCATTATTATTATTATTATTATTATTATTATTATTATTATTATTATTATTATTATTATTATTGTTATTATTATTATTATATATTATTATTATTATTATTATTATTATTATTATTATTATTATTATTATTATTATTATTATTATTATTATTACTACTATTCCCCCTGTGTTAGGGGACAGCCTGGCCGCACACTGCACTGCTGAATTAGAAGAATGCAGTCACCGTATTCCTCCACGAAAGACGCTTAAAATAGAACTTACCTTGAGAAAAAGGCGTGCGTGACATCTTGTTTGGCTAAATTATTAAGAATGGCGCCAGCCTGGTGAACAGGGAGGCGCACAAATCACAGACACTCAGTGACCACAGGTGGCAAAGCTGCTGAACACACGTAGCACTGTCTCGATGAAACTCCGGGACTACTCACCTTGAGAGCTCCGTACGCTCCCGTGAGCTTGAACATGCTCCTCACGTAAGTCAGGGAGCTGATGGCAGCTTTCCATGGCAGGTATTCCCTCTCTTGGTCCAGGTACTTGAACACCTTGAAAGCCACGCTGTAGCTCATCTGACCTGCCGTGGAGAGGGGAAGAATGAGAGTGTGTCAGTGAAACATAGCAACAGACTCATGTTTCGATTGTATGAGGCAGAACGCGGAGTGATGGGAACCAACCTGCCCTGGCCAGGTCAAGGGCGTCGTCGATGATCTGCGCCCTGTTGACGGTGGCGATGGCGCGGTGGTCGGTGAGCAGCTGCTGGATCAGCAGGTTCCAGTTGTGGTCGTCGTAGTTGACCCTGTAGTAGCCGGTCTGCTGCAGGTTGAAGATGACCCAGTGGTCCTTGGGCGGCAGAGAGGTGACGGTGACCTGGGCCTCCGAGTCCTTCATCCACACCTTGGCCTGCGTCTGGCTGAAGTCAGGCTGGTCTTGGCTCGTGTACGTCAGCGGCACCCACCACTTGTAGTCGTGCGTGTCGTCGGCGTTGTCGTCCTTGACCAGCAGGAACCGCTCCTGCAGAGGCCAGTGGGATGGTGAGGTGAGGTGAAGGCGTCTCGCCGCATGGCCGCCGCCACTCCCTGTGTGTTCGCCACACACTCACCTGCGAGACAGTGGCCGAAGTGCCGTCGGCGCTCCGCTCCACCTTGATGACGGGGTAGCCCATCTGCAGCGTCCACGTGTCCATGATGGTCTTGACGGTGAGGTTGAGGGGCAGCGTGCCGGCCTCATGCGCCGCCTTCGTCAGGTGCCGCCACAAGTCGTCCTGCTCTGCGTTATCATACTTGCTGGAAGGAAACAACAACTGCTGTACAAGAATGGGGAGGACAGTGAACCCGGTGATGTAGAGCAACGACAACAAGGCGACGACACACTTACAAGGCGTCCAAGTAGGTGCTGAGGCCGTGCCTGAAGGCCGCTTCCGTCAGGAAGTGGTTCATCATGCGGATGATTGTAGAGCCTGTGGGAGTGAAATTTTCATTTGTTTGTTGTATAGAATATGAAAAATGTATGTTATGATATTTAGGACACTGAAGCACACCTGGCTCGTCACAAACTATTTTGCTTTTATAAAAAATAAATAAATAAAATAAAACAAGCAGAGATCCTCTCTTATGAGTTGTGTAAATCACTGTATGTACTTTTTAAGAATGAAAAATCTTAATCTTGCGATCCGTTATTTACCTTTGTGATAAGTAATTCGATCGAAAATTTGACTGATTTCATTTGGATGATGGACTTCGATCCTGATCGGGTGAGAGGACTGAACATTGTCGTAATCCATGACAGACTGAAGCATGAGGTTCACGAACAGCTCCATCACATTCCACGTGGGTTCCACCTGTCACAGAGGCAAGACTGCGATGATACAGACATTAAGTGGTGAAAATGGTAAGCTTCGTTCATAGATTCATAAAATAGAAAGAGTGACATATGAATACTTACACTTTGCATGCCGATATACTCCACATAGGAAGCGAATCCCTCGTTAAGCCACAGGTCTGTCCACCAGCGAGGTGTTACCAGGTTGCCAAACCACTGATGAGCTAGCTCGTGAGCCACCACCGCCGCCACATAAAATTTATTCATTGGTGTTGACACAGTGGGATCGTAAAGAAGCGCAGTTTCTCTGAAGTGAAGGAAAAACACATGTAACACTCGCGGTGGTGCATGTGCTAGGATTAACCGTATACGTATCCCGACACTAACCTGTAGGTGATGAGGCCCCAGTTTTCCATGGCTCCGGCAGCAAAGTCTGGAATGGCAATCATATCTTGTTTGGGAAGCGGGTACGACTGGTTGAAGTAATCTTCGAAGTCATCCAGGATAGCTGGTCCAATTAGATTGGAATACGTGGCTTGGTCCAGTGCATCTTTTCTGGCCCAAGCTGGAAAAAGTAAACATAAAATGTAAAGTCATTTAGTAAAAGATGTATGGTCATGAGTTATGGAGTCGTGTTATTATCCGAAAAAGTATTAATATTGCGTTAAAAATCCTATTCAGCGTCTGCCTTACTTCTGAAAAGTGATCCGCCTTTAGTTGTAGAATTGAGATAGACGAAATCAGAAACGACGAAGGCGAGGAGGTAGGTGGACATCGGGACGGTGGTGTGGTACTGGTCCCATAACCAGCCCTCCTGGTCCTCCCTGCCGCACAACACACTCGTTAGTCACAACACAAAACAAATGTGAACAACATTGGATTTAAGTAAAAGTCTTGCTAAAATGAGTTGTGCTGACGACTCACATGGGAATGGTTTCCTTGACGGGCATGTTGGAGAGTGAGGTCATGTTGCTCTGGCGGGCGAGGTGCACCTCGAAGGTGGCCTTCAGCCCAGGCTCGTCAAAGCAAGGGAAGGCTCGCCGCGCGTCCGTCGCCTGGAACTGTGTCGCCGCCAGCCACCTGCAGGGAATGGAACGGACCGTCCAGCAAACATTTGACACACAACTTCCTGCGAGCATGGCACACCTGTGACGGTGGTGGAGACCAGGCCAAGCGACACTCACGTCTCGGTGCCGTCTGCGTGTCTGTAGGAGGATCTGTAGAACCCTTTCATCATGTCGTTAAGCAGACCGATGAAGTGCATGGACAGGACGTATTTGTCGCCTGGCTGCAGTGTCTCGTTCAAGTGCGCCACGTAAAACTCCCGCTCGTTGTCAAACTGGTGAGCGGCAATGGCCAGGCCCGGCCCTGTCGGGTCCTGGGCCGCTCTCAGCTAGAGGTAGAGAAAACATGACTGTATGAAGAGTCTGAAGTTCGGATTATAAATACAACAAACTCGCATTATTTTCAGTCTGTGTTTCTTTCCACATCTGGTGTCTGTGTTAATAATATTGTTACATTTGAAAACATTGTTTTTCAACTCTTCCACTGCAATTCTGTGCAATCTGTTATTCTTCTCTTCTACTCTATCTCTCTTCGGAGTCACAAAATGCCCCTTCATTAGTCACGTCTGTCTCTAAGCCAAGAAAGGACGGTTGCCGCCAGGCGGCAGGCGGCGTGTCACTGACCTTTACGGTGTCGTTGTAGGTGATGATGTCCCTGATGTGCAGTGTGATGTTAGAGGTGGCCTCCAGCACCTCCATCTCCACCTCCACGTAGCCCAGGATGCTGAAGTTCCCGTTGATGAGCGGTTGCAGCCTCACCAGGTAGTGGAGCGGACGCAGGGCTCGCGGAAGGCGCACGTCTACTTTTTCCTTCTCTGGAGCTGTGGTAGTGGTGGTGGTGGTGGTAGAGGAGGGCCTCTTTGTGGTCGCTGTGGTGGTGGTTGTGGTGGTGGTGGTGGTGGTGGTGGTGGGGGTGGTGGTGGTCGGCAGCATCTTGATACGCTGTGGGTATCCATTAGGTAGATGTGAGTACGAGTACATGTAAGTAAATCTGCTACTACTTATGACATAACACATGACACGCCCTCGGCGGACGCCTCAGCCCAGCACTCACCGGGATCTGCTCCACCACCACCTGCGTCTCTGTGGATCTCACGGAGTCTTCCGTCTTGAAATGCGGGGCGAAGAAGTACACGAGGAGTCCCGTGGCGACGAGGCCGCTGACGAAGAGGATGGCGAAGAGCCACACGACAGAGCGGCTCACGAAGCAGCCGCTCTTCTTCCCGAAGGACACCATGTGTGAGTCTGAGGCGTGGACATCCATCGCCACCACGTCACTGCTTCGCGTCATGGTGGTGCTGCTGCTGCTGCAGGAGTGGAAGCAGGAGGATGTGAGACTGCTGGCGTAGGGAAAGTAGTTGTGTTGTTGTTGTTGTTGTTGTTGTTGTTGTTAATGGTGGTGGTGGTGCTGGTGGTGTTATTGTTGTTGTTACTATTATTACTATTACTATTTTTCTTTTATTATTATTATTATTATTATTATTATCATTATTGTTATTATTATTATTATTATTATTATTATTATTATTATTATTATTATTATTATTATTATTGTTATTATTATTATTATTACTATTACTTTTACCATTACTATTATTGCTTCGAGAACATTTTGACAAGTATCAGCAATTAATTATTCTTCAGTCTGCGCTCCTTTCACCATCTACCCACATTAACATTACTATGACTGATCAATGTTTGTGTGTAGTAGCAGCAGAAGCAGCACCAGTAGCACAAGCAGCAGCAGCAGCAGCAGCAGCAGCAGCAGTAGCACTAGTAGTAGTAGCAGTAGTAGTAGTAGTAGTAGTAGTAGTAGTAGTAGTAATAGTAGGTAGGAATAGCTGGTGACTGGATGATGGTGATGGTGGGTATGGCATCAGTGAGGGAACAAAGGTGGTCAACCACGAGATAGTGAGAGTGGCACTGGCAGGTAAATCACATTCTTCACTATTGATTGCTTTACTGTACGAATGTAAATAATAAAAAAAAATACGTATATAATACGAAAATGTAAAAGCAAAGAAAAATCATAAGAACAGAGTAGCACTTGATGCTTTTCTATTATTTTCCTGACAACATCAAAAGATGACAAGGAGAATCATGAATACCAAGGCAGTCATTACTCTCTAAAGCCAAATGGAGACTATATGGCAGCGGGATGAGCAGTAACTGGGGAGTCAAGGTACGGAATTAATGCACTCGCGTCTGGCTAATAATGGCGCCGATACTGATCTTTTTGACGCCTGGTGGCTCGGAATCACTCCCACGTAACCGATTCACCCTGCTTGTGGTGATTCACGACGCTTGGCGCACCGGGTAATAGGGTAATAGTGGCAGTTTGGGAGTTCAAAAGGCACCGCTATAAACACGGGCAACCTTGCCAGCAAGACCTCGGGCTGGTCATCTGCGCCCCTTAAAAGTCTTCAGACAACCATGAACACGATGACCAAACGTAGCGAGAGAAGAATGTGTGTGTATGAGAGAGAGAGAGAGAGAGAGAGAGAGAGAGAGAGAGAGAGAGAGAGAGAGAGAGAGAGAGAGAGAGAGAGAGAGAGAGAGAGAGAGAGACCCAAAGAACACAGACCTCTCTGTCCCCTCCCCCCACTTGCTACTCCCGCTCCGCCTCACACTTTCACTGCTGCTCAACTCAAGGTCATCTAGCGTTCGTATAATAGAGGCATGTTTGGTTATCCTTCTCTCTCACTTTCCTTTCTTTTAATATTCTGTATAATACCTATTCGCTTTCTTGCGCTGCTAAAGATGCTGCAAAACTTGCAAAACTCTCTCGGAATATCTACTTGCAATGATAGAGTGGGTCGCCCTAACATTATTTTGTTCTCCTGCCAATGACCTTATGTGATTTCAGATGGAGGTCAAAGTAAGATCGTTAAGATGAAGTTCACGGGGTGAGGCTGCAATTGAGGTCATTGTACCAACGAAGCAAAAGCATTTAATATACAAGATCATGTCTAGACGTGTCCTGTGACTGTAAAGGGAAAGGAAGAGACAGAGAGAAAAGAAACAGAACGGGAAGTGCAAAAGATAAGCAAATGCGGGGAAGGAAGAGGAGAGAATGAAAAGGAACGGAAGAGAAACAAAGGAAAGGAAAGAGAAGTGAAGTGAAGGGAAGAAATGGGAAGGGAAGGGAAGGGAAGAGAAGAGAAAAGAAGGGATGGGAAAGAGAGGGAAGGGGAAGGGAGAGAATGGAGAGCACGGAGAATATAAAGAAAAGGAAAGGAGAACGAGACCTACAGTAAAATAACATAGGAGGGAAGTGATGAACGAGACGGGGGAAGGAACGTGAAGGGAAAGGAAGGCGGTCACAAGAGGGCCTGTAGTTAAGTTCATGAGGAGGGAGCTGGGAGTATAATAATCTAAGTTACCTGCAACACCCACCGATGGATGAAACTTTTGAAGGGAATGAAATAGAGAGAGACTGAAAGAGTGCATGAGGGTGAATGTGAGTTTGTGTAATAGTGTGTGAGGGAGTGTGTGAGTGAAGGTACAAAGGGATGCGTGAGTTGATGAGTGTCTGTATGGATGAGTGAGTGATTAATGAGTATGTATATAAGGAAAGAAAGAAATGGTATTGAATTAACTGGTTTTAATGTATACAGAGAACAGGGCCATATGACGCCATCAGAGAGAGAGAGAGAGAGAGAGAGAGAGAGAGAGAGACGTGGAAGGGATACATAAAGCTGAGAAGAGAATTACCAAGAGAGAGAGAGAGATGTGAAGACATCGGTTCCTGGCACGGCTGAGGACTTCCGGAGGTGACATGCTGCCTTAGAGGTGACATTGGGAGACAAAGAAATGACTGAGTGCTTATTCTGTATAGGACAGACAAGTCATGAATACGTATACACACACACACACACACACACACACACACACACACACACACACACACACACACACACACACACACACACACACACACACACACACACACTCCTACCTTGCCCTGCGAAATACCTGTCCGATAAAAAAAAAAAGTGACGGTCGAGGATATGTTTAAACGAGTCTTCTTTACTACGCGAGAGAGAGAGAGAGAGAGAGAGAGAGAGAGAGAGAGAGAGAGAGAGAGAGAGAGAGAGAGAGAGAGAGAGACAGAGAGGCATGTGATTTGATACCTCATACCTCAACTTTTCCAGCTCCCTTCCTCCTCCCTTCCGTATCACATTCAGCGGTGAAAGGCAACTACCCTCCAGGTCGCCTCTCCCTTCGCCCCTCCACCCCACCTTCCCGGACATCTCCAAATAAATATGTATGAATATGCCCCGCTCAGAGCATTAAGCAGAGTAGGAAATTAACGCGAGTATTTTCACATTTTTTTTTTTCCTATTTTGATCCAAGAAGGAGATTAACGTGAGTATTTTAACTTACATTCCCTCCCTCTACTCCCAGAAAGAAAAAGATTTTAACTTTTTTTCTTATTTTCTGTGCAAGTAGCAACAAATATTAAGGACAGTAATGATGAAAAACATGTTTACCTCAGATGTCTGTATGCCTGCTTGGTGTATACATGGTATTATTATGATTATGATGTTTGTTTTCTGGTTTCTTTAGTTTCTATTTTCATTACATTTCTAGTATATTCTCATTTTTACTTAGTTTTAGTTGTCTCTGTCTCCGAATAAAACTTGTTGTTGCTGTTGTTGTTGTTGCTGTTGTTTGTGTTGTTGTTGTTGTTGTTGTTGTTGTTGTTGTTGTTGTTGCTGTTGCTGTCGTTGTTGTTGTTGCTGTTGCTGTCGTTGTTGTTGTTGATGATGATATTATCATTATTATTATCATTAGTAAACATATCTTGATTATAAATAAACAACATGCAAAACAAAATAACACGCACAAACCATACTGGATATAAAGATACAGAGTTCTATACTAAACACCAATAAACCCCTAAACTTACAGTACTGCTACTAGCTACTAACCAACACCAACAAGGAAAAGTCACGTCATAATCTAAAGAAAAGGCGGATGCGCACGTGAGACAACATTACTGCTTCGGCGCCGAGCGAGTAGTAAATAGTGATGTTTATAGCGAGTACGTGACTTATGTGGCCCCTTTCATGCATCTCCCGCGGGAATCAACATGGACGTCAGGAACTTCTGGCGCAACTAGACTGATTTGATAAGGGGACCCGGGTGAGTGTTTGGCATACTCTCAATTAGAGCCTTGCTCTCAATAGCCCCGTGATAGGAGTGGGCTGGATGTGCCGGTAGGGAGTAAAGGAGGTAAAGAGGAGGTGCTGACGCAAGAGAGGCGAGGGACGTGCGGGTATTAATTCACAAGTGTGAGGCTGCCTCGTGTTAGTGCCTTGTTTGGCCAGCACCCTCCGCTCGTCTGTCTTTGTCATGAGAGGTGTGGTGTGCACGAATCTCATTTTTCGCCGCTCACTTAAGATCTATTAGGCAATTGTTTGTGTCGGGTGTTTGCGTTGCCTGCCGAGCCTCAGGCCTTGTAGAGGACAGGCCGTGTTGACCTTGAGTACCGGTATTGTGACCCCGACCGAAGGGATGATGATGTGAGGCTGTGTTGCTGGTGTGCTGCTCGATGACTGTGTACAGTTGACACACACACACACACACACACACATACACACACACACACACACACAGAGAGAGAGAGAGAGAGAGAGAGAGAGAGAGAGAGAGAGAGAGAGAGAGAGAGAGAGAGAGAGAGAGAGAGAGAGAGAGAGAGAGTAGGGGAAAAAATAATGAAAAACACCGACACATAAAGAGCATCACCGTAGCTACCAGAGGATAGAATAAGCAGAGGCGAAAGGAACACGAAAAAAAAAAAAAAAAACTATAAATTAGAGATAAAAGACAATAATATATTGGTAGAGGTGAAGGTGAAGGAGAGAAAGAGAAACATTATTGGAGAGGTGAAGGTGAAGGAGAA
Organism: Scylla paramamosain; assembly: GCF_035594125.1. Lineage (NCBI taxonomy): Eukaryota > Metazoa > Arthropoda > Malacostraca > Decapoda > Portunidae > Scylla > Scylla paramamosain. The sequence continues at coordinate 12,764,661 of NC_087178.1, forward strand.
AAAGAGAAAGATAATCGGCATGAGAGTATATATATATATATATATATATATATATATATATATATATATATATATATATATATATATATATATATATATATATATATATATATATATATATATATATATATATATATATATATATATATATACACATATATATGTATATAGGAGAGAGAGGGAAAATGAATTCTCGTGGTGCCTTCGAATACTGTTTACCTTCACACGTGATGGACAAACAAGTCTCCAGTAACACACATTCAAACACGTTCCCTCTGCGTCCGAGAATCAGTAAAACAAGCATAACTATGTTTATGTTTACCATGTTGAAGGCGTGCCTGTAGAAGTAAAATTATACGTATATATATTTTCATTCGAGTATTTTTTTGCTCCACTGGTCACACCTCGCTAGACTGCCTTACTCCTGAAAGCTACAAGCCAAGTGCGTCGTTCTGTGGAAATGTTACTACCTACTTCACGTAATCTCCTTCCGCCGTCACCTTCAAGCTGCCACGCATCTTTTTGCGACGGCCTTCATTCTTCTAATATACCTTTTTGTGCGCTTATGTTGGTTGGCTTCAAAAGTGACCCTGCAATGATCGTCTCGTTCTGCCATTCGTTTCCTCGCATGCCAAAATATGATCCACCACCAGCGATGCACGAAGAGACTGATTAGTGAATAACTGTAATTTGATACAGTATCTAAAAAAAAATAATAATAATAATAAAATAAAATAAATAAATAAATAAATAAATAAATAAATAATAAAAATCAACCACTCATTAGACGGTCTTATTTACGTACATCATTAGTGTTTGGTGATTTTCTAGTAAGCTTCATATATATATATATATATATATATATATATATATATATATATATATATATATATATATATATATATATATATATATATATATATATATATATATATATATGTATGTTTGTAATATACCATTCTTTGTGGTACTTAATAGTATGAGTGATTTAAAGCATTGCAGGTAATACGTACGAATGAGTGCGTCGTGTCTTCACAGCATAAGTCTTCAGGGAGCAATCAATTTACTTTTGTTTTCTAAACCCTTAGGGGGCTTGATGCCCACATGATGGCCACTTCATTATACGATCAATTTAATGCATTGCAAGTAAGACATACGAGTGGGCACAGCATAACCCTTTCCAGGAAGCGGTCAGGGACAGTACTTTCCTCGCTTAGCGCCCTTTCCTCGCTGACATTGTGTGCTACCTGTTTATGCAAGTAGTTTACGGACTGCAGATATGATATGACTGCGTTTTTCCAAAGACTCGGTAACATCTAATGGTCGCAGACAATACTTTTCTTAACTTCAAGTAATAATTCCTCATTGAGTCATTTGCCCTTCACTGCATCACTGCCACTTCCAAAACAGAGCTTTCTCAACTTCATTATACTTTTGCTGCACCACAGACCACAATACTTCCTTGCACCACACTCACCCCTGCATCACCACTTTCCGCCACATTTACTTCACAGCACACCACAGCCCGACACTCCTTCCACATACCCGTCACAGCTCCCACACTGCATCCTATCAGCCTCCGGCACACCTCATTCTTACATCCTCCCCTTCCAACAAACAGGCGCTTGCACGCACGCTCAACCAAGCATTTAGATAACCTTGAGAGTTGTGTTTTATGCTGCAGGTTTACAATACACGCGTTACTTCGTCACAGTGACTTGAGAAGGATGTTAAGGATGAACAGACGAAGAGGATAACTGGGGAGATCGATGCAAGTCTACAGGGTGACGATCTGGACTAGTGGAAGCAGATACCGGTCCTGTGACGCGACTTTGAGCTGGGTACACGTGAAGGTCGTGTTACTTTGTGTCTGAAGTGTTTTGTCACCTTCCCTGTGTTTGGGGACACATTCACAGTGCTTAGCTCAATATGAAGACTATAGCTTTGTTTCCAAGATTGCGTATAAAATACAATTGTGACGTATTTATAAAACTGACTTTTCCTGTCGTTATGACTTGATGTGTTTAAGAAACCAAGAAGTAATCAAATACACACCTGTTTACGTATATGCCTTCCTGCGTCTTATTCTCAGTCACGCACTTTCTCTGTGTTCTCGCATGGTTTCACTCGAGACGGGAGAGGCTCCCTACTGGAGTCCCTAACCTAGAGGAACACCACGACCGACTGGCGGAGTGACCGTCAAGCTGGGGGACTACTTTTGCCGCTCACAAGCCCCTCCTTTTCCTCCTCCTCCTCCCCCTCCCCATGCCCATCCCCCTCCCTCCCGCCTCGCCTCTTTACCACTATCACCGTCACTTCAAAGCCTCTCTCTCTCTACTCGTCCCCCATCATTACAAGTTTGCGTACTTGCCATTAAACTCTTCATCCACTTAAAAAAAAAAATCACTGAAATTCTTTGATGGTGCTTCTCAGTCTTTGCTTTTCTAGCTTGAATCATTCTGTAAGTAATTCTTTCTCTCTCTGTTGTACTCTTCCGGTTTTTTGCCCCTCCGCTTGTTTCTTCCATCCTTCTCTTGCTCCTCTTTCTCCTCCTCTCTTTTTTTCTCTCTCATTCTCTCCTGCCTATCCT
>NC_087178.1:12772250-12847250 GCF_035594125.1 Scylla paramamosain
GTGATAGGATGTAGAGGCTTGAAAAAGTGACGAAGCGTGAAGAACCTTGAATTGAAATGGTGAATATTTTTGCGTAACAAACTATTTTAACGGAGTCAAGAAATCTGTTGGTGTTTGCTCTTCCTTTGTGTTCATTTATATTTGTTTCTTCAAAGGGATAGAATAATAAACACGTTTATCTACACAAACACACACACACACACACACACACACACACACACACACACACACGGGGTAGCGCTCATCAGCAGTGGCCACGTGACCTGAAAGAAAGTGAAAGGCAAGGTGAAGGTAGTCGCCGAAGCAACAATGAGGGGCGAGGGTAGGTGGTGAGGCAGCACTGCCACTTGGAGATACTCGCGCGCGCGCGCGCGCGCGTGTGTGTGTGTGTGTGTGTGTGTGTGTGTGTGTGTGTGTGTTTTCATTCTTTAGTTGTTTTGCTTTCTGCCCGGAAATGGAAAAGTTTGTTTATCTATCCATCTATCTATCTATCTATCTATCTATCTATACATTTAAGTATTTTATGTATCTTTCGGGTGAGAGAGAGAGAGAGAGAGAGAGAGAGAGAGAGAGAGAGAGAGAGAGAGAGAGAGAGAGAGAGAGAGAGAGAGAGAGAGAGAGAGAGAGAGAGAGAGATGAAGCACTTAAAACCGACTTCGTATGCAGATGAACATCCTCAAGACTTAATGCACAGAGAGCATTTCGAGAGGACTGGGCGCTGAGGCACTGAGGGAACTTATAGAATACAGAAGTGACAGAAGGAAGTTGAGGAAGGCGTCGAATAAACAAGTCAGCGCGGAGGAATATGTTTAGTTTTTCGATCTAGGTTTTATCATAATTTCAACTCACGCAACACAGAGCAGAGGATGGAGAGATGAGAAAATCTGGTGTTTTTATGTTCTTAGTCTTTTGAACAAGTAGAAAATTCAGTTAGAATTCTTCTTTTAGAGCTCAGATGGCCTGTAATAAATGGAAAACATACATAAATCAGAGGAGACGGTTAGAAGTCTTTGTTCTGCATTAGATGGTAAGAGGTAACGTAAAACCTCCCCAGTATCCCTGTGGTCTTTAAACAGTCCTATGTAGTTAACTGTAACACTTAATAACTCGCACGGGTAGTTATTCCTTGTAGAATGTGGGTGGAAGGAAACTTGATAATGCCCTCAGGCCAGGCACAGGAACACAGGCCCCGTGCTGGAGCTGCCGCCGTGTGTACTCAGGATCACACTTACCACTGTACTGCTAGCCGCCTTGACGTTTACGACCGACGTGGGGGCCCTCACTTTACGACATATTGCCTTTCTCTCTCTCTCTCTCTCTCTCTCTCTCTCTCTCTCTCTCTCTCTCTCTCTCTCTCTCTCTCTCTCTCTACGCTTCCTGTGTCGTCCAAGTTACTTCTCTTCCTCGTTTTTTTCCTTCTCCTTCTTCCTCCTCCTTCTGCCTTTTATGTTTTCCTCAAATAAGCAGTAAAGTAAATGTAGCTTGCCTCTCCCAGTCGATAAAAAATAGATTTATGGGCTTCATTTTCTAGGGTTCAGATAGAGAATGTTTTCCCTCTTCCGTTTTGGCATAGCGGACAACCTTTACGCCATCTATTGACCGGACTGGCCACATGCGATTGTAAAGGAAGCTACGGGGTGGAATGCGTCTCTCTCTCTCTCTCTCTCTCTCTCTCTCTCTCTCTCTCTCTTTCTCTCTCTCTCTCTCTCTCTCTCTCTCTCTCTCTCCAGTGATATTGAGAATTCTTTTCGTGGTTGTGAGCGACAGCTGATAAGATGGTCCATAGAGCGTATATAATGGGAGAGAGAGAGAGAGAGAGAGAGAGAGAGAGAGAGAGAGAGAGAGAGAGAGAGAGAGAGAGAGAGAGAGAGAGAGAGAGAGAGATAATATAATGAAGCAGAAACTTAAGGACATGACGAAAAAAGAAATTAAAACTTGCTCACGGAAATCATTACGGGAGAAAAAGAAGTTAAAAATAAACGGGAAAACGAAGGAGCGAGGAAAGAGATCAATTTACAGATAGGAGGCTGAAAAAAAGTAAAAATGAGGAAAGAAAAGGAGGTGGAAGCTATGTGACAAAAAAAAAGAAGTAAACTGGAAGGTATAGAGAAAACAGGAAGGAATAGTATGGAAGGCTAATAGAAGAGAGGAAGAAGAGAAAGACAATTAAGGGAAGAGGTGGTGGAAGGGTGAAGAGAAAAATGAAACAGAGAGAAGGTAAGGAAAGAGTGAGTAGAGGGAAAGGAGGGAGTCAGGTTAAAGAGAAGAGGGAAAGAGTGGACGGAGGGTAGGATGGAGGGAAGGAGGAAAGAGATAATGGAAGGAAGGAGGGGACGGCGAAAAGAGATAGAAGATGGGAAGGAAGGATGAAGTGGAGGAGGAAAGAATAAATAGAAGGAAGAAGGGAAGGAAGGATGGAGGGAGGAAAGAGTGAATGAAGGAAAGGAGGGAAGGAAGGATGGAGGAAAGGCAGGTCTGTGTTAGAGGATCGATGGCCCTTAATGAGTCTGTCAAGTTGGGAGACTTGCAATGGACGCTGTGTAAACAGTTATCGATTGCTCGTGTGTGTGTGTGTGTGTGTGTGTGTGTGTGTGTGTGTGTGTGTGTGTGTGTGTGTGTGTGTGTGTGCGTATATCAGTTCTCATACTCTTCTCATAATTTGCACATTGCTTAGTGACTCAATGGTTTTCGAAATGTTTGCTTCTCTGTTTTCCTGTTTAGCAAATTATGATGGAGGAAGAAATGCAATAATCGGAAACGTGACGATTACTTGAGCCCTTCACTGAGTGTGTGCGTAACAAATGTACGCTGACACGGTGACCAAGTTAGGCAAACAGGTAGCTACTGGTAAATGTTTGTTTTGAGGTTGAGTGTCATATATTAATTTTTATAGTGGTCTATTCATTTATCTTTCTATCTATCTATTCATCTATCTATCTGCCTTTCTATCTTTCTTTTTGTATAACCGTCTATCTATCTATCTTTCTGCTTGTCCATAGCTCTACACCCCCACGCTTCAAGATTTTGTACGTATATCACATAACACAGCATATATTGAATGTACATTTGCTCAGTGACGCACGTGTGAGGTCAGGAAAATCGACGCTGGTGGAGGCAGGATGGGCTTTAGTGCAATACTCGAGAGAACCCGTAAAACTGCTGCCAAGGAAGGACCAGATGGGCAGGCGTGGGATTTGATTAGTTAATTGATTCACTGATTGCATGATTGGTAATTAGTGACTATCCCTAACGAATCGTAATTAATCAAGCAATGAAGATGAGCTATTCAGACGAAGGCAATCATTCAGAGCAGCAATCTGACTAATCATCTTGACATTTGGTTCAGTAATTCCTCAGATCGTTCATGAGGGAGTTGAAATCCATCTGTGAAGAATCGAAATATCTAAAGGAGGGAATTAAAGGATCAAGGGAACGCACAGTGGTCCTCGTTACTGTTTGGATCCACTCATTCGTGAAGGGTTCGGGAAGTGTTTGGAATCCATGCATTGTAAAATACTGCGATAGGATGTGTTGTTGTTGTTGTTGTTATTTGTTAGTATCAGAGAGAGAGAGAGAGAGAGAGAGAGAGAGAATGGTGATGTATGAGATAAAGATACCGGAGGTGGGTGAGGGAATGGGAAAAGGTGCAGGACAGGGCGAGAGAGAGAAGAGATAGAAGAGAAAGGAAAGAGAGATAGATAGAGGTGGGTTCCAAGGCCGGCATGTGGCAGTGAAAGGCAAGTCGCACAGGAGGGAGTAGGAAGGTAGGAAAGAGAGAGAGAGAGAGAGAGAGAGAGAGATATTAGTGGCGATACCATTGGTGGCAACGACGTGGACCTGGAGTGGACGGACACGCAGAACACGACCAGTAGAATCCAACACCATTTAGCCAGTTCCAGCACCGCAATCAGTCCTCCGCGTCTTGAAGGTATGACTTAATGACTCGCCGTGCCGCTGCCTGACTGACTGGCTAGCACGCAACACGAGCAGACTGAATAGCGGGGCCAGGCTGGGAGGGAAGGGTGCCACCGTTTCCTAATTAATGAGGAATTCGTGAAGGTGATGACAGGCAGGTGCTGATGCAGGTAAGGGAGTAAGGCGTCGAGGGTTAGCTGCTCAGAGTGTGTGTGTGTGTGTGTGTGTGTGTGTGTGTGTGTGTGGCGGGGGGGGGTGGGGGGAAGGGCCTGCGTATGTTATTTGTTGGGTGGGTGGCTACTGTTGGTGGTGATGGTGGCATTGCTGTTGTTGTTGTTGTTGTTGTTGTTGTTATCATCGTGAATAATGTGATTTTAATAATAATAATAATAATAATAATAATAATAATAATAATAATAATAATAATAACTGCAAATTACAGAAAAAAATAAGCCGTGATGATGATGAAGTAACAAACTTTGTGGGACGATGTGTGAAAAATTACTGTGGAGGAAGCATATGATAGGAGTGATAGGAATGCGACGTAGCTTAGTATTACATGTACATAGATTGACAGGAAACTACTGTGAAAGATGTAAAGATTTTGTAGGGAAAAATGGATATGTATGGGGGGTGAGTGGAGAAGAGTAATATTTCCTAGAGTTTCAGTAGCCAAGGCATGGATAGAATATTGTGATGAGGTGAAAGGCAAGGTTATGGAACGAGGGGCAATGATGATGCACGGAGGGAAGGGAAAGTGGGAGGTGATGCAGTTATTGTTTGTGGATGACACAGCTTTTATTGGAGGTAATGAGGCAACAGCTGCCATATCTACGTGATTACGGGATTTAGTATGTGGCAGAAAAAAAGCTAGTTGTGGATGAGACAAAACTGAAAGTGACGAACAAAGTGAGGCTATGGATCTAGGACAGGGATGGGCAAGACACGCCCCGGGCGCCTTATGTAGGCATTTTCTATAGCTCATAAACATGCGATATATTCTTTCTTTAAATCTTAGAAAGGACCAGTATGCGGTTGAGCGGCCACAACAGTAATGTAAGATCATTTAATATTAATTATTAATATTTAATATTAATTATTGTTCCTATAGCAAATCATTATGAAAAAGCAGTCTTTAGATTGCATAAATATCAATAATTTTCATCTAGACTCAATGTGTTGTTCTCGAAATGTACAACCATCGATGACGTGCCTCACCTGTCATCCCTGTCCTTGGAGTTACTCGTACCTGGTGATGCTCAATGCTGAAATATTGGAATAGACTGAGAAGTTCTAGACATGCACATAGATGCCTTGCCTTACCTCTAATTCACGTATTATTTTAGAAATAAGATGACACAGATTTCAATGGTCTTATTGAATTGGTTGTTAAGCATAATTCTGACCAGACTGACTAATGAATTTGTCTTTTTGATGTTGTTGATATTAAGACTAAACTATTAATACTAAAAGACTAAAGAGAGCAAGGATAAAGAAATAGAATCCCCACCAAGAAAACATTTTTACTTTTCACGAAATCACACACACACACACACAGAAAAAAAAATAATAAATAAATAAAACGAAGAATAGATTTAAGGAGTTTTTCTTTTCTGCTGTGTATTCTGCTTTTTAATGTTGTGGCTGGTATTATTGATGTCGTCGGGGATAAACAATTATTTCAACATATTTCTCACGAAAAAAAAAAAAAAAAACTCTTAAAAATAACATTCATGCTCGAAACCACAACGTTACCTGCACGTAACAACTACCCTCCGCAAACACGCGAGACTTGCATGACGGGAAATATTCATGGACGCTGAGGGACGGCTAATGAGTGGCTGTAGGGGGGGCTGTAGGGGCATGCATACAGATGGAGGATACGGGGCTGCGTAGGGCTGCGTGGGATTACCGAGCTTGACTCATGAGTATATCTTCCTGGAACACGATTTCCGATGCTCTTCTGCCTTGCACGGTTATTGTCCTTAGATGAGTAACCTGCCGACACTCACTTCCATCTTGTTTAGCGTTTTCCCACAAGCTTAAGTCCTCTGATCATCTGACAGTTTGTGTACAATGCCATCCAAAAAACTGTCAGAAAATCCAAGAGCTTAAGATTACAGGAAAACACAAAACAGTGGAAGAGAGTGGGGTAGATTACTTGTTTTCTGAGCATGACTGACATTTGCTGTACATTCCTATCTACCCCGTAAGGTGAGGAGGCTGCACTCAAGGTTTCCCTCTTAACCTTTACCTCTTTTACGATGCACGGCAGAACAGAAGAGTAGACATACAGGCTTTTCTTCAAGTGTGTCTGTAGGTCGTGTCTGTGACTATTGCTGTGACGTCCCGTGCTCGGTAACTTTTACTCATACGCAAGAGTACGTTCATGTGTGATGAGGTGAAGGGCACGAGGAGTCCAAGTAAGGCTGTTTACTGGCAAAGGATGGACGAGTACTGATAGAGAAAGGCTAGTATGCGTACCTGAGTTCCCTTTCACCACCAGTAGCCCACAGCAGTCTCCGACACACACACACACACACACACACACACACACACACACACACACACACACACACACACACACACACACACACACACACACACACACACACACACACACACACACACACACACACACAGACACACACACACACACACACACACACACACACACGGTTGGGCCAAGTGAAAGAGGAAAACTTTGCAGTAAAGAGAAAGGATTGATCGTCCCTTCCTTTAGTGTCATGGCCGTGCACGGGTTGTTTACTCTCCTTAATCGGGCTGGAAGGCGTAATGTTCATGGCTGCTGCGTCTTCTTTGCTTATGCAAATAGGAAAGTAAATTCAAAGTTAAAAAGACAATAGACTAAGTAAAGGCTGTTTTGTCTATATTTATGTAAAGGAGAATGTAAAGCGAAGATAAAAGTAAAAAGACTTAATTACAGTAAGAGAATGATAGTAAAGCGAAACAGAGAAGAAATTCAGGGATCTATTTTGCAACTCAACGAAAGGGAAAGTAGTCTCGGAGAATTGCCAAACATTCTTTATTTATAAAGATCTGGTGAATTCCTGCCTATGATAAACAACCGTTAAATTGGATGTCGCTTGTTTTCTCTGCTGATACTGAAACTAACACAGGTCTTAGATATTACTTACACGTTGTATCCTCAATCGCCTACTTCTTATATATGTTCGGTGCCAGACGCGAAATTAACCCTTTCACTCCTATGGTTTTACTCCTTTGTTTTATATTCAGAGCACTGTGAAATGTTGTTTACATGTACACAGAAAAAATAAGATGCCTCTCTTTTCTTGTCTATAAAACACTTTGACAAAACTTAGTACAAAAATAAAGGTATAAACAGTTGGAAGGGATGATGGAAAAAAAAAATGGTTTAGAAGTGAAAGTGTTAAGAGAAGTCAGTGTGGCTAGTAGTAGAGCGACTTATCTGTGTCTGTCATTCGCAAAGCCTGAATACCTAAGTACCAGTAGATAGAAGACTTTATAAAGCAATGATTTATCAAAAAAGTTCTGATGTTCTAGCGGGATAGGCTGGCCACGTGGATAGGACATGAGAGCTTTGGCAGTGTTTTGGTTCGAGTCCGAGTGCGGGCACTTTAGAAACGGTAACCGGTCTTGAAATTCACACACACACACACACACACACACACACACACAGGTTCATTCACATTAGGGGAAGGACGAGAGCATGTGCGTTAGGTTATATATAAATCTGGTCCTCTCTCTCTCTCTCTCTCTCTCTCTCTCTCTCTCTCTCTCTCTCTCTCTCTCTCTCTCTCTCTCGTCACGTATTTTCAATCTCTTTCCATTTTCTTATCCGCTCGCTTTCGTGGGAGAGTCTGTTTGTTTACCTTAGCCTCACTGTTTGTTTGTATAGTTACTTACGATGGCGCTGTTAAATGTGTAAAAACAGAAGAGAGAGAGAGAGAGAGAGAGAGAGAGAGAGAGAGAGAGAGAGAGAGAGAGAGAGAGAGAGAGAGAGAGAGAGTTTGCCAGGCCAGCTAACCATAAGAGATAAGACATCCATTTACTGGGAACAAAGCCACGGATCTCTTTCCTCGTATACAGAATAATAAGAAAAGAATGTTACCCTGCAGAATCTATAAAACAAAAACAATCCATGGAATTCGTACAGAAATACATAATAGTATTTTCCTGTTAACCTCCTTTGCTTCTGGTATTTGCCCGTGTGTGTGTGTGTGTGTGTGTGTGTGTGTGTGTGTGTGTGTGCGTGTGTGTGTGTGTGTGTGTGTGTGTGTGTGTGTATGTGTGTGTGTGTGTGTGTGTGTATGTGTGTGTGTGTGTGTGTGCTCATCCTTGGCAGTCTTGGCAAAGCTTCCAGCCTTACAACCTTCTCTGTTTCGTGTCTGATGTGTGACAAACAAAACGAAAGTATATTATGGTTTGGTACAGATGCATAGGAGGACACACACACACACACACACACACACACACACACACACACATTCACCACTTGTCTGCTGCCTCGTTACGACAGTTACATTATCTTAAGCAATAATTTAACAATAATTCTGGCATTCGCAGAGGTATGTTTATTTTTTTTTCTTTTTTACAAGATTAATTTCTTTCATTAAACTATTTGCCTCTGTTGAATGATAAGATTTTATCTGAATTGCTCCCCACGTGACTAAGCTCCAGACGTCTCTGATACTCGTACATTCTATTTCTGTACGTCGAAATCTTACCCGAAACTCTTGCCAACGGGTCCCTCCTGTCATCCCTCCCTTCCCTGCAGCAATGAAACTCCTTTTACCACACCCTAACTCAGTCACGACCGCCCTTGTGTCTCCTCTCCCTCTTCCTCCATTCCTTCCAGCGTGACTCCTCGCCCCGCCTCTCATTTCTCTCCCATCACTTGTTCTTTTCTTACACTCTCTAACAAAAGTTCTTCTCCTTCACGCGCAAATCTCACCAGCAGCTGTATCATCAAACTACCGAGTCATATCATTTAGTGCCTTACTTCATATCATATGCCCTCTCACGCGTCTTGTGAAGCCTGATTCCCGTAGGAGATTTTTATCAGTAAGTTCCTGACGTTCTTGTGTCACTATCTGCCGGCAGAAGGAAGTGACGTGTCATGGAGAGCACAGGACGGGAACAGTTGGACTTAGAGACAGACACACCTCCCCCGCACAACATCATATTCAGGAAGTACCGGGGATGTTACGTGAGTCGCGGCATCGGGCTCCTGCTGGGGGTGTTCTTTGTCAGTGCATTGTTGGTGACGGGGCTCCTTGTTTACTACGTGGCGCCCCACCCTCCTCCTGCTCCTCCTCCTGCCTCCAAGCCGCCACTCCTGTCTTACCAGCCTCTCATTACTACATCCCCCACCTCCCCCATCTCTGCCTCCACCACCTCCACCAGCACCACTACCACTCCTGCTTCGGTGGAGGTAGGTGGTACATCTCTCACAGTTATTGCAAGAGTGCATGACGGTTTCACATGAGACGTTCTTCAATGGGTTTCTATTATTAGCAACTGCTCCTAACAACAGTCTTCAGGACATATGAATATCAGAATACCATGAAGAATAACAAAGAGTTATATTCAGTAATTTATTCACCAGCTGGTTTATTCATTCCTTGCTTTGTTAAGTCTTTAGTAAGCAGTGGATTCGTTTCATAGAGCTGATAGAGGTTCAGATGTTCTCTAACCAGTTCAATCCAGCAGGATGCGGTGACAATTACGAAAGGCGGTATGACGTCGCAGCCCCTTGGTGCCGAACCTGAGGGAATCACAGATGAACGTGAATCGGAGACCAAAAAGGGAAGTCCTCGTCTCCCTCGAGCCCTGAGGCCACTCCACTACCTGGTGAGGCTACAGCCGCTTATCAATGGCAACTTCACCATCCTGGGCTACGTGGAGGTGGAGATGGAGGTGCTGGAGGCCACCTCTAACATCACGCTGCACATCGCCGACATCATCACTCACAATGACACAGTAAAGGTCAGTGACGCACCTCCTGTATCCAACGTGGAGCGGTGTCCTGATGGTCTGATGAAAGGCATGACTGATGAAAGGTTCCTTGTGGGTGGGAGACGAGGCAGAATAAAGTTGCGGCAGGGGGAGGTGAACAATAGCAACAAATATTTATATGCAAAGATACCCTTCTTTATGTAAACGACATGAATGGGGAGTTTTCGGAGGTAGTCAGCCTGATATTGTTGCTATTGCATGTCCCCTAGCGACATGAGCTAAAATATTGTTATTGTAAATCCCATGCATATACAGATGCATAGCACATTGATCATTATGATACTTTCGAAATTCTGCATCGACTTTTAAATATCTTGTATGGATAATTTTGGGAGAAGTTGGTTAAAAGAAATATTTTTCGTGATTAATTAGTAATACTGTGAACAATATTTTAAATACGGCATATTGCAAGTCTAAAATCTATTGATTTGAACAATGAAAAGATTAGAAATAAGACTGTACTATATAGTATGACATAACATACTCAGTAACGTCGAGATATATGGGTATAGTTATTTTCGTAGGGATTTTAGCATCTCTTTCAGGAAGCGAGCGACATGGCAAAGTAATCGAACACCAAAACAAACCTCTCTCAGGACTACTCTGGCATAAAAGGGAGACAAATACAGGAAGCTACAGGTTCATGGAGCAGTGGTATACAGACTGCAGCAAAAATTAACTGGTTGTCCAACTATGTGTTTGTTAACCTCAACTAAGGCGGACCAGTCAGATGTTTGTTTTAGTTAGATATAAAGTATTACTCTCGTTAGGACACTCGAGTTGCCCATTTTCAATTAAAATTGTTGTTTCCATATACTAGTAAGTTGATATATGTAATTCGGTGCTTTAAGTGGCACAGACATGCTGTCTTCATTTTTCAGTGTCGTCTGCATTAATACGCTTCCGATCAATGGTGCACTTTTTTGGAAATTTCGAGATGACCAAATAAATCTAAATACCAATTCACTAGAAAATCAAATTAAATAATTTTCTGCATGAATACAGTTGGCTTTTACCTGTGTTACTTCTTAGAAGGAATTGTGTAGAAAAGTATATTATATAAGCTCATTGGATCTTTATGTATATAGAATGACACTGTAGGCATATTTGATATTGCTCCTGTGAATGAGAAGGGGACATGTCTGGTGCTGCCGCCTGGTAACGCTCACTAGTTTAAAAACTCCCCCATTAAAAGATATGCTATAAAAAGTTACACATTACGTAAGGCTTCTCTTACTTGCAGCTGAGAGCGGCCCAGGACCCGACAGGGCCGGGCCTGGCCATTGCCGCTCACCAGTTTGACAGCGAGCGGGAGTTTTACGTGGCGCACTTGAACGAGACACTGCAGCCAGGCGACAAGTACGTCCTGTCCATGCACTTCATCGGTCTGCTCAACGACATGATGAAAGGGTTCTACAGATCCTCCTACAGACACGCAGACGGCACCGTGACGTGAGTGTCGCTTGACCTGGCCTCCATCACCGTCACAGGCGTGCCATGCTTGCAGGAAGTTGTATGTCAAATGTTTGCTGGACGGTCCGTTCCATTCCCTGCAGGTGGCTGGCGGCGACACAGTTCCAGGCGACGGACGCGCGGCGAGCCTTCCCTTGCTTTGACGAGCCTGGGCTGAAGGCCACCTTCGAGGTGCACCTCGCCCGCCAGAGCAACATGACCTCACTCTCCAACATGCCCGTCAAGGAAACCATTCCCATGTGAGTCGTCAGCACAACTCATTTAGCAAGACTTTTACGTAAGTCCAATGTTGTTCACATTTGTTTTGTGTTGTGACTAACGAGTGTGTTGTGCGGCAGGGAGGACCAGGAGGGCTGGTTATGGGACCAGTACCACACCACCGTCCCGATGTCCACCTACCTCCTCGCCTTCGTCGTTTCTGATTTCGTCAATTTGAATACTGTCATTAACGATAAAATCCTCTTCAGAGGTAAGAATGATACTACTAAGTATTGCGGACTTCAAATATATGCTTTTAATAGATCAATATTATTAGTCTTAAGACATAATACGCTATAATTATTCATTGACTATTAATCACTCTTTCCTGCACAGTGTGGGCGCGGTCCTCTGCCATACGCCAAGCTTACTATGCTCTTGACGTGGGCCCGCGCATGCTCACTCATTTCGTCAATTTCTTCAGCCAGCCCTACCCGTTGCCCAAGCTGGACATGATCGCCATTCCGGACTTCGCCGCGGGTGCCATGGAGAACTGGGGTCTGGCCATGTACAGGTGAGATGCAATTCTCAGCTATATGTCCCCTAAGCGCGGCTTGGGCGGCGAGAGTTGTGTTTGGGGTTTGGTGTTTGGTTTGATAGATAACCCTCGTCATCATTCAGCCAACAAATACCGTAATGTATTCCCTCTTACAAGTCCTGGTCATGGAGGGGGAGCAGAGGATGGAAATTAATGCATCAGACAGAAGCAGGACGACCAAGAGCTATGACTTTAGCATTAATACATCATAAGACATCATAAGTACATATTTATGAATCTCATACAGACTTACCCACAAGAAAAAAAAAAAAAAGAGACTAGAGGGAACAATTACGACATTTATCTTCGATATCGTTTTTTCACTTTCCTGTTAACATTCCGTCCCTTTCCTCAAGAATCACTTCACCATCCCTTCCTTCTCTGTTATCTCATCTTTAGAAGCGTAATTCCTCTCGCGCCATAGTTACTTGTATCACGTCACCGTACTTCCTTTATCCGCATTTCTCTTCCCCCCCTCTCCTCAATGCAACTCTGCCTCTCCCGTCGCCGCGTCAAGAGAGATACTGATGCTCTATGATCCTCGCGTGTCCTCCGCCTACAACAAGCAGCTCGTGGCCTCCGTGGTGGGACACGAGCTAGCGCATCAATGGTTCGGTAACCTTGTGACGCCTCGCTGGTGGACAGACATTTGGCTCAACGAGGGATTTGCTTCTTACCTCGAGTACACAGGTGTCGATCATGTGAGTGATGTGTGTGAGTGTTGTGTGCGTGCGTGCGTGCGTGTGTGTGTGTGTGTGTGTGTGTGTGTGTGTGTGTGTGTGTGTGTGTGTGTGTGTGTGTGTGTGTGTGTGTGTGTGTGTGTGTGTGTGTGTGTGTGTGTGTGTGTGTGTCCTTACAACATCACTTTTCATTTTTACTTGTCACAATTATTTGGCAGTCTTCGACTTAAAGTAATCTCCCAAGTTCATTTTCAGTTAAGTTCCATTATGTAATGTTTCTATGTGTTCACATTAATCATTAATGAAGACAAAAGTTTCATCTCTCCAATATGAATAGAAAAGACGCCAATACAAACTAATGACTTCTAAATATGTTAATCTAAACTGAGCAGGGCACCTCATTCCCTTCCCTCAGGTGGAGCCGTCCTGGAAGATCATGGAGCAATTCGTACTCAACAGGATCCAGGGAATGTTTACAGCCGACAGTTTAGCCTCCTCTCACCCCATCCGGCACAACGCGGAGCATGCTGACAAGATAGCTTATGACAAAGGTAACCGTCCTTTTTTTTTTTTTCTTAAAAAGTTTTGTCTTGATGAAAAAAAAAAAAAACGCTAGTTACAAAAGCGTTGCTGCTCATTGACATTTTCTTAAAAGGGGATATACTTCTGTATCAGCTGTAGCAGTTGCAACACCAGCAGCCCTAAAGATAATGAAAATGATAATCTTCAGAACATTTTCTTTGCACATTATCTACAATAAAGCCTGCGGTGGCTCTTGTCATTCCGCTTCAGGATCGTCCATCATCCGCATGATGAGTCACTTCCTAGGCGAGGCGGCCTTCAGGCGTGGCCTCACTGAATACCTCCATCGCTTGTAAGGAGTTCTGATTCGTAGCATGATTAACAATGCAGTCTGACGCACATTATTGTAATGTTAAATTTAACAATACCAGTAAAAAAATGTAATCAGAAACTGTGTATATTAAAATTTTAGTGAGTACGACAACGCAGAGCAGGACGACTTGTGGCGGCACCTGACGAAGGCGGCGCACGAGGCCGGCACGCTGCCCCTCAACCTCACCGTCAAGACCATCATGGACACGTGGACGCTGCAGATGGGCTACCCCGTCATCAAGGTGGAGCGGAGCGCCGACGGCACCTCGGCCACTGTCTCGCAGGTGAGTTTGTGGCGAACACACAGGGAGTGGCGGCGGCCAGGCGGCGCGACGTCTTCACCTCAGCTCACTGTCCCGCTGGCTTCCGCAGGAGCGGTTCCTGCTGGTCAAGGACGACAACGCCGACGACACGCACGACTACAAGTGGTGGGTGCCGCTGACGTACACGGGCCAAGACCAGCCTGACTTCAGCCAGACGCAGGCCAAGGTGTGGATGAAGGACTCGGAGGCCCAGGTCACCGTCACCTCTCTGCCGCCCAAGGACCACTGGGTCATCTTCAACCTGCAGCAGACCGGCTACTACAGGGTCAACTACGACGACCACAACTGGAACCTGCTGATCCAGCAGCTGCTCACCGACCACCGCGCCATCGCCACCGTCAACAGGGCGCAGATCATCGACGACGCCCTCGACTTGGCTAGGGCAGGTTGGTTCCCAAGATGTTATCATGAAATATTTTAAATGTAACTCATAGATAGCGATGGAATCTTTTCTGGCAGTAACTGATATACTGTATGTGTTCTAAAGACCGAAAATGTAGCTTTCGTTATTAGTTCCATTGTTTTGTCCTTGCATTTTTCAGTTGACTTTCTCCAAGCTTTTCCAATTTTTTTATCACATTTTTTTTTTTTTAACACTTATCTTATGTTCATCTTTAACCTTCCCGTGCAACAGGCCGCCTGCCTTATAGCACTGCCCTGGAAGTCACCACCTACCTGCCAGTGGAAAAAGATTTCGTGCCATGGGCTGCTGCGTTTGAGAATATTGCGTTCCTGACAGACATGCTCAAAGACACAGCGGCATACGGCGCGTTCAGGGTGAGCTCACTGCACTTGTGAATATTACTGTTCACAATAATTATTTAGTGGATCTGCCGGGTGCCATGACTGTTTGGTGAATGCACAATATCAAACGGGAGGCATGAATAAAGAATAACGTGCAACATAAATCCAAAGGGTGTATATCAGAATTATAGTTGTAATCGTTCAGTAATAACGATCTCCCTCTCTCTCTCTTTCCTTCTCTTTATCAGAACTACCTGTTGGACATTTTAGTTCCGCTGTACGACTCAGTAGAGTTCCAGGACCGCGAGACAGACCTGCTCCTGGACAAGTACAAGAGGCAGAAGGCGCTGTCGTGGGCCTGTCGCCTGGAACATCCAGACTGTCTCCACAACGCCACCACCAGCTACGCCTCATGGATGGCCAACCCAGACATTAACAGGTGGAATTTTGTCGATACACAAGTTCTTTTCCAGAGTTTACTAAAGGATATTCTTCAAGGACACAACAGTTTTTACCTTTCCCAAATTTGAAAGTTATTGTCATGACTTCTCAAGCTTAATAAAATTATCTTATGTAAGGTTAGAACATAATTTCGAAAGACACCACTACTATCAAGATAGGCAGTTTAAATTTTGTAGAGTTTGTAATATTTTTGCTCAGTAAAATTCCTCGAGGGTTGTTCGAATAAGGAGAAAGTGTCATACTGTAGGTGCCAGAGAGTTAAGATTCAGTTATGATTGTGCAGCATCTCCCCGAACCTGAAGTCAACAGTGTACTGCCACGCCATAGCGGAGGGAGGCGAGCACGAGTGGACCTTCGCCTGGCAGCAGTACGTGGCCGCCAACGTGGGCTCGGAGAAGGTGACGTTGCTGAGGGCAATGGGTTGCACCAGGCGACCGTGGCTCCTGTCTAAGTATGCTCGTCCCTTCGATTATCTCTATTCCGCTTCAAATTGTTGTCACATTTCTTGCCTTTTTGTTGTTTTTGATGAAAAATATTCGTTTGAGAGGGGTTTTTTTCTGCTTTTATGTAGCTCTTGGCCAGAGCCCCTCTTTTTTTTACGGAAGAGGGGCACTGGACAAGGGCATCAAAAAGTGCGGGAAAAATGCCCACTGAGAGTGCCAGTCCCTAGAGAGAGAGAGAGATCATCCAAAATTATAGGATAAGTGTCTTGAAACCTCAATCTTGAAAGAGTTCAAGTGCATAAAAAAAGAAAAAAAAATGTCTCTAGGCCTCGAAACCTATCCGGCATTATCGACTCCTCATTCTCCTGCTCGTCTCCAGGTATTTAGAAATGGCGTTCACCCCAGACAGCGGCATCAGGAAGCAGGACGCCCTCACGGTGTTCAATGCCATAGCCAACAACGATGTGGGCAGGCAGCTGGCGTGGGTTTTCCTGCAGGACCACTGGGACGACATTTATGATTTGTAAGTCCTGATGTAGAGTGCATGAAATTATACATAGATGAGAGTTAAGTATATGGTGGTCTGTTCTGTTCATCATCACATTTTGGTAGTATTGTTAATGTGTAGAACTACTACTACTACTACTACTACTACTACTACTTCTATTACTACTACTACTATTACTACTACTACTACTACTACCACTACTACTACTACTACTACTACTACTACTACTACTAATACTTCTGTTGCTGCTGCTGCTGTTGCTACTGCTGCTGTTGCTACTACTACTGCTACTGCTACTGCTACTGCTACTACTGCTACTACTAACATTACTACTACTACTACTAATAATAGTAGTAATAATAATAATAATAATAATAATAATAGTAAAAATAATAATAATAATAATAATAATAATAATAATAATAATAATAATAATAATAATAACAATATAAATACAATTAATTCCACGATCAATATAATGAGAATATGTCACTAAGCTTAAGCATAATTTCATACACATTACTTTACATCTCACCGTTTTTTGTAAACATACACAGAATGCTTTTGTTAACTCTAAGGCGAGTCAAAGACTGCTAGTGCTGTTAGTCAAGGATTATCTGGGTCTTTATCTCCCTTGGTCTTTCCTTGCAGCGTTGAGCGAGTCCCAATGCGCATGATCCGGAGTGCGTGTCGGAAGTTCAAGACAGAACATCACCTGAAGGAGGTAATGAACGAGGAAAGGGAGCGTATTGTCTACTCTAGCAGTTTAGTTTGTGTGTTTAGTATTTAGTAGTTTATCGTCAATGGTGTATTTTATTAGTATCTTTATATTATGGTACACAAGGATATCATCTTTATGTTCCTTATGTCCTGAGTTTTCTGTTTTATTCCTATTTCTTCAGTTTCTTGCCGTTTCGACTTTACTGCCCGCACGCACACGTAAAAAGTTTGCCTCCTCTTCTTCTCTTCCTCTTTCTCCTCTTCATCCTCCTCTTCCTCCTTCTCCTCTTCCTGTTCCTCCTCCATTAGCACCTCCCCTCCAACTCCTGCCAGGTCTTTCACACTCAGAGTCACCATTTTCATCACCATGGGCGGAGTAAAGCGAACACCACAAACACTTCATCATTTCTTACACTTGACTCCACCACCGTCATCATTTTACGGGCTGATACTTCTCTTGCCACCAACCTTCCCCTCTACTTGTGTTGATTCCGACACTGCGTTTGATTCCGACACTGCGTTTGATTCCGACACTGCGTTTGAATGTTCACAACACCACACACAAGCTGGTTTTATAGCTGTATCTATTTGCCTATCTATCTATCTATCTATTTATCTATATATCTACCTATCTATCTATCTCTATCTACCTACCTACCTATTTATCTATCTATCTATCTATCTATCTATCTATCTATCTATCTATCTATCTGTCTGTCTGCCTGCCTGTCTATTTACCTGTCTATCTATCTATCTATCTTTTTTTTCGTAAATAAAATTCTCTCTCTCTCTCTCTCTCTCTCTCTCTCTCTCTCTCTCTCTCTCTCTCTCTCTCTCTCTCTCTCTCTCTCTCTCAGCACTCCCTTCTCGTCTCTCCCAGCTGGTTGAGTTCTACGAGGCGCACAGCCACCAGCTGCCGCACAACGCCCTCGACATGGCTCAGCTGCTGGAGGAAGTGACCGGCAACGTGGCTTGGCTGAAGAATCACTACGATGAGGTGCTGGCGTGGCTGGAGTCTCAAGGGCACGCTTACATGCTCCCTTCACACTAAGGAAGGACCGTATTCTGAAACCTTTCTTCCCGCACTGTGATTACTTTTAATAGGCTTTAGTTGAAGTGATAAAGGTTCTTAAAGTTGTTTTTTTTACGGTTCTAATGACAAGTTTTCTACATTGTTAACAGGAGAAACAGTCTTGATAACTTAGCTAATCATCTCTGTGGCCTTTGAAAGTAGTCGTGGTGAAAAAAACAAAACGTTTCTGAGTATGGGCTTTAAGATAGGAAGGGGAAGCCTGCGAGAGGAATCATGCGTGACAAAGGAACACTAGAGAGGGAAAGTATTTATGCACATTTGAATTTTTTATTTATCATCATTGTAATTGTTATTATCATTGTTTTATTTTGATGTTCGAAAAAGTCTCACCAAGCACTCAAATTTAAGGGGAAAGTTGCGGTCGTAATGCCGTTTCCAGGAAAGTAAAACACAAAAGAGTTCCTAATGGGTGGGTCAGTTTAGTCTCAGGAAGTAAGTAAATTGGAAACAGGGATAGATAAATAAACATACGTTTGGATATTTTTGTCATTCCATTGATAAACTTCATGTAAATTTTGCGTATGGGATATCGTAATGTGCATATTTGATCGTGTTTGTTTCCATTTTTATTATTTTGCTGTCAAACTGTATTTTTCTCCCCACTCTTTATCGTAATATATCCACGTGGTGTGATGTCCTTTGATCTTGTCCTACGTCACAATAAAACTTCACCTTAGTTTTATTCTTTCAAGGGCGGTGTGCGTGATGTGAAGAGGAGCATGTGTATTGGTGAAACAAGTAACCATTAAATGTTGAAAAAGGTTACAAGGATACAAAGGAAAGCGTTCTGCTGTAAGAAAACTTTTCCTCTCCGTCTTCGCGATTTTAGGGCGTGGTGAGACAGGATTTGTACCACTGGGATGTATTACGTAGTTGTCGGTAACTCTTTTGATGGGGACCGCATTTGATCTGATTCGCTTCACGGGATCTGTCTAGTATGGCTTTCTCTCTCTCCTGAGCAATGCAACACGCAGGCGACAAGTCTCTTCACCACAAGGGACGTACAGCGTTCCGTTCGAAAGAATATTTTCAATAGCTTACCTTCAAATTTATTATAGAAAATGAAGAATTATTTTTCTGTGAGAACTAGCCAGTATTGTGGGATAACTATTTTATATTTCATCTGATATATTAGCTTATAATACCTTGAAAATTAAATTTGGAATGATCTAGCTTGTCCCGAAGTTAGTAAGAAAGTCATGAATGCCTACAAATGATGAACAAATTATTTCCGTCCTGGGTGCACGCTGCACTTCAAAGCTAGAGAACGATGTGGACTATTCAGGTCAGTCTTTAACAATTAATTGTCCTAAGTAGCAGGGTACATTAATTTATCAAAAGCTGCCACAAGGGTGCATGACTTAGAAAAATTGAAGAACGCTGCTCTATAATACTTTCCTTAACCAATAGTTGTGGCATAGGCCGAGGGATTCACTTGTCCCACGATACGCTGAGAGGAACTTCATAATTATGAGAGAGAGAGAGAGAGAGAGAGAGAGAGAGAAACATTGCAGGATGTGGCGTAATGAGCAGCAGAAAGAGGCACCAGGGAAAATTATCTCCCTGTCCTTCTTCAGCCCACACAGGTCGTAGCAAGGGAAAAAGGCTGATAGTAGGAGACCCTAAGAAGTGATGTAAAGCAAAGGCGGTCACAAGAAGTAAAAGAAGTGAAAGATGAATGTACTCAGGCACTTCGTGGAAAGACAGGTGAAGAGATAAACATTAAGTAACCATTCTTGTAATACTTGAGAGAGATGACTAATGATGGCAACGCTGTAATCTTAAAGGAAACATATTAATTTTCACTAGCACAACTGATGCACCTAAAGCAGCTACAAACATGCTAACAGAACACCATACATAATAAGACTGTGCTGCTCGATGATGATGCATGTTTCCAGTTGCGGGAATGCGTAACCGAGCTTCGTCGTGTTGTGGTAATCTTACGAAGTTAGAGATAGGAGATACAAGAAAAGAAGACGAATGAATCAGGGAATAGAAAACGTGAAGAAGAAAGAAGGAATAGAGAAAATTAGAAACACCAAGTACCAATACAGCTGTTGTTAGGGTATTTTGACGTGAAAAAAAAAAAAAAAATTGGAAGGGCCAGATAGAACTGACCGCAAATGGAATAGTTATAAACCTGTCACCAAAGTCAAGGGGATTCAGACTAGATGTAGAGTCAAGGAAAAGGCAAGCACAGCTGAAGGAACAGCTGAAGGAACAGCTGAAGGAACAATGTGCGTGAAGGATATGAAAAGGGAGATGTACTGTGGGAACTTAACTATCTCCATCTTCTTACTGTGCTATATACCGAAGCTCCGCCCTGATATCCTGATTGGGCAAAACCATATATTGCCACGCCTATGGGCAGGTCATGTGTTTGAAATGTATTAATGTACGTGTATGATGTGAAATGTATGGGATTTTCAGCCTTACCATAAAGATAGCTTTTGAGTGAAAAATGTATCAAACTAGAGTATATAATGTCATTTAATTGAGGTAGAAGTCAGACAGCAGACTGCAGGCAGAGAGAGTAAAGGGCAAAAGCAGAGAGGTTGCAGAGATTCCATACCTGAGAGAAGCCTGAGGCGACATGAATAAGCTTGTCTTAGTACGGGTAATTGGAGCTTAAAAATGCGATGCAGCCTCAGTAATTATTGTCTCATGAAGATGAAAAGAAGGAAGTAATTTGTAGGACGTCTTATTGTTAGGATGTTTAGATTTAAGATTTCGTTTTTTTTTTTTTTATTTATTTATTTTTTTCGTGACTTGAATGTTAAGTATTGAAATGGTCTGACAAGAAACTCGGGTAATATTGCGAATCAAGTTGGTGAAAAGTTCTCTGCGAGTTGCTGAGGGTAAATACCTATAGATTATTATTGGATTTAATTTTATTGAAGTAAATGTAGAAATTTTAACAATGAATAATACTACCTCGTGGCCACTACACGAGCAACTACACTACACAACCGCGCAAGTTGCAAGCACGACAGCGTCACATACTGTCCATGCATCCCACACAAGGAGTATGCACAATATCTTTCTTGATCCTACATGTTTCACCACTGGCGGAATCTTGGGCGGAACTATAATGACCGTCGGTGCGTAACATCCATGCTCGCTTAATTGTCATGCAGTTTTGTCACCAGAGGTTTTATTCACTGGTGTTTTTACTATACGACGGACTTACGGAGTTCGCGTGCTTGTACTAGGCCTCATGTACCGCTGAGGCTGTGGCATGGAGAGGTAACTTTTCTCCCCCCAACTCCCTCAACGCCCGGCACCTCTCACACTCTTAGTTGTCTGAATACTCGGGCATCACTTAAAGATTGAGAAAGCACTTTCTTTCATTATCAATACACGATTTCTATTCCGCTTGAGAGTAAAATGATATCTATTACTCTAACACAGTGGTTCCCAAACTGGGAGTGAATTACCCCTTCCCGGGCGTAATACAGGATGTCCCCAAAAACTGACATAATATGAGATGTCCATATCAGAGTGAAGAGAAATTAAACTTAATAAGTTCCATTTTGAATATAACAAGTTTTATTTTACAGTTCCAACCCAAAAAAATATGTGAAATGATAATTCTGTAATGCTTCACAGTTATTAGAAATGTTCAATGCGTGCGCCGCTTGTGACGCGACACACATCAAGTCGGTATTTGAGTTCCTGCCACTCTTGCTGCAGCATGTCGTGTATATCAGTCTTCAGAGCCCCAGTGATTCCCTCCTTGAGTTCCTCTACATGTGATCAGCAATGACTATCTGGAGATGCTTCAGAACTGGCTATTTGACGAACCTGAGGCAAATGAGCATGATTGTTATCGCCACTTTCTTAGGGCGATCAGTGCAGGATAATGAGACCTTTCACGCTGACTCGATGTATTGATTGAATCGGTCAAAACCTGGAATTTGAACAAGTTCCCGTAAAGACAAATATATACTGGTAACTTAACAGTCTCAGCCTTACAGAATAAGATTATAGGTTTATGTTACTACACACAATTATTCATGTAAAGACAAAAGGTACATTGATACGTCTCATCCTTATAGGACGCCCCAGGGCAAAACAGAGTTGAGGGGGCCTTACACAGGTTTCTTGTGTGGAGTCTTTAGTCCCTATCTGGCCTCCAATAACCCGGCCGAGGCGAACTTTACCAGGTCAGCAAAATCAATCAGTCAATATCTCTCTCTCTCTCTCTCTCTCTCTCTCTCTCTCTCTCTCTCTCTCTCTCTCTCTCTCTCTCTCTCTCTCTCTCTCTGTGTGTGTGTGTGTGTTGGGCTTTGCACGAAACCTTAAGTCGTGCCTATTGACCGTGTAAAGGTGTGATTTCAGCGTCCTGCTACTTGTCCCAAGCGCTGAGAATCACTTCTCACTTGGGGAAGGTTGTGCCCAGGGTTCCGCAGGGATCCGAGTCTTGGATGTCTGCAACGCCTTCTAGGAGACGCAAGGGCACTGAACCCTTGATTTTCACTTTGACCTTCCATACCAGGCCGTCATCGCTTGACATTACTTCTAGCACCTTTTCAAACATCCAATGATTTCTCGGAAGCTGTTGGTCTGCAATGATAACTATATCTCCAATCTGAAAGTTATGTTGAGGTGTGATGTTCCCTAGTCTCTGACTTGGCTATAGTAGATATTCCTCAGTCCTCATCCTCCTCAGTCCTCCTTCTCCTGAGTCCTTCTCCAAAATTGGTCAGAAAGAAATTGGGCATGTTTCCAACTTCGTCTGTAAGTCTCACTCATGCGTGGTTCCTTCCCAGTGTCCAATGTGATAGACTCGGTCCTCAATAGGTGTAGTGGGGTGAGTGGTTCCAGATCACTCAGATCATTGGGGTTCGGTGTAAGTGGTTTACCGCTCACGATTTCCTCCACATTACAGAATATAGTATGAAATCTATTGTCATCCAGAATTTGCGTTCCAATTACCTTTGAAAGAACACTTTTTACAGTACTTATTTTTCTCTCCCAGACTCCACCCATGTAAGGGGCCGCAAACAGATTACAAATCCACTCAATGTACCTCATCAAGAGTGTATGTTTCACACCCTCATCCTCGCGCCAGCTCTTGGAGAGCCTTTGTAGTTCTCTGTTTGCTCCCACCAGGTTAGTTCCTTGGTCAGACTTAATGCGTTTAGGTGAGCCTCTTCGAGCACAGAATCTCAAGAGAACAGTGATGAATATGTCCGCCGTCAGGGATGTCAGAACCTCTTAATGGATGGCCCGGGTAGTCGGACATGTAAAAAATACATCCCCATCTCTCGACCCGCGCCTATCTTTGTTTGATCAGGAAGGGTCCAAAGCAGTCCACCACACAATAGTTGAAGGCCGTCTCTCTTGCTGTAATCGGATCTTCTGGTAGGTCCGCTTGTCGCTGATGTGTGGCTCTCCAGTTGTAAAAGTAAAGTAAAAGTAAAGTAAACTTACTGCCATTATTTACGTTTACAAATATGTGAAGACATAAGAAACATATTGCTTGGCACAGTCTGTCGAGTCGTAACTCCTAAGACAGACAGATTTTAAGATGGATTAAATAACAAATTGCGGGAAGGTAAACAAGCATAAGAAAACCTTGCTAATGCAATGTAATGTAGTATAATATGAATGAGTACAATATCTCAATTAAAGTAAATGGGTAAACTTGACAAAATATAAGATGTAAGTCAGAATACAACAGGAGCTCAACCATCATGACAATTACAATGAAAACATTATCCTACCAAACTCATGAAATAATTATGGTGTATCTAGGTTTGTACATGTAACAGATTACTTTTTATTTCCTTTTAAATTTAATCAAATTACTTCCTCTAAGCAGGATTTTTATATCCTGAAAAATTCGGGACCCAAATTTATAACACTATTTTCAAATAGTTTAGTCCTGAATACAGGTAAGGATAAATTTACATTATTACTCCTAGTATTACAGGAATGCTCTCTAAATTTGAACATTGCATTAGGACCAAATGTTTTAAAAATCAATAACAAAGTGAAGTATTTATGTATTGATGACACTAAGAATTTTTCTAGATTGGTATATTTCATCTGTTGAATCAAATTTCTTTTTATGGAAAATACATCGGAGGAACTCATTTTGTGAAATAGCTAATTTATCTAAGAATGAATGCCAAGTACTCGCCCATAACGAAACACAATATGTAATATGTGGATTAAAAAGAGTATAGTATATACTCATCTTAGCTTCCTCAGTTAAATTATGACGAATTCTATATAAGATATCAGTTATTTTTTTTAAAGCTTTAAGCAAATGTCATTAATATGCATTTTCTTGTTTAAATTTTCATCAACTTTAACACCTAGAAACTTGGTAGCGTGGACTTGGGCTAATTTTTCACCATTTAACAATACAGTATGAAAAACATGCTTTATAGACCTATTTTGAAAGAATATGTAATTTGTTTTGTTCACATTAAGTTTCAAGTTATTGATTTAATCCAAAAATCGATATTACTTAACTCACTAGCTACAGTTTCATGCAATATAGCAATATTCACATCTTTCATTAATAAGGTAGTGTCATCAATAAGGTAGTAAATTCAATTTTAGAACTAGCATTAATTATATCATTTATGTATATTAGAAAAAGTATAGGGCCTAAAATAGATCCTTGTGGTACACCTTTACTTATTTGTTTAATTGCCGAATATTTTTTTTATTACAGTACACACTTTGTCTTTTATTATTCAAGTAGTTCTGAAATAGCCTGTGTGTGACTCCTCTGATTCCTATGTAATTTAATTTGTAAAGAAATATATTGTGATCAATAGTATCAAATGCTTTAGATAAGTCAATAAAGACGCCAATAACAAAATATTTCTCCTCCAAGCATTTATAAACATTGCTTACGAATTATAAAATAGCCATTTCAATTGAATGCTGACTCCTAAAACCGTGTTTTTGTTTAATTAAAAGGTTATTATCTTCAAGATATGACATTAACCGATAACATATTATCTTTTCATATATTTTACTAAATGCTGGGAGGATAGAAATTGGTCGGTAATTGTTTATATCCATTTTGTCACCTGATTTAAATACTGGCACTATCTTTGCTTGTTTTAACTGATCAGGAAAATACCCTGTGGTTAGAGAAAGATTAATTGTGTGAGCCAAGGGAATACTTATTAAATCAGATGAGGCGTTTAGTAATGTTGGAGGTATATCATCATATCCTGGAGCATTAGTTTTAAAAAAAATTATAGTACGTTTGACTTCATCCTTATCAGTGGGCAGCATGTACAATGAAAATTCTGGAGCATCTGTAAGATAATTACTGTAATTAAGATTTGCATTGTCAATATCTGTTATTTTTCAATAAATGTTCATTGAATGTACTCGGAATGTCCTTACAGGGAGGATTTAATTTAATAGTACTCGTATTGACAGAACTTGGTTTTCCTAGTAATGAGTTAGGTACTTTCCATTGCTTTTTGGGGTCATCCAGATTATTACTTAATTGCTGTTTGTAATATAGGTTTTTTGCTGCTCGTAATATTGATGTTAAATTATTTCGGTATTTTTTATATTTTTCTCGATAGGTAAGGGGCCATTTCCTAGCAAGTCGTTCTAGTCTATTTTCTTTCTTTTATGCTAACCTTTAGAGCTGGTGTGATATGGGGACTGATATCTTTCCTTAAATTAGGTTTTTCTTCTTTAATGGGAAAATGTTTCTCAAATAATTTAGGATAAGTGGTATAAAAAATATCAAATGACCCTCTGGGACATGTTGAATTAATTACATCATTTCAGTTTTCTAAAGCAAGTTCGTTAGTAAATTCACGAAGAGTTAAGGAAGTTACAAATCTTTTTTTAATGGTTTTGGGCTTTTGTCTAATATCATCCATTCTAAATTGAGAAACTATAGGAAAATGGTCAGTTATATCCGTGTCAATTATATAATTACCGATATTTTTATCTAACTGAGTGGTCCAGATATGATAAATTATTAAAGATGCCGATGTATTAGTAACTAGTTGGCCTTGTAATGATAGGGAACAATGAAAAAGAGAACATTAAGTTTATAAATTCATTAACATTGTCATTTCGGTTCAATAGATTAGTACTGAAATCTCCGAAAATATTTATAGCTGAGTATTTCTCTGCAAAAACTGTAGAAAGAATATTACTCATTGCATCATAAAAATTTTTAAAGTTACCATTTGGCGGTCTATATACACACATATATAAGCATTTTCTGGGCAAATTCATTACTTCAATACACAAAGTTTCTATGTAGTCATGAGATATAGTATATTTTTGTATCAATGTTGCCTCCAACTCAGAATGAACATAAATAGCTACCCCACCCCCATGCACATTTCGCGTATTGACGAATATATGATACCCAGGCATATTATACAGTGACGAAAGACTAGGATTTAATCGAATTTCAGTAAAGCCAATAATGCTAAGTTTAACAGCACTATTATGTATAACATTATCCATAGAATATTGAAGATTTTTAGGGATAGACCTAATATTTAGATTAAGAACTGATAAAGTGTTAGCACTTGGTGAGGAAATATTACTTAAATATACATAATCAGTTTTAGGGATATCTAAATTGATAGAATTATATTCATTTATATCATTATTGTATTTATCATCTTCAGTAAGTAATGGATCAAATACTAAATTTATGAATTCATAATGTAAATCTACATTATTAGAGAGTTGTTGTTTTTTTTAATGTAGGAAGGACACTGGCCAAGCGCAACAAAAATCTAATAAAAAAATGCCCACTGAAATGCCAGTCCCATAAAAGGGTCAAAGCAGTGGTCAAAAATTGGTGGATAAGTGTCTTGAAACCTCCCTCTTGAAGGAATTCAAGTCATAGGAAGGTGGAAATACAGAAGTAGGCAGGGAATTCCAGAGTTTACCAGAGAAAGGGATGAATGAAAATACTGGTTAACTCTTGCGTTAGAGAGGTGGACAGAATAGGGGTGAGAGAAAGAAGAAAGTCTTGTGCAGCGAGGCCGCGGAAGGAGGGGAGGCATGCAGTTAGCAAGATCAGAAGAGCAGTTAGCATGAAAATAGCGGTAGAAGACAGCTAGATATGCAACATTGCGGCGGTGAGAGAGAGGCTGAAGAGGAGAGGAGTTGATGAGACGAAAAGCTTTTGATTCCACCCTGTCTAGAAGAGCAGTACGAGTGGAACCCCCCCAGACATGTGAAGCATACTCCATACATGGACGGATAAGGCCCTTGTACAGAGTTAGCAGCTGGGGGGGTGAGAAAAAACTGGCGGAGACGTCTCAGAACACCTAAATTCATAGAAGCTGTTTTAGCTAGAGATGAGATGTGAAGTTTCCAGTTCAGATTATAAGTAAAGGACAGACCGAGGATGTTCAGTGTAGAAGAGGGGGACAGTTGAGTGCCATTCAAGAAGAGGGGATAGTTGAATGGAAGGTTGTGTCGGGTTGATAGATGGAGGAATTGAGTTTTTGAGGCATTGGGCAATACCAAGTTTGCTCTGCCCCAATCAGAAATTTTAGAAAGATCAGAAGTCAGGCGTTCTGTGGCTTCCCTGCGTGATATGTTTACCTCCTGAAGGGTTGGACGTCTATGAAAAGACGTGGAAAAGTGCAGGGTGGTATCATCAGCGTAGGAGTGGATAGAACAAGAAGTTTGGCTTAGAAGTTCATTAATGAATAATAAGAAGAGAGTGGATGACAGGAAAGAACCCTGAGAAACACCACTGTTAATAGATTTAGGAGAAGAACAGTGACCGTCTACCACAGCAGCAATAGAACGGTCAGAAAGGAAACTTGAGATGAAGTTACAGAGAGAAAGATAGAAACCGTAGGAGGGTAGTTTGGAAATCAAAGCTTTGTGCCAGACTCTATCAAAAGCTTTTGATATATCCAAGGCAACAGCAAAAGTTTCACCAAAATCTCTAAAAGAGGATGACCAAGACTCAGTAAGGAAAGCCAGAAGATCACCAGTAGAGCGGCCTTGACGGAACCCATACTGGCGATCAGATAGAAGGTTGTGAAGTGATAGATGTTTAAGAATCTTCCTGTTGAGGATAGATTCAAAAACTTTAGATAGGCAGGAAATTAAAGCAATAGGACGGTAGTTTGAGGGATTACAACGGTAACCCTTTTTAGGAACAGGTTGAATGTAGGCAAACTTCCAGCAAGAAGGAAAGGTAGATGTTGACAGACAGAGCTGAAAGAGTTTCACTAGGCAAGGTGCAAGCACGGAGGCACAGTTTCGGAGAACAATAGGAGGGACCCCATCAGGTCCATAAGCCTTCCGAGGGTTTAGGCCAGCGAGGGCATGGAAAACATCATTGCGAAGAATTTTAATAGGTGGCATGAAGTAGTCAGAGGGTGGAGGAGAGGGAGGAACAAGCCCAGAATCGTCCAAGGTAGAGTTTTTAGCAAAGGTTTGAGCAAAGAGTTCAGCTTTAGAAATAGATGTGATAGCAGTGGTGCCATCTGGTTGAAGTAGAGGAGGGAAAGAAGAAGAAGCAAAGTTATTGGAGATATTTTTGGCTAGATGCCAGAAATCACGAGGGGAGTTAGATCTTGAAAGGTTTTGACATTTTCTGTTAATGAAGGAGTTTTTGGCTAGTTGGAGAACAGTCTTGGCATGGTTCCGGGCAGAAATATAAAGTGCATGAGATTCTGGTGATGGAAGGCTTAAGTACCTTTTGTGGGCCACCTCTCTATCATGTATAGCACGAGAACAAGCTGTGTTAAACCAAGGTTTAGAAGGTTTAGGACGAGAAAAAGAGTGAGGAATATATGCCTCCATGCCAGACACTATCACCTCTGTTATGCGCTCAGCACACAAAGACGGGTCTCTGACACGGAAGCAGTAGTCATTCCAAGGAAAATCAGCAAAATACCTCCTCAGGTCCCCCCAACTAGCAGAGGCAAAACGCCAGAGGCACCTTCGCTTAGGGGGATCCTGAGGAGGGATTGGAGTGATAGGACAAGATAAAGATATGAGATTGTGATCGGAGGAGCCCAACGGAGAAGAAAGGATGACAGCATAAGCAGAAGGATTAGAGGTCAGGAAAAGGTCAAGAATGTTGGGCGTATCTCCAAGACGGTCAGGAATACGAGTAGGGTGTTGCACCAATTGCTCTAGGTCATGGAGGATAGCAAAGTTGTAGGCTAGTTCACCAGGATGGTCAGTGAAGGGAGAGGAAAGCCAAAGCTGGTGGTGAACATTGAAGTCTCCAAGAATGGAGATCTCTGCAAAAGAGAAGAGGGTCAGAATGTGCTCCACTTTGGAAGTTAAGTAGTCAAAGAACTTCTTATAGTCAGAGGAGTTAGGAGAAAGGTATACAGCACAGATAAATTTCGTATGAGAGTGACTCTGTAGTCGTAGCCAGATGGTGGAAAACTCGGAAGATTCAAGAGCGTGGGCACGAGAAAAGGTTAAGTCATTGCGCACATAAACGCAGCATCCAGCTTTGGATCGAAAATGAGGATAGAGAAAGTAGGAGGGAACAGAAAAGGGGCTATTGTCAGTTGCCTCAGACACCTGAGTTTCAGTGAGGAAAAGAAGATGAGGTTTAGAAGAGGAGAGGTGGTGTTCTACAGAATGAAAATTAGATCTTAGACCGCGAATGTTGCAGAAGTTAATGAAGAAAAAGTTGAGGGGGGTGTCAAGACACTTAGGGTCGTCGACAGAAAGGCAGTCCGACCTGGGGACATTTATGGTCCCCTCCCCAGATGGGGACTCCGATGCTGGTGTAGGAGTCGCCATGATGATTTTAAAATTTTTGAGTGAAGGGTGTGTGTGTTATTAGGTGCTTGTAGTTTTGTGTGGAGGAAGAGAGTTGTCTTTAGAGGGCAGGCTGTGACTGCCCCCTTGTGTTGTGAGGCACAAAGGGAAACGTTCAGTGAGGTCACAGCTGGGTTTAATGATAAGTTCACAGCACCCCCTGAACAGTGCTTTAGACCTCACTGGGAGTAATTATCGTTTCGGCAGGTGTCTAAACGATAATTACTCCCAGTGAGTACAATATTATACCTCAACATCTCATCATTTAGTGTAGCAAAAGGAAATTCACTCTACAGACTTTGGTGAGAGATCATTATAATCAGTAATTATACATAGACAATCAACTTATAAGAAGGAACCAGGTTATTTACTTCCTGCGATTTCTGGTACGTTATGTCTGCTGCTGTCGCTGTGTCGGGGCTGCACCTGGAGACCCGTCACCACCACCAGTATCCGAGGGTGTGGGGCGGCCATGGCAGGACCTACTACCATCACCGACACCAGAGGATGCAGTGGGAGCAGAACAGGGACCACCAGTACTCCCACATTCAGCACCAACCGATGATTCACCGCCATTTGCTTCATTCATCTGGACCACTGCTTCCGAGACGTGTCCCAAAGCGCCACGAGTCGAGGCATAATTATTTCCACTTGCATCAGTCGCCTGGTCCATTGCTCCCGTGACATCACCCACTGCTTCACGGGTCGAGACTCCTTCACTGCGAGAGCTTCTTCCCTGGAGTTGATAATTAATATTCTTATCTTTTATAATTAGCCTGGTGTGTTTGAAGAAAGCAATCTTGCCTTCTTCTCTGGCCTTATTCATGAGAGGTATCTGACTCTTTCTAATTTCTTGGGATGCAGGGCAAAGGTCTTCATCTATATATATATATGCCTAGCATTTCGCATCACTGCTTCTCGATCGCTGAACTTCTCGAATCTCCCGACAACAACACGAGAACGAGAAAGCAACACAGGTCCGGTTCTGTGAGCGCGTTCTAGTTTGACAGCAGGCAACTGAAGCTTTTCTTCAATGAGCTTCGACACTGCTATGGCTGTTTCTTCCCATGTTTTACCAGGTTTTTCTTCAATCCCACTTATGCGTAAATCATTTCGTCTGTTATAATCTTCTTGGTAATTCTGTCTTTGTTCAAGGTCCTTAATCTGTGACTTCAAAACTTCATTAGTGGCTTTACTTTCACTTGCGAATTTCCTGAGCTCTTTTACTTCACTTTGTAGATCCTTGACTTCGGCCTGAGAAAACTCCAGGCTTCGAGTTAGGTCCTGGATGGTTACCTCTGCTTCCTGTATTCTTGACTTGAACTGGTCAACTACAAAATCCATGGCAGTATGGAAAGTCTTTTCTTGAGAATCAAGCAAGACTTTAATAACGTCGGTATCCATTGCGAAGACCAGCTAAGTTTCAGCACGAACAACAGAGTTCCAACACGGAAACCGAGCACAGCCAGGCACATACGCTTGCCACCACAGAAAGTGTGTGCATTGTTCCGACGGCAGGTTATACAGTTTCGTATTATACGATCTAGCAAGCTGCGACACCGTGGGATCCAATATAATTCCTACAGTAACGCCAGGGTATGCTCACGTCCAGAATGTCCAGCCTTCAGAGTATGCACTTCTTCAGTAACGAGTCTTGTGACATGATTATTTCTGGGCAACAGTATGGGATTCCCTTGTAAAGATTGTGTATTATCGTGCCTCAACCGCCCTCCAACTCTGATCAGACCGTCATCACCTAAGTACAGGTATAGGTGGCTGAGGTTACCTTTCACTACCATACCTCGGTGCTGTAAAGTAAGTCTTTCTGATGCAAAGCTCTCTGCTTGCAATATAGCGGTTATTGCATCCTCCATTTCTCTAGGCTTAATGCCCCTGTCTTCATTTTTCCCATATGTCCACTTCCTCTGACACCAAAGTAGGAATCTCCTTATCCAGACAACTCCTACCAAGAGGCGTTGCTATGATGAATATCGTGTGATCAGGATCTTGATGCTGTCCTCTTCCTTATTGTTCCACAAGGTTAACACAGTACACCCCTTTCTCACTCCTGGATCACTGTCACTAAGATCCGAGATTTGTTGTGAGTATGTAGGCCAGTCCCTTTCATTCAGGGCTAAAAAAAGGGGGTCCCCATCAACTCACTCTGCTGAATCTGTCTCCTTCTGCTCCCGGAGAGGCATCGTCAGCAGGATTTGATTCTGTGCTGACATTGTTCAGGTTTGTACACGTCGTGTATCGTTCCCACACGATTGGCTACAAAGGCAAGGAAACATCTCTTGGTATTCCTTATGTATCACCACTGTGCTGTGTCCGTCCAGAACACTGACTGGGAAACGGGAAACGGGTAGTTCTATGTCCTTTCTCAATTGTTTGTCTGCCTTTGCTGCCAGAACTGCAGCACACAACTCGAGACGAGGAATGGTGAGCTTCTTTATCGGAGTTAGCTCGGTCTTACCACATACAAAGGCCACATGATATGATCCATCCTTACGAGTTGTCCTTAACTAGAACACAGATCCATATACCTGCTGGGAAGCATCGCTAAAATGGTGCAGTTGCATGTCTCTCAGTTGGTCTGCGTTGTCAAGCAAATATCACCGCGGTATTCTCACCCCTGATAAGTCCCTTCTTCCACCGTAGGCAGGCTGACTCATTCGAACCTGTCAGTGGTTCATTCCATGCAGTGCTTCTTAGACATTCTTCTTGGAAGATAAGTTTTCTAAATATAACCACTGGAGCAAGGAGACCTAAAATATAAAGCTGTCCATGCTTAAGATGCCCCGCTTAGTCTCAGGCTTCTCTGTGGGCTGTACCATTACCCCAATTTCATCACTTTGGAGGTCCCAGAGAAGTCCCAGTGCACGTTCGGTACGTGTCTTCTTCTCTGCAAGGATTATTTGTTTTAGCATTGCTACTCTGTCCACCTCTGGGA
This sequence comes from Scylla paramamosain, assembly GCF_035594125.1. Classification (NCBI taxonomy): domain Eukaryota; kingdom Metazoa; phylum Arthropoda; class Malacostraca; order Decapoda; family Portunidae; genus Scylla; species Scylla paramamosain. The sequence continues at coordinate 12,805,051 of NC_087178.1, forward strand.
TAGTCTTAAGTGCTCCTTTGTTATACGAAATCCACTTTGTAAGTAAGATTCTCAACCGATGAGTGATAATCAAAGTTCTTGCCAAGGAATCCATTTAGAGAAGTAAATCGTCACAAAAGTTTTGTTAATTTCTGGTGATATCTTCTGGCATCTCCTTTCCATGTTCAGAGAATGTCCACTTTAGGGCGAATCCAGCACAGGATGGTCTCCAAACACCCCAAAGAGGTGAACTGTCATTCGATAGATTTCAGGGTCACCACCATAGGAACCATAGTGCATCCCTGTCCTAGAGAGACAGCTTTATCTGGTGGAACATAGCCTCGATGTCAGCCATGATAGCGATTCTCCCTTGATGAAACCTGATGAGGACTCCTATCAGTTTGTTGTTCATGTTCGATCCCTGCATAACCTGGCTGTTCAGTGATATTGATTTATACTCAGCAGCACAATCAAAGATTATCCTCTGCTTTTCTGGTTTCTTGGGATTTAACACTGGATCATGAGGTAGATACCAAGTCCTTCCGATTATACCATCATCCTTTACTCGTTCAGCAGACCCTGAACTGATCATACGTTGCATCTCCTTATGAGGCGACTCCTTAAACTCAGAAGGCGATGTTCAGCAAGCGTCTTATTGCTTGGTAATTCATGGTCGTCTTGATGGAATGGGTAGATATCCATCTACCTGTACAATCGATTGTGACCACAAAGTCATCTCCTTCCTGACTTCTACTGACATTTTCTCTTCGTCATCGTAGGTTGAGTCCTGTTCCCACAACCGTCCTACTTGTTTCTCTAAACCGGCCGAGTCTCGTGTAGTCAATGTAGCCAAGTAACCCATCTTGTTCTGGTTCGGTATTTAACACAGGGCCATTAATTAATTAATTGTCTAACCTAAGGGAATCCATACTGCAAAGGGTTCGCTGTCACCACCTTTTCTTATTGCTAAAAGCACAAAGGCATTAGGTGTGTCTAGTCCTATTATAACATCCACCATTTGCAGGAGTTGTTCTAGTACTGTTATTCTTTGGAGATGTGTTACTTGACTGATGCTCCTGGAGGGTGCAGCCGAAGATCTCAGTGATTCTGGTAGCGCTTCAATCACGAGCACACTGGGAATAATGATAGATCGGACACCCTTTATACCCCACACTCGTTATCTTGAGCCAAATCTCTTCTGTGTCGAGTTCATTCCCTTTCTCAGAGATTGTACTGAGGGAAAGCTTAACCCTCTTCCCTATCTCTTGTAGCTGTCTAGCGATCTTACGTGTACAGAACGTACGGTCACTACCCATACCTAAGAGAGCTCCTGTTATGATGGAGGATTGGTTCTTGCTGTGTTTACCTTCTACTCTAACCTTCAGAATGGGTAGTGCCACTATCTTCTCACTCTCAGTCCTTTGTCAGCGATAATTCATTTTCTTATTCCGACATGGTTGTTATTCACTGTTCCTCCGGTTCTGTCCTCGTCAACCCATTTATAAGGATTTCTTGTGCTAAGGAAAGGTCCTTGCTTCTCTACTTCCCTGTTGACGTTTGTGTCAAGTTGAAGCTCAGTTTTTTTATATCTCAGGGATACAGTTTGTCATCAGTGTCAGTTAACGCGTCAGTTAATGATTGATCTCGCCTCTGACGTTTGGGGGCAGGATATATGTTTTCGAGCATATCAGGTGGGCCAGCTCTCTTCACGTTACTGAAGAAGGATACTTATTCTTCTCCAAAAAGTTCGTTCTTGTTCCACTGCTACATTGGTGTGTGTAACCTGTCTTCCACCCATGATGCCGGAATCAGAGTGTAAGAGCCACGAGTGGTTTCCATGGCACCCATTCACTCCACATCTCTTTGCTGTATGACCCTCATGAGCCCCGTGATTCGAGCTCAAACATGAGAAGCAGAGTCACTTTCCCTTGACAAATGAGAGACGTTGTTCATTGCCCATAGTGAGGAACTGTTGACACTATGAGAAAGTGTGATCCTTGAAGATATGCTGGGCGCGATCTGTCTTGCTCACTCGGGGCAAGTGAGCTTGTTGTGAGACCCAGGGTTCTCTTTCTTTGTTGGCTTTGAGATGGATGTAATATTCCCGAGCTTCGTTCTCAATCCTTTGGTACTAGCACTGGGTCATGTTCATTGATGGTTTCTGCGCTAGTTGTCGCGTTGCGAACAAATTGTATCATCCAATGTATCCTAGGCCTTTCCTTGTGTGTTCTTTTGTAAGTCATTCGTCGTATGATATAAACTTCTCTTACCCTTCTTAACAACCGATTGGCCAGCAGGTACATCGCGTAGTGTAAATCAATCTCCTTTACCTGATTCAGAATGGTCAAATTATGAAAACATTCCTCCATTTCATCAGTGAATTTCCTTAAGCCCTTTACATCACCTGCTTTCAGAGGAGGTCCCTGCAAGATTCCTTGTATTATTTGATCAACAAAGATGTCTTTATCACCATATCGCTCTACAGGCGGTTCGAGAGCACGTTCATACCCAGTGTTAGGATCTTCGATCTTCATACTTGCCCGGACCTTACCTCTAATCTGTCCGGTGTAAGCAGAAACTAGCAGGCATACCCATGACCTCGACGTGCTGTTGAAAAGCTTGCTGAAACTCCCAGAATTCAAAACAAGTTCCTTCATTAAGTGTGGGTGTCACTCTCTTTTCTAAGGAGCTTGGCAAATCCATCACTCTGTGATTCTTCATTAACCTCCGTCGTCTTGTTCAGCCCTTTGTGCTCCCCTGGTGAAGCTCTCCCGGCAAGACATCAAGCGCAGGCACTGAGGATTCTTTATCCTCCCCCTGGTTTACTTGATCCGGTTCAGTCTCAATCTCTACAAGTTCCTGAGGTGATGTTCTTTGGGCCACCTTATCGATCCTTTGCCAGATTCACTTTGTTCTGCCTTATCCTTGGTCAGGAGAGCCATTACTGATTGCTGTATCCTTTGGACTGCGTCAAAAAGAAAACCAAACCTGGTGACGCTGAAGAGAGGGTGGTGGTATTACCTTCCTCACCACTCTTGAGTGAGCCATTGTCAGTAACATCATCTTTCCTCCGAAATGTCTCTGCTTCCTCTTGTCGATCTATGTTGACCAGCTACTTTGGACACATTCTTGCGTATTTCGCCTCAGTGCTGATGTATGTACTCAAGGATGGTGTCCCGCCAGTGCGAAGAGACCGTCACTTCACCCAATGGTGTCTCACTTCTGTGAGGACACTCTACACAGCGTCTTGCCAGAGCAAGGACACAGACACTTTACTCAGTGTCTCGCCAGCGCGAGGACACGGGCACTACGCGGTGTCTCGCTTGCGCGAGGAAACAGTTACTCTAGCAGTGTCTCGACAGTGCGAGGACACAGTCACTCTAGCAGTGTCTCGACAGTGCGAAGACACAGTCACTCTACACGGTGTCTCGCTTTCCCTAGAACACGGTCACTCAATATTGTCTCGCCAGCACGAGGACACTGGCACTACACGGTGTCTCACCAACGCGAGGACACGGTCACTCTACTCAATGTCTTGCAAGCGCGAGGACACGAGCACTACACGGTGTCTCGCCTGCGCGAGAACACACTCTACGGCCTACGCTGTCTCGCAAGCGCGAGGACACGGGCACTACACGGTGACTCGCAAGCGCGAGGACAGTCACTACACAGTGTCTCGCCAGCGCAAGGACACGGGCATTAGGTGGTGTCTAGCTAGTGCGAGGACATGCACACTACTCAGTGATCTCTGGGAAGATACAAACACTGAACGTAAATACTATTGTGCATGAGTAAACTTAACTTAAACTTGTAACTATGTGACAGTGTCCCAGCAATGAATCTATGTATGTATGTACGCCTGTGGGCACACGCCAGACCCGCTGTGATTCCTAAGCACAGCTATAGAGATCTGGCAAATGTCTCACTTTGTGACCGTAGGTACGGGCACAAGACGTCTCTCCGCTGGTTGACTCTAACCAGCAGCCGTTGGGGAGATGTGGCATCTACCTCCGTCCCAGCCACCACTCGCCACTAGCGGCAACCACTCACTTGGCCGTCCATCCAGCACCGCGCCCTGCTCACCTTAGCCCCACCATTCCGTTCTCGTCCTCGTAGGGGTGCACAGTCCGTCCACGGCGGCCGACCCTTCATGTTTTGATTGTTATCGCCACTTTTTTGGGTCGATCAGTGTAGGATAATGGGAACTGTTTCACGCTTATTCGATGTATTGATTGAATCGGTCAAAACCTGGGAACATGAACAAATTGTCATAAAGACAAATATATACTGGTAACTTAAGTCTCAGTCTTACAGAATAAGACTATAGGTTTACGTTACTACACACAATTATTCATGTAAAGACAAAAGGTACATTGATACGTCCAGTCTCATCCTTATAGAGAAACACTACAGAGTTGTGCTACTGAAAACACTTACATAAAACAGGACATATATGTTACACTATGTTGTAGTCGAGACACTCGCATGTTGGCAGGTCATTAAACTCCTGTAGACAGGAAAGCCCTCTCAATGCGAGACGCTTGTTCACGACGTCTGCCCACCATTACTGTATACCTGCTTCTGCCCAAGGGCAGGGCAGAGCTGACGGTCCCCTACACATGTTACTTCTGTGGAGTCTGAAATCCCTATCTGACCTTCATTAACCCGACCGAGGCGAACTTTACCAGGTCAGCAAAATATCTTCTTCCCATCCTATCCACTACCACCTCAGCGCTCTCTGCCTCTCTCTCTCTCTCTCTCTCTCTCTCTCTCTCTCTCTCTCTCTCTCTCTCTCTGGCAGCAAAATGACTAATTTATTTTTCAACAGGATGGGGCTCCACCACACTGGAAATGCATAATGCGAGTATATCTCAATGAGAATTTGCTAGGAAGATGGATCGGACGTGCTGGTGAAGGAGACAACCTGCTATTGAAATGGATCCCACGGTCACCTGACTTGACACTTCGCGATTTCTTTCTGTGGTGTTATGTGAAAGGTCTGGTCTATGTCCCACCACTTCCTACAAGTGTAGAGGAGCTCAAGGAGAGAATCACTGAGGCTCTGAAGACTCTTACACACGACATGCTGCAGCGACAGTGGCAGAAACTCGAATACGGACTTGGTGTGCCGCGTCACAAGCGGTACACACATCGAATATTTTTAATAACTTAGAAGCATTACAAAATAACCATTTCACAGATTTTTTTGTTGGAAATTTGTGGAATAGAACTTGCTAAAAAATAAACCTATTAAGTTTAATTTCTCTTGACCATGTAGTCACTCCGATATGGACATAACAAATGTCAAATTTTTTGGGATACTTGGGACACCCTGTACAAGAAATTTTCCTGGGGTAACGGAATGGTAACGGAAAAGTGAATAATTTTGGAAATCAAGGAAACATTGCAGTACCTGGCATTAGGATTAATGTTAACTTAGTATGTAAAATTGTAAAGTAAACATATACTAAGTGTTACCGCAGGGCGGGTGAAAGACCGCCGAGCGGATGAAAGTTGTTGCTGCTGAGCAAGCGTATGCTAAATAACATGATCTGTGTTATGAGAGTTAAAGTAAAATAGTGTATGAAGCATGGATAACACTAAGGAAACTAAGTTAATTAGAGTAGAGATTAAGGAAACTGAATTCATTATAGTAGTTAATTGCAGTAGTGAAGATGTGTGAGAAGAACCAGCTGTGGAGAGCTTAGCTGCAGAGAGGTAGTGAGGGTTGTGTTTACGTAGTAAAGTTGATAACATGGCGCGTAGGGTAGATAATACACAGAGGGATCTCCATTGAGGAATGAGTCACCCGGAAACTATTGCTGACCTAAGGGCAAGATGGGCAGGCGTGAGACGCCGAGGGCCAGCAGGAACGAAGCCCGGAGGGATAGATCCCTTTGTACCGCCACCGAGTTAGTGTGTGACTACTCCAGAAAAGATCGAACCACTACAATACAGACGCAGGTGTTGCTTGGTGACAGGCCTCCTTAGGACCCCAAACACGTGAGTTCCACATCTTTATTACGAGGGGTCGATTGCCCTAATTAGCATAATCAATGATTAGTGATGCATTATGTTGATACAGTATGTAATGGTTAGTAATACTACGCACGTCTTATGTTTAGTATGTATGTCTTCAGGTTTGACCGAATACAATAAACGATTCGCGTCACCCTGTGGGTCTAAAATCCTTTAGCTGCCTTCGGATGACTACAGTGAAACGTGTGGTCTTCTGTGAACGTCCAGCGAGCAACACAACTCTAGGGGAGACGCAGTTCGTCCTCCCAGAGGACGGAGCAGAGAAGTGGCGCGGGAGGGGCATCCTTCCCCAGGTCAGATCACCGAGTGTGTGTTATGTGTGCGTGTGCCGAGGACGAGCGAGCAGCGGACGAGGCCCATCCATCCTGCCTCGAGGGCGGGTAGCGAGTGTGTGTTCGTGTGTGCGTTGCCGAGGGCGTGTGAGCAGCGCGCGGGGCACCTCCGTCCTGTCTCGAGGGCGGGCAGCGAGTGTGTGTTTGTGTGTGCGACTGTGCGTTGCCCGGACAGGAGACTGGCGTGGTGGCCTCGTTCCGGGGAGCCGGGGTGTCCATCGCACGTGGCTCAGCCGGGAAAGGAGAGAGGTAATTTGAATACGGGTGTGTGTGTGTGTGTGTGTGTGTGTGTGTGTGTGTGTGTGTGTGTATGTAAAATTTGTGGATTAGGGTAATCAGTATAGTCATTAAATTTGGTCGAAGGTTCTTTTGTTCTGTCTTGGATGTCAAAGACAGCACAGGGTAGTCTCAAAGGTTCAAGTGCAGGTTCTCGAGTATAATAAGGTTTTAACAAGTTAATGTATACCAGCTGCGTGGATTTACAGCTGTTATGGGTACTTATGATATAATTTCTGTCACTGATCTTAGCTTTCACACAGTAAGGATCTTCTTGATATCTAGCTGAAATAGGAGAACCCGGGACTGGAAGACTTGCTACGATCTTACTGTCATACTGATCTTTCATAGTCCTTTGAGCATTGAGAAGATTGTCCGATGCAAACTTGCGCACCCTGTTAAGGGTGTTTTTCAGATGTTCAAGGTAAGTGGTTACAGAACCTAGAGGAGTAGGTGTGAGTTGGACCAAATTATCTTTAATGACCTTAAGAGGCCCTCTCACCTTTCTTCCAGAGAGGAGCTCAAAAGGGGAGCAGCCAAGTGACTCGTGCCGAGTTTTTCGAATAGCAAACTAGAGAAATGGTAGTACCTCATCCCAGTCCCGGTCTCCCTCACAATAGTACTTGCGCAGCATAGCGTTTAGGGTCTGAAGACACCGCTCCAGTGTACCTTGAGATTGGGGGTGGTATGCCGTGGACAGAGTCTGACAAATTCAAAGTTCCTGAAAAGTCTGGGGAAAAAGATTACTTGTGAAATTAGTACCGCTGTCACTTTGTATCTCCTTAGGGATGCCATAGGTAGTGAACATAAAAGTCAAATGCTTAGTAATATTTTTTGGCCGAAATGTTCTTTAATTGAAAGGTTTTCGGGTAACGGAAAGGTTTAAGGGTAACGTGTGGTGGGGCACAAAACAGTGAGAATGTACTCATTACCCTTTTTTTTTTATGTAGGGGATCTACTGTATCCACAAGGATATTTTGGAAGGGTTCTGACGGTATCTGAACTGGTTGTGTTTTAGATAGGGGATCTACTATATTCACAAGGATGTTTTGGAAGGGTTCTGAGGGTACCTGAACTGGTTGAAGTGGATAACTAAGAACAGGCTTGTTCGGTTTTCCCAGTACTTGACAGAGGTGACAGGAGCTAATGAAGGGTGATACATTTTTTCTTCATATTTGACCAATAAAATTCATTAAGTAATTTAAGGTAGGTTTTCTTAACTCTGAAATGACCAAATCCTTCATGAGCTATCTCTAACACAGGGTTCTGAGATTCTGGGGCAGTACTACTTGGTAGACTTTAGCCCAGGTGTCATCATCGCTAAGTTTGGGACGTTTATAGAAACTCATCAGGATGTTGCCGTGGTAGTAGTATGCTGGAGAGTGGAGATCATTCTTAGGTACAGTCTTGTGATGGAGCTTCACTAGAGTAGGGTCAAACCTTTGAGCTTCTTCCAGATTTTGTTCTGATATTAGCTTGTTGAATGTGGTGCCAACCCTCGGTGGCTGGACTAGAAACTTCATCCTCTTGGACTTATCGGCACGCTGCGTCTGAGCACGGGTGACAGCACAGACAGGGAATAGCGTAGTTTGTTCCCTCCCGATGTCTTCGGTCGGGTTATACATTAGTGGAGTGTCTTTAGTGGTCAGGGCCGGAAACACCAAACTGCCGGCCAAGTCATTACCTAGAAGGAAGGTGGCATCTGGAATAGGTAAAGGACCGTCAATGACACCCATTATCACAGTTCCGCTTACAGTGTCAGTTAAGGTGATCTTGGCCAGGGGAGTTGTGGTGTTTCCCTGGAGGACTTGTAGGATGACTTTCTCCTGTTTTGTTGCGTTCGATGTTGGACAGAACAGACTTGGTAATGAGGGACTGCGCAGACTATTAGCACCGGGTGCTCTGGCAGGTTAGGACCAAGTGACACCTTACCAATAGATCTATCTGAAAGGCTTTAAGATATACTGCGGTACGGATGAAGCAACAGAAGTGGCAGATATAGGTTTCATATACATCTGTAGTACCTTTGGCTACCTTACATCTCGGATCAGGGCAATCTTTAACAATATGTCCCTCTTTCCTACAGTATCTACAAACTAGATTATTGGGTCTTCCAAAAATTCGACTCTTTCGAGTCCCACGACGGGTTTACTCTACTGATAGAGAGAACCTGCATCTGACTTATCATTAGGAGGTCTCTTGTCCTCCTGCCCAGGGTGATGGATTAGGGAAAAGACATCGGCTACCTTAGCTGCTTTAATTAAGTCAGTTTCGTCTGTTATATGTACCATGATGGAGTATGGAACCTTCCTCTTAAATTCTTCAAGAACCACCAAGTTTACTAACTAATCAAAAATTTTGACACCTGACAATTTTAACCACTTATGGAAAGTCCGAAGTTTCTCTGCAGCAAACTTGAGAGTAAGTTTGATAGTTTGGTTTGCTGAAATTCCTAAAAGCTTGTCGGTAACCTTCAGGGGAGATTGAGTAGGAAGAGATGATTGTCTGTTACAGTCAGCGTTATTTTCTATCCCTTCACAAACTGTGATTGCTTTTCCCACATGCTTTGATTTGATTAACCACACCCAGTGTTCCGGAGGCCAATTGAAGTGTGAAGCTGTGGATTCATATTCCTTGAAAAAAGCTTCTGGGTCACTCAAGGAAAAGTTAGGAATCATCTTGATGTTTTTTGCCATGTCAACCTGTGCCATACCTTGATGTTGAGTACTTTGTTGAAGCTGCAGTAGGTGAACCTCGTGTTCCCTTCCCCGTGCTCGTTCTTCCCTTGCCTCTTCTCGGAACTTCTCGCCGGAATCCCATTCTTGTATTCTCTCGTTCTGTTAGCTCAAACTGAACCTTTAATTTGATAGCCTCAAGTTTTACCTTCTCTATTTAAAAGGTCTCCTGGTGGTTGTCAGCTGGAGTTGGGACTGAACTTGTTGCTGGCGGGTACTCTCCTGTTGTTCTTAGATGGGCTAGAACTATAAGTCTCAAGTAGGCTTTGGTGGTGTTAAATGTGAAAGAGATATAATTGTGAAAGGGATATAATCAGTGGTTAAGTATTTGAGATCCTGTTAAGCGTCAGAAACCAGTAGTTCCTCCACTGACAGATTACCGACAAATTCAGCAGGGTCAAAGCGTGACAGTTACCGTTAAATGGTTAACAAAAGGTTCCACTTCCCTAACTGTTAAGTGGTTAACAAAATGTTCCACTTCCCTAAGCAGAAAACTGATACCTGTCAGTATAATTACCAGGATTGCTTACCAAGCTAACAATGATAACCCGATGACACTTCAAACTGCCGTAAGCCAGGCAAGAGTTAAGGATGTGCAACATTTCCCGCTCATGCGTACACAAAGCCAAAACAGGATGCTCATAATGGGGATTGAGTTCTGGTGAAACAGGCAGTCAAGTGAATGAATTCTACAAGATTGAGAGTTTCGCTGACTCTCTAGAATTAATGACAGACTGATGAGTCTCGCGACAACGACAGCAGGACTTGATCTTTTCTCTCAGGTTATAAAACGGGCCGAGGGTTTAGAAGTACAGCTTCATTAGGGTAAGATAACGTTCTTTATCAAAATTGACAAAACACCAACTTGATATTTACCACTAAGAATTTAAGAACTTCTCCAATACTTTCGGCCTCAACATTCTATCTTGCAGGTTGTTTCTCTCCAATACTTTCGGGCTCAACATTTTATCTTACAGGTTGTTTCTCACCACATGGTTATGTTGTGTGTAGACTAAACGTTATCGCGGACGGGCCCCCCTGTAACTTTCCTCCCTACTGTAGTGACTATGGATGCCTGGCTCCCTACTGTAGTGACTATGAAATGCCAGTCCCATTGGGACTGGCATTTCAGTTGTTGGAGAACAGACTTGGCATGGTTCCGGGCAGAAGTATAAAGTGCATGAGATTCTGGTGATGGAAGGCTTAAGTACCTTTAGTGGGCCACCTCTTTATCATGTATAGCACGAGAACAAGCTGTGTTAAACCAAGGTTTGGAAGGTTTAGGTCGAGAAAAAGAGTGAGGAATGTATGCCTCCATGCCAGACACTATCACCTCCGTTATACGCTCAGCACACAAAGACGGGTCTCTTACACGGAAGCAGTAGTCATTCCAAGGACTAGTCCCCCCAACTAGCAGAAGCAAAACGCCAGAGGCACCTTCACTTAGGGAGATCCTGAGGAGGGATTGGAGCGATAGGACAAGATACAGATATGAGATTGTGATCGGAGGAGCCCAAAGGAGAAGAAAGGGTGACAGCATAAGCAGAAGGATTAGAGGTCAGGAAAAGGTCAAGAATGTTGGGCGTATCTCCAAGACGGTCAAGAATACGAGTAGGGTGTTGCACCAATTGCTCTAGGTCGTGGAGGATAGCAAAGTTGAAGGCTAGTTCACCAGGATGGTCAGTGAAGGGAGAGGAAAGCCAAAGCTGGTGGTGAACATTGAAGTCTCCAAGAATGGAGATCTCAGCAAAAGGGAAGAGAGTCAGAATGTGCTCCGCTTTGGAAGTTAAGCAGTCAAAGAATTTCTTATATTCAGAGGAGTTAGGTGAGAGGTATACAGCACAGATAAATTTAGTTTAAAAGTGACTCTGTAGTCGTAGCCAGATGGTGGAAAACTCGGAAGATTCAAGAGCGTGGGCACGAGAGCAGGTTAAGTCATTGCGCACATAAACGCAACATCCAGCTTTGGATAAAAAATGAGGATAGAGAAAGTAGGAGGGAACAGAAAGGGGGCTACTGTCAGTTGCCTCAGACACCTGAGTTTCAGTGAGGAAAAGAATATGAGGTTTAGAAGAGGAGAGGTGGTGTTCTACAGATTGAAAATTAGATCTTAGACCGCGAATGTTGCAGAAGTTAATGAAGAAAAAGTTGAGGGGGTGTGTCAAGACACTTAGGGTCGTCGACAGAAAGGCAGTCCGATCTGGGGACATTTATGGTCCCCTCCCCAGATGGGGACTCCGAGGCTGGTGTAGGAGTCGCCATGATAATTTTGAAATTTTTGAGTGAAGGGTGTGTGTGTGTGTGTGTTATTAGGTGCTTGTAGTTTTGTGTGGAGGAAGAGAGTTGTCTTTGGGGGGCAGGCTGTGGCTGCCCCCTTCTGTTGTGAGACACAAAGGGAAATGTTCAGTGAGGTCACAGCTGGGTTTAATGATAAGTTCACAGCACCCCCTGAACAGTGCTTTAGATCTCACTGGGAGTAATTATCGTTTCGGCAGGTGTCTACTGCCTCATATATATATATATATATATATATATATATATATATATATATATATATATATATATATATATATATATATATATATATATATATATATATATATATATATATATATATATATATATATATATATATATATATATATATATATATATATATATATATATATATATATATATATATATATATATATATATATATATATATATATATATATATATATATATATATATATATATATATATATATATATATATATATATATATATATATATATATATATATATATATATATATATATATATATATATATATATATATATATATATATATATATATATATATATATATATATATATATATATATATATATATATATATATATATATATATATATATATAACAGCACCATCATTGAGCCAAGACACATGGAAGCAGCGAAACAACTTAAAGCAGACCCAGATATTACGATCAGACGTGCAGACAAAGCTTCCACTTACGTCCTCATCGACACCCCCGAGTACTTACAGAAAATGGATGAAATTCTAAGCGATACTAGTAAATTCATGAAGATTACCAAGGATCCCACAGAAGCCCTGAAGACGAAACTCAACAGGATAATAATGAAGAATAACTCCACCAGCAAAATCGTCAAGTTTGAGAAGCTGACCGGAGTATACAACCTGGGATACTGTTACGGGAATGTAAAGACCCACAAACCTGGTAACAAGCTTCGTCCGATTATCTCGCAGATCCCGACGCCTACCTACATGCTAGCCAAGAGATTGTGTACTCTCCTATCCCTGTACATACCTACTACGTACTCACTACGATCAGCAACAGAATTCCTCGACATCCTCAAGACCAGCGACAGCAGCGGCGTTATCGCATCGCTAGACGGCGAGTCATTATTCACAAACGTACCAGTTGATCGTACCATCGACCTAATCATTGAACGGGTCTACCACAACGACACCACCCCCGACCTCGGCGTCCAAGAATCCGTGCTGCGCGAGCTACTGGAATGCTGCACTAAGGAAGCGCCATTCACCTGTCCCCGAGGAAACAAATACCGCCAGACTGATGGAGCCGCCATGGGTTCACCACTCGGAGTATTACTAGCCAACTTTTTTATCGGGTGTATAGAAGAAGTCTTCAAGGAAACACAAAAAATAGACATATACTGCAGATACATCGACGATATATTCATCAAAACGAAGAACCAAGCCGACACAGAAATAATAAGACAACGCCTTCAGCAAGTTTCTGGACTCAGCTTCACTATAGAAAACAGCACCAACGGCACCATGCCTTTCCTCGACATCCTCGTGAAGCAGACGGACGAGTCTTAATACAGAAGTATATGTCAGAGCAACGAACCCAGGACATTGCTTAAACGGAAGAAGTGAATGCCCACAAAGATACAAGGACTCTACCATCGGCGCCTACATACGAAGAGCACTTACACACTGCAGTACCTGGCAGCAAGTACACCAAGAAATAGAAAGATCAACACAGGTACTAGTTAACAACGGCTTCAGAGAAAAAGACATCGAGAAACAAACCAAGAGAATCTTCGAACGTTGGTACAACAACAACAATAACAACAACAACAACAACAACAACAACAACAACAGCGAAAATAAAGACATTGTCATCTTCTATCGAGCGTTCTACTCCACAGCACACCGAGAGGACGAGAGAATAATAACAAGAACAACGTAAGGCCAACGGATCCTGAAAGAAGACTGAAACTTCAAATTTACTACAAAAACAAGAAAACGAGCCACCTCCTCCTCAAGAACAGCCCTGAAACCAAGAGAGAAGATATGCAGAAGTCACGTGTCGTATATAGATTTACTTGCAAACAAGAAAACTGCGAAGTCCTACCATCATCTTACATCGGCATGACCACTACAAAACTCTCTCGACGGTTAACAATGCACTTAGCAGCAAGCGCCCCTAAAAAACATCTAATGGAAGAACATGGCATCGCTATTACAAGAAAACCCTACAAGAAAACACATAAATAATCGATGGATACAACGATGGACGACGCCTAAGCATAAAAGAAAATAATCCGAAGTTAAACACTCAGTCAGAAGACCTTCAAGCCCTACCAAGCATGAAGAAATCAAGAAAGAAAAACGAAGCGGCAACCTCACCGAGCCACGCGACAAAGCAGCCAATCAGCGGCTCCGCCCATAGTGCGTAGCTCGTTCTGATCCCGTGCGGGTTACATATAAGGCGCGCTGAGAGCAGACGCGCTGAAAAAATTCGGGAACTACTGCTCTAGCTACTAGTCTAACCTCAAGAAATGTTCTGTGCAATAGTCCTCTCCTGGTAGAAATCAGACAATTGGTAATCAAGTGAAGGAATATCTGTCACTATTTGTTCAGGTGCCTTTTAGAGGCGTCACACTGATAAGATGTGTAGAAATCAGAGTATCACCGTTTGTTGGTATATAGTACATCAAAACTTCCCTTATCTCTAAGAGTAACTTTTCAATAATTATAATGATAAAACATAGCTGAACCTCGCCACTGGTTCACTGTTGTCCTGAACCATTAACATCAAATTTCCTCCGGCCAAGTACTTGATTTGGTGTCCGCTGCACCGCGTCATAAAAAGCGGCCTCAGGTGATGTGGGCGAGGCGCTCAGCAGGTCAACGTCCTTAGGTTCACCTGGGCAGGGAAGCAATGAGGAAGAGGCGGAGCGTGGCTGTGAGCGTCGCCCCATCTGTTGTGCAGAGGGTATAATACAAGGACACGTTCCGTGTTTTATCACCAGCTTTACATTGTAGTAGATTTATGACTTGTATATACTCACATGTGTTATATTCCTAGTATTTTTACTTCATATTTCTCGTCATTCTATATCATCATTCTGATTTGTTTTCTCCCAATAAATCCTCCTCTTCCTCCTCCCCCTCCTCCTACTCCTCCTCCTTCTCCTCTTCCTCCTCCTTCAGAATATTCTTTTTTCATCGCTGTCTTCTTTCTGGTAACAACTACAACTATTTAGATGTTGCCACATAACTCAGAATCTCAGAGGATCAAACATTTGTTTATTCCACGGCTGGTTTTCACGCTTGTGATATAATCAGGCGCCACACACTCAATCTCTCCCCTCAACGCCACACCTGCCTGGCTACCTCATAAGGCAGACTCTGTTTCTTTGTGTGTCCCGATCACTAACCATGCACTGACCCACGTCCTCCGGGGCACCATTAACACACTTTTTGGTCAAGGGCGCCGCACTCAAGTCTTGGAGGAGAAGTGAAGACGAATGTTACATAATCTTCGTGTTTGTCACCGTGATTCAAGGTGTATGCTGGCGTCCGTGTTGGTGAGATGCTTCACGACAGAGACGCGGCTACATTAATTTGATTGGTGATGTGGCGTTTTGTTAAGGGGAAGAAAGAGACTTGGTGATCTACTAGTGGTCTATTTTGTGCTACCTGCCCAAAATCAGAATTACACAAGGTACGTTTCTTTCGACGAAGATGTTTTTTCTTGGGCAAGCAACACCTTCAACTTGAC
Organism: Scylla paramamosain; assembly: GCF_035594125.1. Classification (NCBI taxonomy): domain Eukaryota; kingdom Metazoa; phylum Arthropoda; class Malacostraca; order Decapoda; family Portunidae; genus Scylla; species Scylla paramamosain. Next base: position 12,820,455 of record NC_087178.1, read on the forward strand.
AAAAGTATATATATATATATACTCGTATATATATATATATATATATATATATATATATATATATATATATATATATATATATATATATATATATATATATATATATATATATATATATATATATTAATTTACTTTGATTACGGTACTTTATCTTTATATTATATATCATTTCAATATGTTAAAATATGAGGAAATACAAATTTTTCAGCAAAGATTTCCCAGAAAAAAAAATGTTTTCAAGTTAAACTCATCGAAGTAACTGCAGTTTGTGGATGGAAACGTTCCCAAAGTAATACTGATTATGTCCACATACGCAAGCAAGCTCACACATCCACTTCACGCCTCCACTCACCTCAGTACCCTCCTCTCTTCTGACACGTCTCCACTCCACCCATTGCCGTGGTTCCTTCTATGGAAACATGATACACGAAGGAAAGAAAGAAAACCCATTAATCCTCAGAAACCTTCAATTCATAATTCATCGAAAACGAATTGCCTGTGATTTTCTTAGATTTAATGCAAAATTTAATACAAAAGATTCAGCAAACTTCAACTTAAGTTCAAGTTTGCTGAATCTTTTGTCTTCTTCCTCCGATTTTTCTATTGATCTCTACTACATTTCGTTTCTAAATTCATACTGATCCACTCCACATCCTGCTGTCCACTTGCCTACGTGTCAGCAGGTGATGTGGATCGGTAATAAGATGGGGATTTTCCAGATTAATGATGCCTCGTCTATATGTGACATTCATAAACTTGAAATAATGTTGAGTAGAGATAAGGTGTAACACGTTGGTAGGTTGTGAGGGCGTGGCAGTCTTGTTTTTCGCGATATCTGCTGGCAGGTTATGTCACCATCTTGAGCGATTTTCTATTTTATTTCACTTATTTACCTCAACTGTTATTAATACTTGTCTATGTTTATCTATTTTCTATACATGTGTGTGAGTCTGATGTTAAGAATGAGGTATTCTGTATGTGTGTGTGTGTGTGTGTGTGTGTGTGTGTGTGTGTGTGTGTGTTTTCAGTGTTCTTTTTATAGTACGCCCTTTGATGACACTTACCAGCTTCCAGGAAAACTAAGCTGGAAAACACGAACTCTTCATTAACAGAGGGTCGCTAAGAGGAAGCCCTCCTCCTGGCCCGTGTACTACGGCTGTTGTCTTGTTGCCAATCGTCGGAAGATTTTCACCTATTCTTCATCCTGAAATCGAGGTCAGTTCCGTCTCCGTTAGAATGTGTGCCACTCCTACCTTTATCCCTGTCCCTTGTGTCGTGTTTTTGAAGAAACTGGAGGTGTAGATTGTGAGAGATAAAGACATTGACACTCAGTTAAGTGTTGAGGTGGAATGCAATCCTATGAACTGGAGTCAGAAAACTAAAATATGAACAAGAGACATGGCACTTGTAGAGACTTCAGGTTACCGACTGAATTGTAGAGATAAGAAGCTTCTGTTAGTGTTATACAAGAAAACATGAATATTAAAAAAAGGGAGACTGGGCACATGTAAAGAGCTGAAAACTGCTAAGATATGAAAGGACAAAATCAAGAGGGTTGTGAGTCATACGAAAGAAGGCAGTCAAGAAAGCAGTGGATGAAATGTTTGTTTTTATCACACACACACATACACACATACACACACACACACACACACACACACACACACACGCCTTGGGCACAAAGCAATACACAACTCTCACTTGACCTCACCTACACTGAACCAGGCAGCTCTACGCTCTTGCAGAAATGGTTGTTGTTGTTGTTGTTGTTACTATTTTTATTGTATTTATTGTTAATATTATCATAAACATTTTAACAGCTGAAGAAAAGGGTGACAGGTACGTAATACGCAATGTGTAATGAGGTATGAAAGGAGCGTGAATGGACACTCCGCAGACTGCACTGAATCATAACACTCACCAGGAAACGCCTCTTGACGTGTGGTTGTCGGGAGCGCAAGGCCGACCATAACGTGCAGGTTACCACATTTTGCCTTCCACCAGCATCTAGAGGTGCTGAGAGATCCCCTACTGGTCTGTCAAGAAGCTGCACTGGTCATGTCACTCGCTAGTCACCCTCACCACTACTCAACAGAGACTAGTTATAGGAAAGAAATGTACGCAACGGCAATATCACTAAGATAAAATAACGACAATTATGACAAATTACTACTATTTCTACTATTACTGCTGCTGCTGCTGCTACTACTACTACTACTACTACTACTACTACTACTACTACTACTACTACTACTACTACTACTACTACTACTACTACTAGATCGTACAAAAGTTCGTACTGTTACTATAAATCTCAAGGAATATATATCACATAATATATTTTAGTGAATTTAGGACGAATGGAATGGGAGGAGTGGTAGAACAGCTGGGGAGAGGAGGAGGAGGAGGAGGAGGAGAAAGAGGAGGAGGAGCTACTTTCTTTCAGCGTGAGGAAGAGGGAAGGTTCAGTCAGTGTTTCGGGAGAGCTTCGGGAAAGACGGACAGATAGGTGAGCTCGTCATGTGTTACCTCCGTCCCTCTCATTAACCACAACACCTTCAATCACCTTAACAGCCATGAGTCACAGCTGTCCCTCCTCTCCTCTAACTGACTGTCTTCAGCCTCCCTCATCGCCGCAATGTCTTGCTATCTTCTACCGTTATTTTCATGCCACCTACTCTTCTGATCTTGCTAACTGCACGCCTCCCCTTCTCCCGCGGCCTCGCTGCACAAGATTTCTTTCTCTCACCCCTATTCTGTCCACCTCTCTAATGCAAGAGTTAACCAGTATTCCCAAGCATTCATCCCTTTCTCCCTGCCTGCTTCAGTATTTCCGCCTTCCTATGACTTGAACTCTTTCAAGAGGGAGGTTTCAAGACACTTATCTTGTATTTTTGACTAACGCTTTCGACCCTGTACGGGGACCAGCATTTCAGTGGGCCTTTTTTTTTTTTTTTTTTTTTTTTTTTTTTTGCAAATTTTGTTGCCCTTTGCCGGTGCCCCTCCTACATAAAAAAAAAAAAAAAAACTTCCTACGGCTATAGAAATAACCATCCATGTCGGTGAATATTTTCATTGTCTCATATCATATTGACATCACTGAGCACCTCCCGTATCGTTTGTCATGGGGTGATGTAGTTTAGACGAGTGGAATGTGGCGGTGAAAGGAATCATAACATTGCACCAAAGTACTTTATTTCCTAACACTTCAGCTGCTGCCTTCTCCGGTCTGCGCACTCTCTGAAGAAGACAACGGTTACTGCGTGTGATAGTGTCTCTTTGATAGTACGAATACCTATGCTCCATGTCTCCCAGCCACATTTCACTCGTATCTAACAGTGTTGCAAAATATACTTCATTTGATACGCCAGATACTCCTCAGTAATTAAGTACAGTACTTATTATTAGTATTACCATCACTCTAAGCAGCAGCAAACTACGGGAGTTCCTTGCAGGTGAAAGCTTTCTTCGAGTCGTGAAGGGGTTACGCCCGTACGCTGGCTTACCGGACATCTCAGCCCGATAGTGCTGGCTTAGAGTTGTGGTTCCTAAACTGGGAGTGGGGGTAAATTACACCCTGTGGGTAATATTACAATTTTCTCGGGAGTAATGGAGGGATGACTGAAAAAAAAAAAGTGAGGAATTCTAGATATCAAAAAAACATTGTGTGTTATGTGATATGTACGTACATGATATGGCTAGTGTATATGAGTACACAGTAGGAAAAAATGTTTCAGGAAGGAAATTGTGCGTTATGTAAAATGTATTATGACATGGTCAGTGTACATGCGTAAAAGAATGTGCAGTAGGAAGAAAACTAATTAGGATTAAAGCATGACAAATTTTTGTATTATATTAGTATGTTATACTCAGACGCAACTCGCGTCTCACAGCTTTGAGATGCAGCATTTTATTTCTTATACATTTAGCACCTATATAACAATTATATAAGACTGAATTTCAATGATTTATGTTTAAAATAGAGACCTGATATCTTTATTTATATATTATCAGTCTTAAAACTATAGAAAATGTTGAATGTTCTTTTTTTTTTTTTTATTAATCGTTTTAGGCGCGAGAGTACATGAACTTAGAAAGGGTTGGGAACCACTGCTCTGCTCAGCTTCCCTATGCGCATCAGCCTAAGTGTATTAGATGGACTTGGCCACCACTGTTTCGATGAGATTCTTGGTATGGTTGTGATTACTCTGGGGGACCTGGTAGTAAGTAGTTGGATGTTGTTGGTAGCGTGGATGTCGTGGGTAGTGATCTGGAAATTATGGTAGATCGTGCGAGTAAAAGATCACAATGTTATAAGAGATCTTCTTGATTCAATGATGGACAGGATGTACACGCGTGATACTGAGACAGTTTGTGACCAACGTGGCGATACTGATGTGCTCTCTCTCTCTGGACTGACTCTCTGTCTGACTTATTTAAACTCTGCAGATATGAACTCAACTTGAACTGTGTCCGACCTCTCTCTGAACTGACTCTCTCTGTCTGTACAGGCTCTATTTATGTGGGAAGAAACGGATCAAGATGCAGGATCTGAGATGAAGAAATTATCAATGAACTGTCTCTAAATGTGGTGAAGGGCCCAATGGTAGAGGTCGTTATTCTGGTTAATGACCAGGGAGGACGACAGAAAGGCGATGCAGGTGTTTTATAGGTCTATTAGAATCAGTACAAAGAAGAATGACTAAAAGGATACATGGGATGAGGAGTATTCTTTACGAGGCAAGATTAAAGCTGTTAAATTTACATTCTTTAGAGAGACGTAGGTTAAGAGGGGACCTGATAGAAGTCTTTAAGTGGTATAAGAGTTATAACAAGGGGGATGTAAGCAAAATTCTTAAGATCATCAACCAGAATAGAACAAGAAATAACGGGTTCAAGCTTGAAAAATTTAGGTTTAAGAAAGAGATAGGAAGAAACTGGTTCTCTGAAAAATTTAGGTTTAAGAAAGAGATAGGAAGAAACTGGTTCTCAAATAGAGTGGTAGATGAGTGGAACGGACTCAGTAATCATGTTGTTAGTGCTAATACATTAGGGAGCTTTAAGAGAAGATTAGACGGGTTTATGGATGGGGATGATAGGTGGAAACAGATAGGTATATTTCATTCAGGGACTGCCACGTGTAAGCCTGGTGGCTTCTTGCAGCTTCCCTTATCTCTTATGTTCTTATGTTCTTATGTTTTCCCTAAGGACTGACAGGGATGTAGGGAAGGTGTGATATTCCCTTGAGAGCGCGAAAGGGAGGAGAAAAGGTTAATAGACTGAGGCTGGCCACGTGGACACGTGGCATGAAATAAATGAATGATTAATATATATATATATATATATATATATATATATATATATATATATATATATATATATATATATATATATATATATATATATATATATATATATATATATATATATATATATATATATATATATATATATATATATATATATATATATATATATATATAATTCTTATGACTGATGCAAGTGCGTATGTGTACTATGTTGTGCAGTATAGTTAATATTTACCCACTGCCAAGAGGTAAACATGCATAATTTGGCATGATGAATTGGGTAACGAACTGAAAAAGTTTGGAAACCACTGGCTTAGAGGAAGGGTCAGCGCTTCAACGTCACACTTAAGCTCGCTAAGGACCATATTCTGAAACACTTCGGCGCGCACCTCTGCTACTTTCAAGAGGATGTAGTTAAAATTACACGGTTTCTTATGGGTTGTTTTATGGTTCTAGTTGTAGTGCCTTGGGGAGCAAGGAAACAGTCAGCTTCACCTAAGGTTGCCAGGCCAGTTACTTTATTTCGTGTTCCCAGTACATAACATTGCTTTCAATTCGGAGTTATGAACCCCTGGTCCGAATACTCAAGGATTATAGTGAACCCAGTGTTTACGTCATTAACATTTCAGAGCAATGAATCCTCACTATAATCACTACACTACATTAATGACATATTCCAAGATTTTTACATTATCAACAGGAGAAGCACTCCTGAGAATCCGGCTAATCATCACTGTGACACTGAAAAACAGTCGTGGTGAGAGACCAAATCGTTTCTCAGTACAGGCTTAATAAAGTCTTCTCGCCATGCTGCGTTGGAGTGCGTTGGAGGGCTCCTACCAAACCCTGCTTCGCCTGGCGTCTGTTGTGGCTCTGCTGACAACTGGCAATACCCTCTCTGTGTCCTCCTTTCCCTCCCTGTCCTCGTCGCCTCCTACCTCCGTGTTCTCCTCCTCCCAAGGCAACTCACTGCGCTCCACGACGCCCGTCTGGCTCCCCGAGCATGTGGTGGGTGACTGAAGCGTGCGCATAGTATTTATTATTGTTATTGACGTTGTTACAAGTTGTTATTATTATTGTTATTGTCATTCATGCAAATTTTATTATTATTATTATTATTTTTATTATCATTACTATTATTATTATTATTATTATTATTATTATTATTATTATTATTTTATTATTATTATTATTATTATTATTATTATTATTATTATTATTATTATTATTATTATTATTATTATCATTATTATCATTATTACTGTTGTTGTTGTTGTTTTTACTATTACTATTATTGTTGTTTCATATTGTTATTATTAACATTATTATTATTATTATTATTATTATTATTATTATTATTATTATTATTATTATTATTATCAGAGAGAGAGAGAGAGAGAGAGAGAGAGAGAGAGAGAGAGAGAGAGAGAGAGAGAGAGAGAGAGAGAGACCGACATCTCATAACACTTCCTTTTCAGCTGGTATACCCTGCCATGTATAAATACAAGCCAGTAATGTACTCACATCGTGATGACTTAACTGCAGCCGGTAACACTGTGAGTACAGGAGATAAAGACGGAGGAGGAGGAGGAGAAGAAGGAGGAAAGGAAGAAATCGACGTTAAAAACACAACACAACCGTTGAACAAGAACTTTCGTCTGCCAGCCAGCCTCAGACCCACCCACTACATTGTTCGGGTTCAGCCTTACATTAACGGAAACTATAGCGTCCGCGGCTCAGTGCAGATCGATATAGAAGTGCTCCAATCGACCTCCAACATCACCCTCCATGTATCCACAATGGACATCCACGTGCAGGATATTCAGGTGAGGTGCTATGCACACCGACCGACGGATGTGGTAGCTAACAGGTGAGGGAGAAGAGCTCTATGAGATGGAGCTGGGTGGGGACAAGTAGGAGTGATGGAATCGTTAAAAAATATGAATTAAGTAGTACTAGTACTGTGTGTGTGTGTGTGTGTGTGTGTGTGAAACGTCTCCACCCATCTCTATTTTATCAAGCATCACCGAGTGTGACGGCAGCTGTCCCACCTTTCCGCTAGCTGCTGTGATGTTCAATCGGTATGCATGTGTGTGTGTGTGTGTGTGTTCCCCCATGCGTGTGCTGTGCGAGGTGTGCGCAAGGCCGCACGTTGCCGTCCAAGGGCCCACAGATCACCGCCTCGTTGCCACACACCACGGCAAGGCTGATACGCTGCTGCAGCTAGGCTGTGTGTGTGTGTGTGTGTGTGTGTGTGTGTGTGTGTGTGTGTGTGATTTTACTGTCAGCAACAATCTTTTCGCTCCGTCACAGCTTGAAGCAGCGGAAGGCGATGAAGAGGGAGCCTCCATCCCACGATTTACTCATTTTGTTGACAACTTGGACGTTGAGGTTTTTACTGCCCACCTAGATGGAGAACTTGAGGCCGGTAGGAGGGTGCGGTACACCGTTCCCTACGAAGGAACCCTGGAACACTACATGGGAGGGTTTTACGGCCTTCACTACACAGATGTGGACGGCACTGAAAGGTAAGTGGACTGTTGCAGAGGGTACCGGGGATCCTGAGTTGGTGTTATTTTATTTTATTTTATTTTATTTTATTTATTTATTTATTTATTATTATTATTCTTTTTTTATGAGAATCCAAAGACTCGTCTTATACTTATTTGTTGTTTGTTTCTGGGTTAGACTTCAGAAAAGGTGATTATTCCTATGTTCATCTCCAGGTACATGGTGAGCACTCTTAACCAGCCAGTCAATGCCAGGATTGCCTTCCCGTGCTTCGACGAGCCGCAGCTCAAAGCCACGTTCGAGCTGCACGTGGCGCGCCAGGTCAACATGACAGCTGTGTCCAACATGCCTCTGCTCACCACCACGCCTATGTGAGATGAGTGAGGCGTCATCTAAGAGAACCACTGTTTTGTGTTCACTCTTAATACTTATGTCTTGTCCAGTATGTACAACTGACATAACATAACATCGTTTCACTCTTATGGGCTGTCTAACATTTGTTTTTACGGCAGCGCGGTGCCTTCACCAATGATTGTGTGAGCCTAATGATCTGAACCGGCAAGAAGGGTATATAAATGTCCATTAAATATAACTGTGCTGTGACCAATCACGTGTAGACATTATATCACACGTGAGTAAAGAAGTTTTATAACTATATTTAGTTATTGAGTGAAACTAGCGGGAATTTTCAGAGAGGACCAGGAAGGCTGGGTGTGGGACAGTTTCCAGACGACGCCACCGATGTCCACCTACCTCCTGATGCTCGTCGTTATGTCCCTTCCGCACATCAACATCACTGCGCACCGGCAAGACCTGCCCATCAGAAGTAAGACGAAACGTCACGCCCAGTATGCTTGTTTTATATGATACCAGACAGTTATTCTGTATTATGCCCAAGCAGGTAGAGTGACTTAATTTCCTGTCATGTCTCCGCCAGTATGGGCCAGGCAGGAGGTGCTGGATAGGATGTCCTTCATGCACCAAGTCGTGCCTGGTGTTCTGGACTTCATGGAGACCTACACAAACATCTCGTACTCGCTGTCGAAGCTGGACATCATTGTTGTTCCCAGCCAAGAAGGCATCGCCTTTGAGGGTTGGGGCGCCATCCTTATGTACGAGTAAGAAACGGTGTTGTTGTTGCAGTGTCTACTGTAGAGCAGGCGTCGGTGGAGTGTTGTTGAGGAGGAAATAATAATGATCAGAGACCCTTGGTTCAATTCATATACAACAACATAAGTTTTTAGTGTCAAATAAGCTCTTTTTTTTTTTTCTTTTACTTTTTTTCTCGTACCTCTGATTGATAACTAATAAACTCCAACTCTCACCGAAAAAAATAATAAATGTTTCATCTGGCGCATTAATAAATCCCATTACTTGTTTCAGCTAACGTGCAATCTTTTCCAGTGAACGTTTCATACAGCACGACCCGCTGGAGAACGATGAGGTGAATTTAGGGAAAGTGGCGTGGGTTCAAGCTCACGAATTGGCCCATCAGTGGTTTGGGAACTTGGTGACACCGCGCTGGTGGGGGGATGTGTGGCTCAGTGAGGGCATCACCACCTACATGTCCAACCTCGCTATGCAGAAGGTACGAGGAAGCCTTGCACGAGGAATGAGGATGCTTGATGCTGTATTTTTATAAGGAAATTTATTTGTAATTGCTTTTAGATGGCGATTGTGAGTCAGAGTGTGGCGGCGGAGGCAAGCTTCACCCTTCATGAACTGTTCCACGAGGACAGCCAGATTACCGCGGTTCCTGTCTTCAACCAGCAACTGGACGTGTTCAAGCCAGATACGTACTTCAACGTATTTTCTTACTTTAAATGTGAGTCCAGGTACTTGAGTCACAGTTTCTCTGCGTGACACGTTTTTCAGCCATCAGAATAAAGCATATATAAAATAAAATATGAAAAATTGTGCTGGTCCTCGTTTATTCTACTGTGTGCTGTACAGCCGCAGGTGATATCGGTGCTAGCAATTAAATATGAAAATGGCGAGACAGCAATACACGCATGGCTGTCACTAACACTGTGCCTCACCACAGGCTCGCTTTTGTTGCACATGATGGCCCACGTCCTCTCCCACCACGCCTTCAGGAAGGGTATGGTGTCCTTCCTTCATGAACAGTGGGTAACTAGTAACCAGCGCTCTAATATTCTCCTTGGTTATTTGTACGAGTTTTCATTTTGGAAATTGTTTCATGAAAAGTTGGTGTCTAGATGAGGGATGAGGAAGACTGTGACTCAGTATGTACATAAATAAAAGTTCCTGCAGAAAAGGTTTGATATCAGTCATTGAAATAATACTCGTAATGATTGCATTTCTGCATTTTTTTTTTTTTTTTTTTTTTTGTGCTCAGCCAGTACGGGAGTGTGGGTCAGGACGACCTATCCCGCCACCTGACGAAGGCAGCGCACGAAACCCATACGCTGCCGCAGGACCTCACTGTCAAGACCATCCTGGACACCTGGACGCATCAAGCAGGTTACCCACTCGTGACGGTGACGAGAAGCCCCGCGGGAACATCCGCCACAGCCTTCCAGGTGAGTGGCTCGTGATAAAGTGTGTCACGTCACTCTGAGACAAGAGGTTCATTAGTTACACAGTTGCTATATTCATCTTTAACAACCGTCTCTCTCTTTGTTATAGGAAAAATATCTGTGGTCACAAAACAGCAGTCTTCTCAGTGATCACTACAGCACGTGGTGGGTGCCGCTCACCCACACTAGCCAGGCCTCGCCGGACTTCAACGACACCCTCGTCAAGGTGTGGCTCAAGGGCACGGAGACGCAGACGTCGGTGCACAACCTACCTACCAGGGATCATTGGGTCGTCTTCAATCTGCAACAGACAGGCTACTACAGAGTCAACTACGACGACAATAACTGGAACCTGCTGATCCAGCAGCTGCTCACCGACCACCAGCTTATTCACGTCAACAACAGAGTTCAGATGATCGACGATATCCTGAACTTGGCGTCTTCTGGTAGGATGAACTTAAAGAAGACTGATGAATTTAATTTGAATTTACGACTTTCATCCCAAAGCTCGTTTATCTTTCCACAGGAAAAGTCTCCTATAATACCGCCCTGAGTTTGGTGGAATACATAAAGAAAGAGAACGAGACTTTGCCGTGGCGAGTTTTCCAACGCAACATGGAACACATGAAGAAAATGCTACAGAGCACTCCAGCTTACGAAGGCTTTAAGGTGAGGGTGCGCTGCGAACCTCGCTTGGTTGGTGACAATGACCCATGTATCAATGATGATGCATTTCACGAGAGGGAAATGACTTCCTGAAATAGTGTATGAATCTAATTTACGTTATACTCGTTACAGAAATACATGTGGTCGTTACTTGTTCCTCTTTGGAATTTAGTGGGCCTTGAGAACAAACTTGAGGTGCAGACCATCCAGCAGGAACACTCCGAGGCCGTCAAGTGGGCGTGTCATCACAACCTCCCGAGCTGCGTCTACCTCGCCGCCAGCCTCTACGCCCAGTGGATGCTCACGCCGGAAAACATTAAGTAAGAGTGGGGGAAAATCCACGTCAGTATCGCCTTATAAACTGAAGGTTGAATTCCTTTCCCATGCCAGCAGGACCGAACGTTTCATTAATGGCACTGTGGGATGATCACAATAAATCGAGGCTCCCTTTCTACCACCAGCATGAATTCCCTTTGTAATATCTGATCTATTGCCGCCGGTTCCTGCTGTCACTCCATATACTCACACAATATAGTTAGCTCAGTGTAACCATGCTATATTTTGTCTGCATGCTGTAGTGATAGTGAAGGAATCTTAGCCACAGATGTGTTTATCACGCACCAATTTATGATTTCTTTCTTAGTTAATCTTCGTGCGAAACATAATTGTCTTTGAGCGGGAGTGGTGGGTGTCATGATATCACATTAATGTACAAGAACTTCCTTGCTAATCAACCATCATAACTTCAGATAGACACAACACTTAGGACTCAAACATCACCCATAAGGAACAGCTCTACAGGAAATTAAACTGATGAGGCGATAGTTATTTTTTTTATTCTTTTATTTTTTTTTTGTGTGTGTGTTTGTTTGTGTGTGTGTGTGTGTGTGTGTGTGTGTGTGTGTGTGTGTGTGTGTGTGTGTGTGTCCTCCATGATACTTATGATGCCAATGGTGAAAAAAAAAAAAAAGTTAAATATTCGGCTGTACAATGACGGTTCATGATAAACAACTCGGACATCGGTGACGAGACAGCATTGGAGTCGTCTGCATACCTCGATAACCTGCCGATAGAGGGTTGAGATCCACAACATGTAGCCTAAATACTGAGAATACATAACTAAGCACTTAATTCCAAAACCATGAATTCCTGGTCATTTACAGTAAATCAGGAAATAATTGCCTCAAAACATTCAGCACACAACAATAGCCGAAGTGGTAAGAAAATTAAGTATAATATCATAAAACAGTTTATCTACCTATTTATGTTTCACTCTTTTCTTTCTTTCTTTTTTTTTTTTTTTTTTTGCAGATGTGTGAAGGCTGCAGTTACGTTTTCGTAAAAGCTACAGTATAATTTTGATTATATATATATATATATATATATATATATATATATATATATATATATATATATATATATATATATATATATATATATATATATATATATATATATATATATTTTTTTTTTTTTTTTTTTTTTCTCTCTCAACTTAAGCCTCAGTATTAAGGTACCACTCCCGCCTTGTGGTCCTCAGGGTGGTGCCCAGGGACTTGTGGGGGACCGTGTACTGCACCGCCATCGCCCACGGAGGAGAGGCCGAGTGGGACTTCGCGTGGCAACAATATTTCCTTTCTAATGACATCCACCACAAAGAACAGCTCCTGGCCGCCCTCAGCTGTAGCCGCGACACCTGGGAGGAGAATGGGTGAGTACTGTCAGTAGAAGTTTCACGAATATTTTTGTGACTGTTCTCGTCCGCAATGTGGAAAAAAAGAAATATAAAAAACTCAACCATTTTTAACCTTAACTATTTCATCCCGTTTACTGGTAGACTGAAGTTTTCTGCCTGCATTTTGATTCCCTCCTTCCTATGACTTGCCCTTATTTAAAAATTTTCATTGTTTCTCCATACTTGAATTGGCTTTTCTTTAGTATTCTTTCCTCTCGTTTTATGTGAGGGAGAGTTAGTAGGCTTTTTTTTTCTCTTGAATTTGCCTTTGTCTTTAGTGTTCCTCTCTTGTACATATGCTAATTTTGTTTCCATCCTCTTAATTGTTTTCCATCGTCCTCATTGTTCTCCTTCCCGTGCTAGGTACCTGGACCTGGCCTTGACTTCGGAAATCAAGCAGCGGACACAGGGTGCTTTCCAGGTGTTTTACTCTGTGGCGTCTAATCCTGGAGGGAAACCCTTGGCCTGGAACTTCCTTACAAGCCGCTGGTCTGCCCTGGCCAACTTGTGAGAGACTTGTCGCCATGCATCTTTGTAATGTGATAAAGCACACCGCCACTTGAACACAGCGCAGCGCATGGCAGCACAGAAATAAATGATAAAATACAGTATTTCACTCCAGCACTCACAAGGAACAAATGCAATACTCTAAATCATAATTACATGTCACATTTACTAAATATAAAACGTGCTGCCTTGATGTCAGTTTACCATGGAACTCTTCCTCCTGTTTTATCTTATGTGTTCAATGCATAGAAGAAAATGTTCAGTGTTGATATTACTAAGGGACTCCATATAAGCTGGACTTGTATCGTCTATTTATTCATGTTTCATTTTTTCTGCTTATCAATTCGTTTATTTATTCTGTAAGGTACAGTGACAGCGGAGCGGCGGTGGAGCAGCTGGTGGTGGCGGCCGCAGAGACCCTCACCTCGCAGCAAGACATGGACAAGGTACGTAAATTTATCTGCTTACACTTTTTGCATCTTGAAGTAACTCAGCTCTGCATCACACTTGACAGTCTCCTTGACTTGCTTGCACTATTTCCCTGTTTGTCCGTAGTAAGTTATGAAGGATTTACTTGCCTCATAGTAATAGCGAATAATGTATACATCTCATCCTCATCTCTTTTCTTTGTCATCGTCTTCCTCCTCCTCCTACTTTAGCTGAGAGTATTCAGGGACAACCACAGGGACAACCCCCGCGTAGTGGCCGCTTCGGAGGTAGCACTCGACATCGTCGCTAGGAACGTGGCTTGGATGGAGAGGAACTACGACGTGATCTGCGAGTGGCTGCAAGCACGAGGGTTTAACATTGGATTAAGATAAGAAGTGTGTGTGTGTGTGTGTGTGTGTGTGTGTGTGTGTGTGTGTGTGATAGCAATGAGGTCAGAAAGGGACAGAAATATTTTATGTATTAACAAATAAATATAAAGTTAAAAACCCAAAATTAATAAGATGAGTACAGTTTCACGAGGCGCTTCTAAGTACATTCACTCTGCAAGTAGACATGATTATAGATTTACTTCAAAACATAAATAATGGAAGACATAAAAAGGCACTTTTACTTTCGTTAGAGTATTATAGGAGTCTACTCGTGTATTGAAGGCTGTTTTTTTGACTACCTGCTCCCTTCTTTTTTTTTTTTTTATGTAAGAGGGACACTGGTCAAGGTCAACAAAAATCCAATAAAAAAAAATGCCCACTGAAATGCCAGTCCCATAAAAGGGTCCAAAGCGGTAGTCAAGAATTGATGAATAGGTGTCTTGAAACCTCCCTCTTGAAGGAATTCAAGTCATAGGAAGATGGAAATACAGAGGCAGGAAGGGAGTTCCAGAGTTTACCAGAGAAAGGGATGAATGACTGAGAATACTGGTTAACTCTTGCGTTAGAGAGGTGGACAGAATAGGGGTGAGAGAAAGAAGAAAATCTTGTGCAGCGAGGTCGCGGGAGGAGATGAGGCATGCAGTTAGCAAGATCAGAAGAGCAGTTAGCATGAAAATAGCGGTAGAAGACAGCTAGAGATACAACACTGCAGCGGTGAGAGAGAGGCTGAAGACAGTCAGTTAGAGGAAAGGAGTTGATGAGACGAAAAGCTTTTGATTCCACCCTGTCTAGGAGAGTAGTATGAGTGGAACCGTCCCCCCTCCCCCAAACATGTGAAGCATATTCCATACATGGACGGATAAGGCCCTTGTACAGAGTTAGCAGCTGGGGGGGGGGGTGAGAAAAACTGGCGGAGACGTCTCAGAACACCTAAACTCACAGAAGCTGTTTTAGCTATAGATGAGATGTGAAGTTTCCAGTTCAGATTATAAGTAAAGGACAGACCGAGGATGTTCAATGTAGAAGAGGGGGACAGTTGAGTGTCATTGAAGAAGAGGGGATAGTTGTCTGGAAGGTTGTGTCGAGTTGATAGATGGAGGAACAGAGTTTTTGAGGCATTGAACAATACCAAGTTTTCTCTGCCCAATCAGAAATTTTAGAAAGATCAGAAGTTAAGTGTTCTGTGGCTTCCCTGCGTGAAATGTTTAACTCCTGAAGGATTGGACGTCTATAAAAAGACGTGGAAAAGTGCAGGGTGGTATCATCAGCGTATGAGTGGATAGGACAAGAAGTTTGGTTTAGAAGATCATTAATGAATAATAGAAAGAGAGTGGGTGACAGGACAAAACCCTGAGGAACACCACTGTTAATAGATTTAGGAGAAGAACAGTGACCGTCTACTACACCAGCAATAGAACGGTCAGAAAGGAAACTTGAGATGAAGTTACAGAGAGAAGGATAGAAGCCGTAGGAGGGTAGTTTGGAAATCAAAGCTTTGTGCCAGACTCTATCAAGAGCTTTTGATATGTCCAAGACAACAGCAAAAGTTTCACCAAAATCTCTAAAAGAGGATGACCAAGACTCGGTAAGGAAAGCCAGAAGATCACCAGTAGAGCGGCCTTGACGGAACCCATACTGGCGATCAGATAGAAGGTTGTGAAGTGATAGAAATCTTCCTGTTGAGGATAGATTCAAAAACTTTAGATAGGCAGGAAATTAAAGCAATAGGACGGTAGTTTGAGGGATTAGAACAGTCACCCTTTTTAGGAACAGGTTGAACGTAGGCAAACTTCTATCAAGAAGGAAAGGTAGATGTTGACAGACAGAGCTGAAAGAATTTGACTAGGCAAGGTGCAAGCACGGAGGCACAGTTTCGGAGAACAATAGGAGGGACCCCATCAGGTCCATAAGCCTTCCGAGGGTTTAGGCCAGCAAGGGCATAGAAAATATCATTGCGAAGAATTTTAATATGTAGCATGAAGCAGTCAGAGGGTGGAGGAGAGGGAGGAACAAGCCCAGAATTGTCCAAGGTAGAGTTTTTAGCAAAGGTTTGAGCGAAGAGTTCAGCTTTAGAAATAGATGTGATAGCAGTGGTGCCATCCGGTTGAAATAAAGGAGGGAAAGAAGAAGAAGCAAAGTTATTGGAGATTTTTTTAGCTAGATGCCATAAGTCACGAGGGGAGTTAGATCTTGAAAAGTTTTGACACTTTCTGTTAATGAAGGAGTTTTTAGCTAGTTGGAGAACAGACTTGGCATGGTTTCGGACAGAAATATAAAGTGCATGAGATTCTGGTGATGGAAGGCTTAAATACCTTTTGTGGGTCACCTCTCTATCATGTATAGCACGAGAACAAGCTGTGTTAAACTAAGGTTTAGAAGGTTTAGGACGAGAAAAAGAATGATTAATGTACACCTCCATGGCAGACACTATCACTTCTGTTATGGGTTCAGCACACAAAGACGGGTCTCTGACACGGAAGCAGTAATCATTCCAAGGAAAATCAGCAAAATACCCCCTCAGGTCCCCCCAACTAGCAGAGGCAAAACGCGAGAGGCACCTTTGCTTAAGGGGGATCCTGAGGAGGGATTGGAGCGATAGGACAAGATACAGATATGAGATTGTGATCGGAGGAGCCCAACGGGGAAGAAAGAGTGACAGCATAAGCAGAAGGATTAGAGGTCAGGAGAAGGTCAAGAATGTTGGGCGTATCTCCAAGACGGTCAGGAATACGAGTAGGGTGTTGCACCAATTGCTCTAGGTCGTGGAGGATAGCAAAGTTGAAGGCTGGTTCTCCAGGATGGTCAGTGAAGGGAGAGGAAAGCCAAAGCTGGTGGTGAACATTGAAGTCTCCAAGAATGGAGATCTCTGCAAAAGAGAAGAGGCTCAAAATGTGCTCCACTTTGGAAGTTAAGTAGTCAAAGAATTTCTTATAGTCAGAGGAGTTAGGTGAAAGGTATACAACACAGATAAATTTAGTTTGAGAGTGACTCTGTAGTCGTAGCTAGATGGTGGAAAACTCGGAAGATTCAAGAGCGTGGGCACGAGAGCAGGTTAAGTTATTGCACACAAAAACGCAGCATCCAGCTTTGGATAAAAAATGAGGATAGAGAAAGCAGGAAGGAACAGAAAAGAGGCTACTGTCAGTTGCCTCAGACACCTGAGTTTCAGTGAGGAAAAGAAGATGAGGTTTAGAAGAGGAGAGGTGGTGTTCTACAGATTGAAAATTAGATCTTAGACCGCGAATGTTACAGAAGTTAATGAAGAATAAGTTGAGGGTGGTGTCAAGACACTTAGTTTCGTCGGCAGAAAGGTAGTCCGACCTGGGGACATTTATGGTCCCCTCCCCAGATGGGGACTCCGAGGCTGGTGTAGGTGTCGCCATGATGATTTTAAAATTTTTGAGTGAAGGGTGTGTGTGTGTTGTTAGGTGCTTGTAGTTTTGTGTGGAGGAAGAGAGTTGTCTTTAAAGGGCAGGCTGTGACTGCCCCCTTGTGTTGTGAGACATAAAAAGGAAACGTTCAGTGAGGTCACAACTGGGTTTAATGATAAGTTCACAGCACCCCCTGAACAGTGCTTTAGACCTCACTGGGAGTAATTATCGTTTCAGCAGGTGTCTACTGCCTCCTCCTCTGAGGTAGGGGTGTCATACTCATGGCCCGCGGGCCAAACGCGGCCCGCGGGATTGCCTCAAGTGGCCCGCGAGATGACGTGATTTTTCAACTCGATACTTTACGTAACTGATTTAGTTGAGGAAACTACTAACAGTTAAAACGAAACTTTATAATAACATTTATCTGTTATTTACATACCTGTGATTTATTTCGTATCAAAACTGCAACAGTAACACTGTTTTATTGTTAATTTTAATAAACGAACAGTACAGATCAGTGTGAAGCCGACGACCATGCTAGTGCTGGTATCTGAACGCATGAACCAGCTGGCTGTATGTTTTCAGTTCCCACACGTACCATCCTCTGACTTGTCTGAAGTGTTGGGCAAGAGGAAGAAGACTGAGGCGTGAGTTGCTTTTCAGTAGTTGGATTGTTGAGTGACTGGATGTGGTATGGCCTGTTGTGTGGCTGATGGGATGTGTGGCAGGATGTGGCTTTGTGCCCATGGTATGGCTGGGCCCATTGTGTGATGTGATGTGGTGGTGTGTTCTGTGTGGCGTGGTGTGGAGGGTGAAATGGTTTGTTGTATGACTATTTGTGGTGTGTGGTGTGAAGTAACTGTGTGATGTGAGTAAGCTTAATCGGAATTGTACGGCAGGGCGTGGTGTGGCTGAATTTTTGCTTTGTTGTACTTATCGGGTAAAAACAATTTAACATGTGTAAGATTAGATGAAACCAAATAATATATTCTTGGTGGACAAGGATGACCGACAAAATAAATATAAACTTCATTCTTGCCAGTATATTATTACAAAAACTTACGTTGGCTGCCTTTAACAGGCTGTAGCGGAAGGTATAGATATTTTCAAGAGTGATCTTCATCATTTTAATTCAAGAATGATTATAAGGGGAAAAAATACCCATAATAAAGTATTTAGTCCTAGCTGCAGCCTTTGAAATTAGTTCTGATAAGAGGCCAGTGCGTTTCAATGTATGGGTCCTAATTTTGATCTCCTTTATGGGCTTATCACTTGTCGTCGCCCTTTGCGCCTGTGCGCAAAGGGCGTGCGGCTAAGTATCTTCAAACCTTCCTCTTGAAGGCATTCAAGTTATGGGAAGGTAGAAATACAGAAGCAAGCAGGGAGTTCCAGAGTTTACCAGAGAAAGGGATGAATGATTGGGAATACTGGTTAAGTCTTGCATTAGAGAGGAGGACAGAATAGGGGTGAGAGAAAGAAAAAAAGTCTTGTGCAGCGAGAACGTGGGAGGAGGGGAAGCATGCAGTTAGCAAGATCAGAAGAGCAGTTAGCATGAAAATGACGGTAGAAGATAGCAAAAGATGCAACATTGCCACAATGATAAAGAGGCTCAAGACAGTTAGTTATAGGAGAGGAGTTGATGAGACGAAAAGTTTTTGATTCCACACTTGTCTAGAAGAGCGGTATGAGTGGGACCCTCCAGACATGTGAAATATACTCCATACATGGACGGATAAGACCACTGTACAGAGCTAGCAGCTGGAAGGGTGAGAAAAACCGGCGGAGACGTCTCAAAACACCTAACTTCATAGAAGCTGTTTTAGCTAGAAATGAGATGCGAAGTTTCTAGTTTAGATTATAAGTAAAGGACAGACCGAGGATGTTCAGTGTAGAAGAGGGGGACAGTTGAGTGTCATTGAAGGAGAGGGGATAGCTGTGTGGAAGGTTGTGTCGAGTTGATAGATGGAGGAACTGAGTTTTTGAGGCATTGAACACTATTAAGTTTGCTCTGCCCCAATCAGAAATTTTAGAAAGATCAGAAGTCAGGCGTTCTGTGGCTTCCCTGTGTGAACTGTTTACTTTCTGAAGGGTTGGACGTCTACGAAAAGACGTGGAAAAGTGCAGGGTGGTATCATCAGCGTAGGAGTGGATAGGACAAGAAGTTTAGTTCAGAAGATCATTGATGAATAATAGGAAGAGAGTGGGTGCCAGGACAGAAACCTGAGGAACACCATTGTTAATAGATTTAGGAGAATAACAGTGACCGCCTACCACAGCAGCAATAGAACGGTCAGAAAGGAAACTTGAGATGAAGTTACAGAGAGAAGGATAGAAGGGGTAGGATGGTAGTTTGGAAATCAAAGTTATGTGCCAGACTCTATCAAAAGCATTTGATATGTCTGCAGTCGCCAGTTGTGTCGCCTCACAAGTTCCTGTGAGGCTGGTGCCGAGAGACTAATATGAAGCATGTGTAACACTAAGGAAAGAGTAGAAATTAAGGAACCTGCATTCATTATAGTAGTTAATTGCAGTAGTGAAATTTTGTGAGGGGAACTAGCTGTGGAGAGCTTAGTTGATGAAAGGTAGTGAGGATTGTGTTTACGTGGTAAAGTTGATGACATGGCGCGAAGGGTAGATAAGGCACAGAGGGATCTCTGTAGAGGTATGGGTCATCCGGGGTCGCATATCTGTCCCAGCGGCCTCAGAAGGGGCCAGATTGTGCACAGTCTTAAGAGGGAGAGGTGTTGCGACTAGTTCTGTTTTCTCCATAAACACTAGACTCTCAAAACCCGACCCTCATAGTCGTAAGTGTTGCATTGTGGTTAATTAGCAGTAACTGCTACATGTCAAAATACAATGAAAATTATTATACATGTATTGCATTTGCGTATCTATTATTCTAAATGCTTATTAAAGCGTAAACCATTATGTATTTTGGTTATTATATCGCACGTTATTACAATGAAATGTTATCTCTTTATGATGTTGATGTGCTTTAAGTGCATGCGAATGTTTTATTGTATTTCAATACTCCTCGTACTGATGTCAAATTAATTGTCACTACAGGTTAATCGCATTAAAGCGAGTAAACGACTGGGTCCTTTGTCATCCTGATCCCTTATAGACGTGACGGCGTCTGCAATGTCCAAGGCAACAGCAAAAGTTTTACCAAAATCTCTAAAAGAGGATGACCAGTAAGACTCAGTAAGGAAAGCGGCCTTCACGGAACCCATACTGGCGATCAGATAGAAGGTTGTAAAGTGATAGATATTTAGGAATCTTCGTGTTGAAGATAGATTGAAAAAAAATAATAAAATTTTAGATAGGCAGAAAATTAAAGGAATAGGACGGTAGTTTTAGGGATTAGAACGGTCACCCTTTTTAGGAACAGGCTGAATATAGGCAAACTTAGCAGCAAGAAGGAAAGGTAGATGTTGATAAACAGAGTTAAAAAAAGTTTGACTAGGCAAGGTGCAAGCACGGAGGCACAGTTTCGGAGGAAAATAGGAGGAACCCCATTAGGTCCATAAGCCTTCCGAGGATTTAGGCCAGCGAGGGCATGAAAACATCATTGCGAAGAATGATGAAGTATTCAGAGGGTGGAGGAGAGGGAGGAACAAGCGTTGAATCGTCCAAGGTAGAGTTTTTAGCACAGGTTTGAGCGAAGAGTTTAACTTTAGAGATAGATGTGATAGCAGTGGTGCCATCTGGTTGAAATAAAGAAAGAAGAAGAAAAGTTATTGGAGATATTTTTGGCTAGATGCCAGAAGTCACGAGGGGAGTTACATCTTGAAAGATTTTGACACTTTCTATTAATGAAGGAGTTTTCGGCTAGTTGGAAAACAGACTTGGCATGGTTCCGGGCAGAAATATAAAATGCATGAAGTTCTGGTCATGGAAGGTTAAAGTACCTTTTGTGGGCCACACTTCTATCATGTATAGCACGAGAACAGGCTGTGTTAAACCAAGGTTTGGAAGGTTTAGGTCGAGAAAAAAGTGAGGAATGTTCTTTTTTTATGTAGGAGGGACACTGGCCAAGGGCAACAAAAATCCAATAAAAAAAAAATAAAATGCCCACTGAAATGCCAGTCCCATAAAAGGGTCCAAAGCGGTAGTCAAAAAATGGAGGATAAGTATCTTGAAACCTCCCTCTTGAAGGCATTCAAGTCATAGAAAGATGGAAACACAGAGGCAGGCAGGGAGTTCCAGAGTTTACCAGAGAAAGGGATGAATGATTGAGAATGCTGATTAACTCTTGCGTTAGAGAGGTGGACAGAATAGGGGTGAGAGAAAGAAGAAAATCTTGTGCAGCGAGGTCGCGGGAGGAGATGAGGCATGCAGTTAGCAAGATCAGAAGAGCAGTTAGCATGAAAATGACGGTAGACAGCTAGAGATGCAACATTGCAGCGATGAGAGAGAGGCTGAAGACAATCAGTTAGAGGAGAGGAGTTCATGAGACGAAAAGCTTTTCATTCGACCCTGTTTAGAAGAGCAGTATGAGTGGAACTCTCCAGACATGTGAAGCATACTCCATACATGGACGGATAAGGCCCTTGTACAGAATTAGCAGCTGGGGTTGTGAGAAAAACTGGCAGAGACGTCTCAGAACACCTAAACTCACAGAAGCTCTTTTAGCTATAGATGAGATGTGAAGTTTTCATTTCAAATTATGAGTAAAGGACAGACCGAGGATGTTCAGTGTAGAAGAGGGGGACAGTTGAGTGTCATTGAAGAAGAGGGGATAGTTGTCTGGAAGGTTGTGTCGAGTTGATAGATGGAGGAACAGAGTTTTTGAGGCATTGAACAATAACAAGTTTGCTCTGCCCAATCAGAAATTTTAGAAAGATCAGAAGTCAAGCGTTCTGTGGCTTCCCCGTGTGAAATGTTTACTTCCTGAAGGATTGGACGTCTATGAAAAGACGTGGAAAAGTGCAGGGTGGTATCATCAGCGTAGGAGTGAATAGGACAAGAAGTTTGGTTTAGAAGATCATTAATGAATAATAGAAAGAGAGTGGGTGACAGGACAGAACCCTGAGGAACACCACTGTTAATAGATTTAGGAGAAGAACAGTGACCGTCTACCACAGCAGCAATAGAACGGTCAGAAAGAAAACTTGAGATGAAGTTACAGAGAGAAGGATAGAAGCCGTAGGAGGGTAGTTTGGAAATCAAAGCCTTGTGCCAGACTCTATCAAAAGCTTTTGATATGTCCAAGGCAACAGCAAAAGTTTCACCAAAATCTCTAAAGGAGGATGACCAAGACTCAGTAAGGAGAGCCGGAAGATCACCAGTAGAGCGGCCTTGACGGAACCCATACTGGCGATCAGATAGAAGGTTGTGAAGAGATAGATGTTTAAGAATCTTCCTGTTGAGGATAGATTCAAAACTTTAGATAGGCAGGAAATTAAAGCAATAGGACGGTAGTTTAAGGGATTAGAACGGTCACCCTTTTTAGGAACAGGCTGAATGTAGGCAAACTTCCAGCAAGAAGGAAAGGTAGATGTTGACAGACAGAGCTGAAAGAGTTTGACTAGGCAAGGTGCAAGCACGGAGGCACAGTTTCGGAGAACAATAGGAGGGACCCCATCTGATCCATAAGCCTCCCGAGGATTTAGGCCAGCAAGGGCATGGAAAACATCATTGCGAAGAATTTTAATAGGTTGCATGAAGTAGTCAGACGGTGGAGGAGAGGGAGGGACAAGCCCAGAATCGTCCAAGGTAGAGTTTTTAGCAAAGGTTTGAGCGAAGAGTTCAGCTTTAGAAATAGATGTGATAGCAGTGGTGCCATCCGGTTGAATTAAAGGAGAGAAAGAAGAAGAAGCAAAGTTATTGGAGATTTTTTTGGCTAGATGCCAGAAGTCATGAGGGGAGTTAGATCTTGAAAGGTTTTGACACATTCTGTTAATGAAGGAGTTTTTGGCTAGTTGGTGAACAGACTTGGCATGGTTCCGGGCAGAAATATAAAGTGCATGAGATTCTAGTGCTGGAAGGCTTAAATACCTTTTGTGGGCCATCTCTCTATCATGTATAGTACGAGAACATGTTGTGTTAAACCAGGGTTTGGAAGGTTTAGGTCGAGAAAAAGAGTGAGGAATATACGCCTCCATGCCAGACACTATCACCTCTGTTATGCGCTCAGCACACAAAGACGGGTCTCTGACACGGAAGCAGTAGTCATTCCAAGGAAAATCAGCAAAATACCTCCTCAGGTTCCCCCAACCAGCAGAGGCAAAACGCCAGAGGCACCTTCGCTTAATGGGATCCTGAGGAGGGATTGGAGCGATAGGACAAGATATAGATATGAGATTGTGATCGGAGGAGCCCAACGGAGAAGAGAGGGTGACAGCATAAGCATAAGCATTTAGAGGTCAGGAAAAGGTCAAGAATGTTGGGCGTATCTCCAAGACGGTCAGGAATACGAGTAGGGTTTTGCACCAATTGCTCTATGTCGTGGATGATAGCAAAGTTGAAGGCTAATTCACCAGGATGGTCAGTGAAGGGAGAGGAAAGCCAAAGCTGGTGGTGAACATTGAAGTCTCCAAGAATGGAGATCTCTGCAAAAGGGATGAAAGTCAGAATGTGCTTCACTTTTGAAGTTAAGTAAAGAATCTCTTATAGTCAGAGGAGTTAGGTGAGAGGTATATGGCACAGATAAATTTAGTTTGAGAGTGGCTCTGTAGTCGTAGCCAGATGGTGGAAAACTCGGAAGATTCAAGAGCGTGGGCACGAAAGCAGGTTAAGTCATTGCACACATAAACGCAGCATCCAGCTTTGGATAGATGGAAATAGGTAGGAATATTTCATACAAGGACTGCCATGTGTAAGCCTGGTGGCTTCTTGTAGCTTCCCTTATTTCTTATGTTCTTATGTTCTTAAGAAGTTCACCATCTTCAGGTCAACACAAACCATCCACTCATGCTGATCATAAACTCTTCAGAATTCGTCTCGTAAAAGAAAAAAAAAAAAAAAAAGTAAAGAGATGAAGAAGAAGAAAGAAAGAATTTTGTATCACGTAAGTAGAAAATACTCATACATGTAAAGAAAAACGTAAAAAAAAAACATGTGGCGGTAGATCAAAAAGTTGACCTGATTGAGCAAAACAATGTGAATTTTGTATTCAGCACATCAAAATTGTCCTAAATCAGCTAAAAAAAAAAAAAAAAAACTAAGATGACTTTCTTTGTTGTTGGCCAGTGAATTATTAGCAATGGGTAACAAATTCCCCACCCATGTATAGCTGCAAACAAGAAAACAAATATAAGAGACTTAAAAAAAATATAGATTATAAATGATCAGAAACCGTAACAATACTTTAAACAGCACTCGTTAGGCACGCCTGGAATGCGCGGTGCAGTGCTGGTCAACAAATCACATAAGATAAAAAATATACCTGAAAGAGTAAAGAGGCGAGTAGCGAAACCAATTCAAATGCTGCATTATTTATTATACAAGGGAAGATTAAAGCCATTAATGTTTTAGAGGTGATCGAATTGAAGCGTTCAAATTATTAGATGGATTCTATTATGTAAATCCTAAACGATTATTCCAAATAAAGTACGCAACAATAACATAAAATTGAAAGGAAAAAGATGTAACACTAATAAAAGTTAAGCATTTTTCACTACTAGGACTGTTGACCACCGGAACAGACTCCCTGTATTAGTTGTTGGCTCTGGAATGTAGCTAGCCTCAAAGCTTTTAGAGTTACAGATTCTACTAACAGTAAATCTTTTTTTTTTTTCCGTAATATACTGTCCATTCATGTTTCCTTCAAATGCGAGATGAGGCAAAACACCTGCGCTAGCTATACTGTGGTAAAGGTTAAGACAAATCAACCACTCATGTATAATTTAATTCCTTATATAACATTCCCATGTAATGTTTCCTGCAAAGTCTTTTGAATGTTTCCTTCCGACATGTCACTGGAGAAATTGAAGAGAAAGTCAGGTTCTGTTCCATCATGTTTTCCCTTCACGCATAGTAGGTCACTAGTAGTAATAAGTAGTGAACAGATACCCTCGTTACAGACCGGCAGCCCACCAGGTGTCCGTTATTCTCATGAAATCTCCTATTCGGGTAAGAAGCGCTCTCTGCGCCACACGACGTGTTATTTATTTTTTCCATGGATTTTTTTTGTCTCCCTTTATTTACATTATTTTGAGTAAAATTACTGGAATGTTTGAAAAATATCCCTTATTATTAAACTGAGGAAAGAAGGAAAGAAGACAGTGCGGATGGAAAGGGAAAGAGGGAGATAAGGGAAGAAGTATATCTCTCCAGGCCTAGTGATCCCGCCTGGTTTGGTTTTCGCTGCAGAGCATCTGCCGAGGCCAAGCATGTTGCCTGGGTGAGGTACAAGCGACACCCATCACCCAGGAACAAGACGCTGCACCGGGAGGCGTGTAAGAGGATGACGTCTATCTGCAGATGGGCGAGGAATCAGCTAAGGGAGGACAGAAGGCGAAAGCTCAGTGGCCAAGGTGTTGGCAACAAGACCTGGTGGAATCTGGTAAAGGAGCAACAAGGAGCATGTCACCGCGAGACTCTTCCTCCACTCACCAGACCTGACGGATCCACTGCCAAGAGCAGTGCAGACAAGGCCACACTCCTCGCCGAGCTTTTCGCCAACAAGATGAAGGTTGACGACTCGGCACGACCTGTACCACAGCTGGCCCCGGAAACTGATTGCACTGTCACCACTGTCTTGGTGACGGCAGAGCAGGTTGAGCGGCTACTCGGTGCGGTGGATGTGGGTAAAGCCACAGGCCCGGATGACGTCAGCCCACGGCTCCTCAAGCACTGCGCTAGAGAGCTGTCAGCTCCTCTCACCACCGTCTTCACATCTTGCCTGAGGGAGAAGAAGTGGCCCTCAGTATGGAAGGAAGCGCGTGTGGTCCCGGTCCATAAGAAAAACTCAAGGTCTGAGCCCAACAACTACAGACCCATCTCCCTGCTCTCAGTGATGGGCAAGTTGCTGGAGAAAATAGTGGCTGCTGCCATCTACCAACACCTGAGCGAGAACCACCTCCTCTCAGACAGACAGTTTGGCTTAAGGCCTGGCAGATCCACCGCAGACCTCCTCCTCATCATCTCCAAGGACTGGCAAGACACCCTGGAAGAAGGCCTGGACACTCTTGTGGTGGCCCTGGACATTGATGGGGCTTTTGACAGGGTCTGGCACACGGGGCTCATTGAAAAGCTTCGCGCCAAGGGTGTCCAAGGTGACCTGTTAATGCTGCTCGAAGATTACCTCCAGGGTAGGACCCTTCAGGTAGTAGTCAATGGGCAGTCATCAAGGCCATCACCTGTCCGGGCCTCAGTTCCACAAGGCTCCGTCTT